>NW_027507786.1:21383249-21548583 GCF_037356315.1 Lithobates pipiens | reverse complement strand
GATTTTTCATCATAACCCATCAGAGAAATCCCCGCTCCAGAGCTCCCTCCTGTGGCCTAAAGCCAAAGCAACCACAGATCACACACTTCACTTCATTAGAGACTGCAGAGCGCCTGTTCTTTTATAATTAGATAGACCCCTCCCCCCCACCCCCCTAAATCACCACTCTTAGCAGCCCCCCCCAAATTTCCCCTCCTAGAACAACACTTACCCCCCTTCCGCCCCCCAAATTCCCCCTTCCAACACAAATCCCTCCCCCCCCCCCATCTCCTTGCCGTGCCGTCTCCCCCCTCACATGATACCACAGCACCCAATTCAGCCACCCCTCCTGCCCACCCCCACCCCCTTGCCCCGCCTCTGAGCACTACTATATCAGGAAGCCACGATTCCACGCTTAAGAGAAACATCCACTTTTGGTGGAGGGCCCCTTTAATAAATCTAATATGGCGGCTGCGGCTTGGAAAAAATGAAGATACTTTTTTGAGAGAATTTCAAAGGAATCCAAAAATAAAACGGGGGTGAGGGGGGGGGGGAGGGGCTGGACTCCCGAAATGAGAATGAAATTTTGAGCCAATACAATAAACGCGATCGATTTAATGCTAGAGCGTCCTGAGAAGTTGTCGGCGGTGACTGAGCATTGATAAACGTATCCGGAGAGCCGGCGAATTCCCCCTAGTCGGCATTCTGGGGTGATTGATTGATCCATGAATAATGGCGATCTGCGGTTAATGACCCGCAGGAGCCCACACACGCGATTGGTTTGTGATTTATGCTTCCAGTAACGACGTCCGGGATGCGGTTCTGAGTTGGGAAACAGTTAATCCTGGAATCCTCCATCGTGCGAGGATGACATCACTGCGCTCACCGCCACCGGCTGCCAGCGATCGCTTAAAGACGCAGAGAAGTGAGATGATAAAGGGAACGTCTTTCCCCGGAGGCAGGTGCATGGGCGCTTCCACCGTCATCCATAACAGCTCCGCCCACTGCTCCGCTCACTGCTCCGCCCACTGCTCAGACCCTGCGGCTGCTCACACCATTATAACGCATGGATCGCGGGAAGGATGGTCGGCACTCGGGATAACAACCAAAAAAAAAAATCCCCCCTTTATTGAAAACGCACATACAATCACTGTACAACACCGACGCGTTTCGGTCATGGTTAACCACATCAATACCGAGCACTCCCCCCCCCCCTTCCTGCCCGGGGTATTTTTAAGCTTATAGTGTTGTCACACTTTGAATGACAATTGCGCGGTCGTGCAACGCTGTATACATATGACATTTTTATCATTTTCTTCAAACAAATAGAGTGAGGCCTTGGTGGGGCCTTTTGCTTGTATTTAACCAGTTCAGCTCCGGAAGATTTACCCCCTCCCCCCAATGACCAGGCCATTTTTTGTGATATGGCATTCAGTTAGTTTAATTGACAATTGCGCGGTCATGCGACACTCTTCCCAATAAAATTGATGTCCATTTTTTCCCACCAATAGAGCTTTCTTTTGGTGGTATTTAACCACTTCAGCTCCAGAAGATTTACCCCCCCCCCCCCCCCTCATGACCAGGCCATTTTTTGCAATACAGAACTGCATATCCCATATTTCCCCCCTCCCACAAATTTATTATGGTGGTATTTAATCACCTCTGCGCTTTTCATATTTTGTGCTATAAGCAACAAAGGACCGACAATTAAAAAAAAAAAAAAAAAATTTACTTTCTGCTAAAAAACATCCAATAACAAAAATGTAAACAAATCTAATTTATTCCTCAATTTAGGCCAATATGTATTTTGCTACATGTTTGTGGTAAAAAAAAAAAAATCCCAGGACAGAGTAGTCCAGTCCAGGCAGAGATTAGGGAAGGCAGAATAGAGTGCTCAGGTCCAGGCGGAGATAAGGGCCGGTAGGATAGAGTACTTAGGTCCAGGCAGAGATTAGGGCAGGCGGGGCAGAGTACTCAGGTCCAGGCAGAGATTAGGGCAGGCGGGGCAGAGTACTCAGGTCCAGGCAGAGATTAGGGCAGGCGGGGCAGAGTACTCAGGTCCAGGCAGAGATCAGGGCAGGCGGGGCAGAGTACTCAGGTCCAGGCAGAGATTAGGGCAGGCGGGGCAGAGTACTCAGGTCCAGGCGGAGATAAGGGCCGGTAGGATAGAGTACTTAGGTCCAGGCAGAGATTAGGGCAGGCGGGGCAGAGTACTCAGGTCCAGGCAGAGATTAGGGCAGGCGGGGCAGAGTACTCAGGTCCAGGCAGAGATTAGGGCAGGCGGGGCAGAGTACTCAGGTCCAGGCAGAGATCAGGGCAGGCGGGGCAGAGTATTTAGGTCCAGGCAGAGATTAGGGCAGGCGGGGCAGAGTAGTCAGGTCCAGGCAGAGATCAGGGCAGGCGAGGGCAGAGTACTCAGGTCCAGGCACAGAGATCAGGGCAGGCGGGGCAGAGTACTCAGGTCCAGGCAGAGACTAGGGCAGGCATGACAGAGTAGTCAGGTCCAGGCAGAGATCAGGGCAGGCGGGGCAGAGTACTCAGGTCCAGGCAGAGATTAGGGCAAGCGGGGCAGAGTACTCAGGTCCAGGCACAGAGATCAGGGCAGGCGGGGCAGAGTACTCAGGTCCAGGCAGAGATTAGGGCAGGCATGACAGAGTAGTCAGGTCCAGGCAGAGATCAGGGCAGGCGAGGGCAGAGTACTCAGGTCCAGGCACAGAGATCAGGGCAGGCGGGGCAGAGTACTCAGGTCCAGGCAGAGATTAGGGCAGGCATGACAGAGTAGTCAGGTCCAGGCAGAGATCAGGGCAGGCGGGGCAGAGTACTCAGGTCCAGGCAGAGATTAGGGCAGGCGGGGCAGAGTACTCAGGTCCAGGCAGAGATTAGGGCAGGCATGACAGAGTAGTCAGGTCCAGGCAGAGATCAGGGCAGGCGGGGCAGAGTACTCAGGTCCAGGCAGAGATTAGGGCAGGCATGACAGAGTAGTCAGGTCCAGGCAGAGATCAGGGCAGGCGGGGCAGAGTACTCAGGTCCAGGCAGAGATTAGGGCAGGCGGGGCAGAGTACTCAGGTCCAGGCAGAGATTAGGGCAGGCATGACAGAGTAGTCAGGTCCAGGCAGAGATCAGGGCAGGCGAGGGCAGAGTACTCAGGTCCAGGCACAGAGATCAGGGCAGGCGGGGCAGAGTACTCAGGTCCAGGCAGAGATTAGGGCAGGCATGACAGAGTAGTCAGGTCCAGGCAGAGATCAGGGCAGGCGGGGCAGAGTACTCAGGTCCAGGCAGAGATTAGGGCAAGCGGGGCAGAGTACTCAGGTCCAGGCACAGAGATCAGGGCAGGCGGGGCAGAGTACTCAGGTCCAGGCAGAGATTAGGGCAGGCATGACAGAGTAGTCAGGTCCAGGCAGAGATCAGGGCAGGCGGGGCAGAGTACTCAGGTCCAGGCAGAGATTAGGGCAAGCGGGGCAGAGTACTCAGGTCCAGGCACAGAGATCAGGGCAGGCGGGGCAGAGTACTCAGGTCCGGGCAGAGATTAGGGCAGGCATAACAGAGTAGTCAGGTCCAGGCAGAGATCAGGGCAGGCGGGGCAGAGTACTCAGGTCCAGGCAGAGATAAGGGCAGGCGGGGCAGAGTACTCAGGTCCAGGCACAGAGATCAGGGCAGGCGGGGCAGAGTACTCAGGTTCAGGCAGAGATTAGGGCAGGCATGACAGAGTAGTCAGGTCCAGGCAGAGATCAGGGCAGGCGGGGCAGAGTACTCAGGTCCAGGCAGAGATTAGGGCAGGCATGACAGAGTAGTCAGGTCCAGGCAGAGATCAGGGCAGGCGGGGCAGAGTACTCAGGTCCAGGCAGAGATTAGGGCAGGCATGATAGTGTAGTCAGGTCCAGGCAGAGATCAGGGCAGGCGGGGCAGAGTACTCAGGTCCAGGCAGAGATTAGGGCAGGCATGACAGAGTAGTCAGGTCCAGGCAGAGATCAGGGCAGGCGGGGCAGAGTACTCAGGTCCAGGCAGAGATTAGGGCAGGCAGGGCAGAGTACTCAGGTCCAGGCACAGAGATCAGGGCAGGCGGGGCAGAGTACTCAGGTCCAGGCAGAGATTAGGGCAGGCATGACAGAGTAGTCAGGTCCAGGCAGAGATCAGGGCAGGCGTGGCAGAGTACTCAGGTCCAGGCACAGAGATCAGGGCAGGCGGGGCAGAGTACTCAGGTCCAGGCAGAGATTAGGGCAGGCATGACAGAGTAGTTAGGTCCAGGCAGAGATTAGGGCAGGCGGGGCAGAGTACTCAGGTCCAGGCAGAGATCAGGGCAGGCGGGGCAGAGTACTCAGGTCCAGGCAGAGATTAGGGCAGGTGGGGCAGAGTACTCAGGTTCAGGCACAGAGATCAGGGCAGGCGGGGCAGAGTACTCAGGTCCAGGCAGAGATTAGGGCAGGCATGACAGAGTAGTCAGGTCCAGGCAGAGATCAGGGCAGGCGGGGCAGAGTACTCAGGTCCAGGCAGAGATTAGGGCAGGCAGGGCAGAGTACTCAGGTCCAGGCACAGAGATCAGGGCAGGCGGGGCAGAGTACTCAGGTCCAGGCAGAGATTAGGGCAGGCATGACAGAGTAGTCAGGTCCAGGCAGAGATCAGGGCAGGCGGGGCAGAGTACTCAGGTCCAGGCAGAGATTAGGGCAGGCATGATAGTGTAGTCAGGTCCAGGCAGAGATCAGGGCAGGCGGGGCAAAGTACTCAGGTCCAGGCAGAGATTAGGGCAGGCATGACAGAGTAGTCAGGTCCAGGCAGAGATCAGGGCAGGCGAGGGCAGAGTACTCAGGTCCAGGCACAGAGATCAGGGCAGGCGGGGCAGAGTACTCAGGTCCAGGCAGAGATTAGGGCAGGCATGACAGAGTACTTAGGTCCAGGCAGAGATCAGGGCAGGCGGGGAAGAGTACTCAGGTCCAGGCAGAGATCAGGGCAGGCGGGGCAGAGTACTCAGGTCCAGGCAGAGATTAGGGCAGGTGGGGCAGAGTACTCAGGTCCAGGCACAGAGATCAGGGCAGGCGGGGCAGAGTACTCAGGTCCAGGCAGAGATTAGGGCAGGCATGACAGAGTAGTCAGGTCCAGGCAGAGATCAGGGCAGGCAGGGCAGATTACTCAGGTCCAGGCAGAGATCAGGGCAGGCGGGGCAGAGTACTCAGTTCCAGGCAGAGATCAGGGCAGGCGGGGCAGAGTACTCAGGTCCAGGCAGAGATCAGGGCAGGCGGGGCAGAGTACTCAGGTTCAGGCAGAGATTAGGGCAGGCCAGGCAGAGTACTTAGGTCCAGGAAGAGATCAGGGCAGGCGGGGCAGAGTACTCAGGTCCAGGAAGAGATTAGGGCAGGCGGGGCAGAGTACTCATGTCCAGGCAGATATCAGGGCAGGGAGGACAGAGTAGTCAGGTCCAGGCAGAGATTAGGGCAGGCGGGGCAGAGTACTCATGTCCAGGCAGATATCAGGGCAGGGAGGACAGAGTAGTCAGGCCCAGGCAGAGATCAGGGCAGGCGGGGCAGAGTACTCAGTTCCAGGCAGAGATCAGGGCAGGCGGGGCAGAGTACTCAGGTCCAGGCAGAGATCAGGGCAGGCGGGGCAGAGTACTCAGGTCCAGGAAGAGATCAGGGCAGGCGGGGCAGAGTACTGAGGTCCAGGCAGATATCAGGGCAGGGAGGACAGATTAGTCAGGCCCAGGCAGAGATCAGGGCAGGAGCGGCAGAGTACTCAGGTTCAGGCAGAGATCAGGGCAGGCGGGGCAGAGAACTCAGGTCCAGAAAGAGATCAGGGCAGGCGGGGCAGAGAACTCAGGTCCAGGTAGAGATTAGGGCAGGCGGGGCAGAGTACTCAGGTCCAGGCAGAGATCAGGGCAGGGAGGACAGAGTAGTGAGGTCCAGGCAGAGATCACATAAGGCAGGAAAGAGTAGTCAGGTCCAGGCAAGTCCTGGGGGTCAGTCTGTGAGGGGGTCAGTTTGTGGGGGGTCAATCTGTATTGGGGTCAGATCGTTGGGAAGTTGGTTTGTGGGAGGGGTCAGTCTCTTTGTGAGGGGCCATTCTGTGGAGTCAGTTTTTGGGGGGGTCAGTCTGTGATGGGGGTCAGTCTGTTGGGAGGTTGGTTTGTGGGAGGGTTCAGTCTGTGTAAGGGGCTATTCTGTGGGGTCAGCCTTTGGGGGGCAGTCTGGGATGGGGGTCTGTCTGTAATGGGGGTCATTCTATGGGGGGTCAGTCTGTGATGGGGGTCAGTCTGTAATGGGGTCAGTCTTTGGGGGGGTCAGTTTTTGGGGGATCAGTCTGTGATGGGGGTCATTCTGTTACGGGGCAGTGATGGGGTCAGTCTGTGATGGGGTCAGTCTGTTGGGAGGTTGGTTTGTGGGGGGGGGGGGGCATTCTGTGTAAGGGGCTATTCTGTGGGGTCAGATTTTGGGGGGCAGTCTGTGATGGGGATCAATCTGTGAGAGGTCAGTCTGTGAGGGGTCAGTCTGTTGAAGGGTTAGTTTGTGGGAGGGGTCAGTCTGTGATGGGGGTCAGTCTGTGAGGGGTCAGTCTGTTGGAGGGTTAGTTTGTGGGAGGGGTCAGTCTGTGTGCGAGGGGCCATTCTGTGGGGTCAGTATTTGGGGGGCAGTCTGTGATGGGGGTCAGTCTGTGAGGGGTCAGTGATGGGGATCAGTCTGGGATGGGGTTAGTTTGTGGGGGCGGTCAATCTGTATGTGCGGAGCTATTCTGTAGGGGCTTCGTTTGTGGGGGGGGGCGGCCCAGTCTGTGGGGGGGGGGCATCCATTATCTGTCTGCATTGCATAAGGAAGTAGAGAGACCCAGTGATGACATCACCAGGTCTATAATAAGATAAATAATGAAAAGAGAAAGATTTGATATAATAAAGGAGTGTGTTGAGGAGGGGTGGGGGAGGGGGGAAGGCAAACTATAAGCAGATTAAACTTCAGCTTTAAAGGTGACTTATTTTTATTTTTTTACATTTTTCTTTCCATTTTTCCCCAACCAATCAAAACATTTTTTAGCATTTGTTTCCTCTTTCAGAATTGCAGACTTTAGAAAAACGTAAAGCGATGTTTTTCCTGATCTTCATATTAGAAAATTAGATTATATTATATATTTTCATATGAGAAGATTATTCCCTTAAAGTATCATTGTATACGATTGATAGGAGATGGTTCTACAATCAATGTATGGAGTCCCAGCCGTCCCTACGAAGGGTTAACACCGCGGCTCTGACATTAGCGCCGAGCAGGGATGCCGGAGGTTCCCACCAATGTAATTATATGATTAGAATTCCACAATCTTTAAATGTGCCGCGGCTTACAGTCGGATCTGATTAGGTAATTGAGTTAAAAGAAATCAGCGCAGTGGAAACACAACGGCCTTTCTAATGGACGGCGGACATTTCTTCCAAGAACTCCTGAAAAGTCGATATGCGTCCAAGACGTCCATTTCCGTAAAGAGCCGGCGCTTAGTAAAAGGTGACAGAGAGAAATATGAGGCCAGAGACAGCAGCACTCCGCATTACCGCGCTTGGCGTGCGCCGCGACCATCAACAGCCGTAATAGAATTCCATTTCTCTTATTGGACTCGCAGCCGATTGCCGTATTACCTCCATAAAGGGCAATTAACCCCAAATAGGGTCTGTGGGATTTTTACATTTAGGAAGCGACGAACCCGGCAATAGAATGTCAGCGTCTCAACGTCTCCTCAGACCGCAGACAGACAATTACCTTCTGACATTTTCATCTAAAAACACATAAAAGCAAAAAAACTGTACAAAAAGTGTAATACCATTAATGATAATTATAAATCCTGAATGATTATAATAATAATGATAGAAGAAGAGGAAGAAAGAAGAGAGAAAGGAGAAGAAAGAAGTAAAAGGAAGACGATGAAAGAAGGAAGAAGAAAGAATAAAGGAGAAGAATAAGAAGGAAGAAGAAAAAAGGAAGCAGAAGGAAAAAGAAGGAAGTAGAAGGAAGAAGAAAAATGAAGAAGAAGGAAGAAGAAGAAAAAAAGGAAGCAAAAGGGGAAAGAAGGAAGAAGAAAGAGGGAAGCAGAAGGAAGAAGAAAACAAAGTAAGAAGAAAGAAAAAAAAAAGGAAGAAGAAAGATGGAAGAAGAACATAGAAAGAAGAAAGAAGGAAGAATGAAGAAAAAAGAAAGAAGAAAGATTAAGGAAGAAGGAGGAAGAAGGAAGAAGAAGGAAGAAGGAAGAAGAAAGATGGAAGAAGAACATAAAAAGAAGGAAGAAGAAAGATGGAAGAAGAACATAGAAAGAAGCGGAAGAAGAAAGAAGAAAGAATAAAGAAGAAGAAAGAATAGGGGGGAAGAAGAAGAAAAAAGAAGAAAAAGGGAAGAAAAAGGGGAAGAAGGAAGAAGAAGAAAAATGGAAGAAGAACCTAGAAAAAAGGAAGGAAGAATGAAGAAGAAAGAAGAAATATGATGAAAGAAGGAAGAAGAAAGAAGGAGGAAGAAGAAAGAAAAAAGATGATGAAAGAAGGAAGAAGAAGGAAGAAGAAGGAAGAAGGAAGAAGGAAGAAAGAAGAAGAAGAAGGGAGAAGGAAGAAGAAGAAAGAAGAAAGAAGAAGAAGAAGAAGAAGAAGAAGAAGAAAGAATAAGGAAGAAGAAGAAAGAATAAGGAATAAGAAGAAAGGAGAAGGAAGAAGAAGAAAGAAGAAAGAATAAGGAAGAAGAAGAAAGTAGAAGGAATAAGAAGAAAGGAGATGGAAGAAGAAAAAAGAAGAAAGAATAAGGAAGAAGAAGAAAGGAGAAGGAATAAGAAGAAAGGAGATGGAAGAAGAAAAAAGAAGAAAGAATAAGGAAGAAGAAGAAAGGAGAAGGAATAAGAAGAAAGGAGAAGGAAGAAGAAGAAAGAATAAGGAAGAAGAAGAAAGGAGAAGGAAGAAGAAGAAAGGAGAAGGAAGAAGAAGAAAGAATAAGGAAGAAGAAGAAAGGAGAAGGAAGAAGAAGAAAGGAGAAGGAAGAAGAAGAAAGGAGAAGGAAGAAGAAGAAAGAATAAGGAAGAAGAAGAAAGGAGAAGGAAGAAGAAGGAAGAAGAAGAAAGAATAAGGAAGAAGAAGAAAGGAGAAGGAAGAAGAAGGAAGAAGAAGAAAGAATAAGGAAGAAGAAGAAAGGAGAAGGAAGAAGAAGAAAGAATAAGGAAGAAGAAGAAAGGAGAAGGAAGAAGAAGAAAGAAGAAAGAATAAGGAAGAAGAAGAAATGAGAAGGAAGAAGAAGAAAGAAGAAGAAGAAGAAGGAAGAAGAAAGAAGGATAGGTGTTCATAGCCTATGGCAGTAGGATGCAGAGCTCAAACACATAACCCTGTATATATAGTGTCAGTAGAGCAGTGTCAGTAGTTTTTATTTTTATTTTTATTTTTATTTTTTTTACAAATTTTTTTATATATATATTTCTTTTCCCTACAATTTAGGAGCCCCATTTGGTGAAATGGCAGGGGTCAAAATAGGGGGAATCTGCAGCACATGGGGTGATTAGGGTGTGCCCAGGAACACCTGGCACACCCTGTGCACATGCCTATGGAAAGAAGAAAGAATAAGGGAGAAGAAGAAAACGGAAGAGAGAAGGAAGAAGAAAGAAGAAGAAAAAAGGAAGCAGAGGAGAAAAGAAGGAAGAAGAAAGAGGGAAGCACACGGAAGAAGAAAACAAAGGAAGAAGAAGAAAGAATATTATCTGGCATATCCAGACAAAGCATTAAGCTCTCCCACATCCATAAGGAAGGTGCCAAAACCACAGATTTTCCACAGCTGATTCCTCAGCAATGGCAGTACGACTGTTAGAAATAGAAGTCAGGTATATTGTTAAGCTGACCACACAACATTATACAGTTTTCTTATTCACTTTCATTTAGATTTACCTTCAACTTTAAATGTAGTGCAAGGACCTGCCTCACTGCATACAAATTAAAATAGTTTGAACTCATATTATATGGTTTTGGTAAATCTAAAGGAAAATGTTTACACAAAAATTGTATAATGTATGGCCGGTCTTAAAGCGGGAGTCCGCCGGGAGTTCTGCTGTTTTTTTTTTTTTTTTTAAAAGCCAGCAGCTACAAATACTGCAGCTGCTGACTTTTAAAATAAGGACACTTACCCGCCCAGCGCGCCCGCGATGTCGGCACCCGAAGCCGATCTCTCGATCGTCTCTCGGTTGCTGCTGCCGCCATCTTGGGTATGGGAATCAGGAAGTGGAGCCTTGCGGCTTCATTTCCCGGTTCCCTACTGCGCATGCGCGAGTCGCGCTGCGCAATAAGGATGGACCCGCTGCCTCTGGGATCCGTGTGTTTCCCAGCAGGCAGTGGGGGACTTTCGGAAAGGGGCGTGGCTTCTGCAGAATCTATCCCGGAAGTGGGTGCAGATACCTGTACTGTACAGGTACCTGCACCCCCTCCCCCCTGAAAGGTGCCAATTGTGGCGCCGGAGGGGGGGAGGGTTCCGATGAGCGGAAGGTCCACTTTAGGGTGGAGCTCCGCTTTAAAGATACTGGAAATATATCACAACTAGAATGCTTCTTTCACTCTCACTTCTGTATTCCAGAATTGACAGCCGGGAGGCGTTTGGCTGCTATCCAAAACAAAAGAACAGCGCTGCGGTATATGTCAGAGCTATATAAATGTATAATAATAATAGTGTGTGACTGTGGGGGGAGGGGACATTAGAGTGTAAGCTCCTCTGTACAGAGAGTGATGTGACTGTGGGGGGAGGGGACATTAGAGTGTTAGCTCCTCTGTACAGAGACTGATGTGACTGTGGGGGAGGGGACATTAGAGTGTAAGCTCCTCTGTACAGAGACTGATGTGACTGTGGGGGGGAGGGGACATTAGAGTGTAAGCTCCTCTGTACAGAGACTGATGTGACTGTGGGGGGGAGGGGACATTAGAGTGTAAGCTCCTCTGTACAGAGACTGATGTGACTGTGGGGGGAGGGGACATTAGAGTGTAAGCTCCTCTGTACAGAGACTGATGTAACTGTGGGGGGAGGGGACATTAGAGTGTAAGCTCCTCTGCACAGAGACTGATGTGACTGTGGGGGAGGGGACATTAGAGTGTAAGCTCCTCTGTACAGAGACTGATGTGACTGTGGGGGAGGGGACATTAGAGTGTAAGCTCCTCTGTACAGAGACTGATGTGACTGTGGGGGGGAGGGGACATTAGAGTGTAAGCTCCTCTGTACAGAGACTGATGTGACTGGCTCAGTGTTCTCTGTACAGCACTGCGGTATATGTCAGAGCTATAAATAAAGGTGAGGAATAAAATCTATACAATTAGGGGACATTAATGACACTGATATACAGATTTTGCCTCCTATGTTATATAAATAATGTTTTCGCCGTCTGTATTTGTAATATTTATCTCTCTGCCCCTCATTGATGGATTTGATGACGAATGCAGACAAGAGGATGATTGTCCAATCTATTCTCTATAAAACCCTGGAAATCGGGGAATGTGGACGGAGCGGAAGACATGGGCACTTCAGCGCCGTCACAGCTGGTTCAGCCGGGTAACCTGTGACATCCCATTAATAGAGCTCTCAGTGTAATAGAAGGGGGGCTCAGAGGTGCCTTCGCTCCGCCACATTCATTAATAACAGAATATTCTAACAAGGATGTTTGTACTGAAACTCATTTTATATAATTGGATCACACGACCGCATTGTGTTATTAATTATCTTCACTTTCCAGTGTGTTACACTAATGACATAGGAAGGCTCCGCTGGTTACCTGGGGCTGCTGAATAGTGATTGTGCTTTGCTGTTCTTCTGTTTCAATCACAAGCAATGCAATGGTCGCTGCAATGGAGGATGATAACGTTTTTCTGCATTTTTTTCAGCTTTTGTTATTTCAAGATGAGGAACCGATCCACAAATCAGATGCATAAAAAAAAAAAAAAAAAACACTTTCTTTTAATCCCAGACCAACTGCAGTGTTAAAGAGGAGTTCCAGTCTAGAACTAACTAAGCCTAAACCTGCTTCCACACCCCCTTTCCCGCAGCATTCATGCATGCATTCAGCATTCCAGAGGAAGACGTACAAGACATGATCCAGAGGAAGGTGTGTAAAACAGGATCCAGAGGAAGGCGTACAAGACATGATCCAGAGGAAGGCGTGTAAAACAGGATCCAGAGGAAGGCGTACAAGACATGATCCAGAGGAAGGCGTGTAAAACAGGATCCAGAGGAAGGCGTGTAAAACAGGATCCAGAGGAAGGCGTGTAAAACAGGATCCAGAGGAAGGCGTGTAAAACATGATCCAGAGGAAGGCGTGTAAAACAGGATCCCTAATGGAAGGCATGTAAAACATGATCCAGAGGAAGGCGTGTAAAACAGGATCCAGAGGAAGGCGTGTAAAACAGGATCCAGAGGAAGGCGTGTAAAACATGATCCAGAGGAAGGCGTGTAAAACATGATCCCTAATGGAAGGCATGTAAAACAAGATCCAGAGGAAGGCGTGTAAAACAGGATCCAGAGGAAGGCGTGTAAAACAGGATCCAGAGGAAGGCGTGTAAAACAGGATCCAGAGGAAGGCGTGTAAAACAGGATCCAGAGGAAGGCGTGTAAAACAGGATCCCTAATGGAAGGCATGTAAAACATGATCCAGAGGAAGGCGTGTAAAACAGGATCCAGAGGAAGGCGTGTAAAACAGGATCCAGAGGAAGGCGTGTAAAACAGGATCCAGAGGAAGGCATGTAAAACATGATCCAGAGGAAGGCGTGTAAAACATGATCCAGAGGAAGGCGTGTAAAACAGGATCCAGAGGAAGGCGTGTAAAACATGATCCCTAATGGAAGGCATGTAAAACATGATCCAGAGGAAGGCGTGTAAAACAGGATCCAGAGGAAGGCGTGTAAAACATGATCCAGAGGAAGGCGTGTAAAACAGGATCCAAAGGAAGGCGTGTAAAACATGATCCAGAGGAAGACGTGTAAAACAGGATCCAGAGGAAGACGTGTAAAACAAGATCCAGAGGAGGGCGTGTAAAACATGATCCAGAAGAAGGCGTGTAAAACATGATCCAGAGGAGGGCGTGTAAAACATGATCCAGAGAAGGGCGTGTAAAACATGATCCAGAGAAGGGCGTGTAAAACAGGATCCAGAGGAAGGCGTACAAGACATGATCCAGAGGAAGGCATGTAAAACAGGATCCAGAGGAAGGCGTGTAAAACAGGATCCAGAGGAAGGCGTGTAAAACAGGATCCAGAGGAAGACGTACAAGACGTGATCTGGAGGAAGACGTGTAAAACAGGATCCAGAGGAAGGCGTGTAAAACAGGATCCAGAGGAAGGCGTGTAAAACAGGATCCAGAGGAAGGCGTGTAAAACAGGATCCAGAGGAAGGCGTACAAGACGTGATCTGGAGGAAGATGTACAAGACATGATCCAAGGGAGGAAAACGTATAAGACATGATGCAGAGGAAGATGTATAAGCCCTTGTACACACGGTCGGACATTCCGACAACCAAATCCGTCGGATTTTGTCTGTCGGATTTTGAAACTGTTGCGTACACACGGTCGGACAAAGTTGTCGGAAAATCTGATCGTTCAGAACGTGATGACGTTATTTCGTTACGATGGGACTACGTTCAGGCTAGTAGCCAATAGCTTTGGTGTAGGAATTTGATCTGAGCATGCGTGGCACTTTGTCTGATCGGAATTCTCTGCACATGATCGGACAAGGTCCGATCGGATCATTTTGTCGGAAAATTTTACCAACAAGTTGGAAAAGTTGGTCCGTCGGATACTCAGACGGAAACAGTCCGGTGGAGACCACACACAGTCAGAATATCCGACAAAACTGTCCGATCGGACACATTCTGTCGGAATCTCCAACCGTGTGTACAAGGGCTAAGACATTCATGCTCCCTGCAACAAAACTGCCCCCTAAGACATGTTATGTAGACATCCCAGGAGACATCGGGGGCCGCAATGTCATTCTCGCCTAGATGAGAAAGAGTGGAGCAATTAAAAAAGGTGAGAATGCAAGCTCTAATCGGAAGAGGGAAGGAGGAGGAGCCAGAAGGAAGAAAGTTTACAAGTAAAAAACATAAAAAGTAAAGTAAAGATTCCCCCTGATGAAGCCACGTGACTGCATGGCGTAACACGTAGGAGAGGGGGCTGGATGACGTCACCACGCTCCGTACATGAGGCAGTGTGATATCTATACATCTGGAAAAGCTGACTGATACTGCTTTTGGATGCATATTACACAACTGTATATGCTGGAAAAGTTTGGTGAGCTTTGGCACCTGTTAAAAATGAGTGTATATCTGGAAGATTTGGGGAGCAATAAATTGTTTTTAAGGATAAAGCTACTATGTTTGGTGGTTTCTCTTTTTCTATGCGCGGCTGAGTGGAGGTATTGAGAGGGATAAGTACATTTAATGGTATATCGGCAGAGATATTGAGCAGCAGCTGTGAAGATCACCAGTCTGGGAACATTTCAATAAGTCCACCATCGCTTCTCGGCCTTTTGGCTAAGATTAAGTGTAGTATCTGTTCTTATCAGTTACCAGGAGGTGGCGCTTGCTTCTGTCCCTGTTCTACAGCGAGGTGGAGCAGGAGTGGCGGTTGCTATGCAAAACCTGCTGGCGTGAAGGTAACCTGAAGCGGTTCATACCCGAAAGGGAAGCCTGGGGGTGGAGGAGGGTGGATGGGGGTGGAAGAGGGTCGTGGAGGATGGGGGATGGGGGTGGAGGAGGGTGGAGAATGGGGGGTGGGGGTAGAGTAGGGTGGAGGAGGGTGGAGAATGGGGGATGGGGGTGGAGGAGGGTGGATGGTGGTGATGTGAGGTGAAGGATGTCGAGGACCGCTTGCCTCTGAAGAAGAAGAGTTGACAAAAAAATTTGATACTTAGAAGCTAGGGTTGCACCGATACTGGTATTGGTGCCGATACTAACCATTGCATGTGCAAATGCTCCGATACCTGAAACTTTCGGCTCAGTTCTTTCAGCTTTCAGCGGGATTCCCCCACTGACAGCTGAACGAAAAAGCCGCCAATTATCGGTTGTTAAGGAGGGGGCCGCCACGTCCTTAACAACCGATGACTCAGTCAGCTGTCAGCGGGGTTCCCGTGTTGACAGCTGAAGTGCTAACAAGTCCTGGCAATTGGACCTCTCAAAAAAAAAAAATATCCAGGCAATGTTTATCAACAACATTGCTCAGCTGCTGAAACAGAAAGATAAAAAGAAACATTGTTTCTTTTTGTATCTTTCTGTTTATTCATCTACAGATCAAAAGGGACGAACTTCCATCTGCAGATGAAGTCAGTTTAAAAAGCAATCTGTCAAGTTAAAAAAAATCCAATTTTTTTAATTGAATGTTCCTCTAATCAGCCCTAATTAACTCCCCATTTTCCTTCTCCATTTAATTATTATTTTCCTGCTGATTTTTTATTTTTTTTGTTCACTTCTATTTTTTTTAAATTATTGCTAATAATTAAACCTTTTTCTTTGTTTGCTTTGTTTGTTAATATTTTTACACGTTTAACATATATTCACACGTTTTACATTGGAAAAAAGCGCAATATATATATATATATATATATATATATATATATATATATATATATATTTTAAATTTCATTTGTAAACGACTTTTTAGTTCTTTGTACCATTGCTGGAAGCTGAAGTGTAAACAAAATTTGGTATCGACGAGTACTAAAAAAATAAATAAAAAAAATAAAATAAAAGTATCGGTACTCATACTCGTAAAAAAAAGGGTATCTTTACATCTCTACTTAGAGCATATAGAGAGAGTCCAAATCTCATAAAAAGAAATGTTTTTATTATGCAAATAGTGTATGGGTAACCTACTTATAGAGGAGAGAAAACACTGGGATATATAACCATGAACCCAACAAAGCAGCCTTTATCAGGTATGTCGGGGTTGACTCCAGTAAGCTTCCTTTCACAAGATGCTGCACCTCAAAAGAGATGGGAAATCTCTAAATCAAGACATAAAAACACACACAGCAGAAACTCCATCTGAACCCAATGGATGATGTCAGATGCCGGGGGACGTCCTGGAGGCGTGGCTACACATTTCAAGGCATTCTTGCCTCTTTGTCAAGTCTTCAAACAGTAGGCTTGACAAAAAGGCAGGGGCGCATTAAAATGCATAGCCACGCCCCCCCAGGATGTCCCTTGGCATCTGACATCATCCATTGTGTTCCTCTGTAGTCTCCTCCTGACCAGGAAGTGGTCTGAGCTTCCTATAACCCCACCCGCCCGGCAACAGTGCTGCGCAATCCCTGGACTGGGTGCCTCTGCTACAGGGTTCCCCCGGATGACCTAATTTCTTATGCTCTACGTGACTTCACAAACTTACTTTGTGTGGGTTGCCAATTTGTTTTAATCATACAATAAATGTTTTAAAGCTGCGCTTAGGTGGCGCCCTCCACTGTTTGTGTTTTTATGAATCCAAATCTCAGCTCATCTCCTCATTTCAGCCAGTGTTAGAGCACCTTTCCAACACCTACAGTGTTGGCTGTTTTTGCATCGTATCAATTTCTGACATTTTGAAATATCAACTAAATGCAATGGAGGCAATGGGGAAGGTGGCGTGATTGTCTCTTTAACCACTTGCCTACCGGGCACCTTCAGCCCCCTTCCTGCCCAGACCAATTTTCAGCTTTCAGCGCTGTCGCACTTTGAATGACAATTGTAGCGGTCGTGCAACACTGCACCCAAACAAAATTCTTTTGGTGGTATTTAATCACCACTGGGGTTTTTTTTTTTTTTTTTTTGCTAAAGAAATTAAAAAAGACCACAAAAGTTTTTCTTACTTTCTGTTATTAGATTTTGTAAATAAGTAATTTTTCTCCTTCACTGATAAGGAGGCACAAAAAATATAAATCGTAGAGGTGATCAAATACCACCGAAATAAATCTCTATTTGTGGGGGAAAAAAGGGACGTCAATTTAGTTTGGGTACAACGTCGCACGACCGCGCAATTGTCAGTTAAAGCGACGCAGTGCCGAATCTCCAAAAAATGGCCTGGTCATGAAGGGGTAAAATCTCCCGGTCTGTAAGTGGTTAAATCACCTTTGGCTTAACAAAAACAGCATTATTTCGAAATGGTTACTCTTTTTTTATAATCAATTTTTCTTTATTAAGACAAATTCCAATATACAACATAGAAATACACATTGCACAATATATCTATATAAATCTTTTCATTGACATACACCACACAGAGAAAACACACCAAACCCCCCCACCCTGAGAAAACACACCAACCCCCCCACCACAAGAAAACACACCAACCCCCCCACCACAAGAAAACACACCAAACCTCCCCCCCACCCTGAGAAAACACACCAACCTCCCCACCACAAGAAAACACACCAACCCCCCCACCACAAGAAAACACACCAAACCTCCCCCCCACCCTGAGAAAACACACCAACCCCCCCCCCCACCCCCACCCGGAGAAAACACACCAAACCCCCCCACCTCTTGAAAACACCCCCCCCCCACCCTGAGAAAACACACCAAACCCTCCCCCCCGAGAAAACACACCAAACCCTCCCCCCCGAGAAAACACACCAATCCCCCCCCACCCCGAGAAAACACACTGGATCCTTGATCATGTCCTCCTTAAAAGAAAGAAAAAAAAAGGAAAAAGACCACCCACTTGTCTACCCATAACCAAAGCTCAATTTGTGCAAAACAAATAAACGTATAACTTATAATTAAGAAGGGGGCTTTATAGCACCCTATTACGTGTGTCAAACAACCAACAATAAAAATAAAAAAAAGTAAAATAAATAAATAAATAAAAAACATATAAATAAAAAATATATATGAATAAAAAATAAAAAAAAAAATATATATATATATTTATATATACACATATATACATTTTATAAAAGTGAATAATTTCCAATTACTATTTCCGTGTCCAATTATGTTTAGTAAAAGAGGGGGAGATGGAGCGCTGGAAGGGGCTGCTAGTGAAGTATTATGGGGCAGTAGTAGGAATAAAAGAAAAAATAACTTTCTTGTGGCAATTCAAAACAGTTTCATCAGTCCAGACCCATATTAATAGATTCTGATGTGTGTTGCAAGTGTTTTAATTCAATATAATCTCTCTCTAGTATTTAATTTTTATACCTCTTCTCATTTTAGTCTACCCTTCTTTTTGTGATTCCATTATGTCTTGCCCATCCCATGCATAATTTACTATTATAACTAGGGATGAGCCGAACACCCCCCGGTTCGGTTCGCACCAGAACTTTCGAACGGACCCCAAATTCGTTACGAACGTTAGAACCCCATTGAAGTCTATGGGACTCGAACGTTCGAAATGGAAAGTGCTAATTTTAACGGCTAATATGCAAGATGTTGTCCTAAAAAGGGTTTGGGGACCTGACTCCTGCCCCAGGGGACATGGGTCACTGCAAAAAAAGTTTTAAAAACTACCGTTTTGGCGGGAGCACTGATTTTAATTTTGATTAAAGTGAAAAAAAAGTGAAATATTCCTTTAAATATGGTGCCTGGGGGGTGTCTGTAGTCTGCCTGTGAAGTGCCACGTGTTTCCCGTGTTTAGAACAGTCCCTGCACAAAATGACATTAAACGGAAATAACACCATTTAAAACTGCTTGCGGTTTTAATGTTATATCTGGTTCCTGCAATATGGTTGAAAATCATTGAGAAAAATGGCATGGGTAGCCCTCCCTGCCCATTACCAGCCTATTTGGGTCTTGTACGCATATTAAGGGGAACACTGTACCCATATTAAAAAAAGGAAATACGTGTGGCCCCCAGGCCCTATATACTCAGAACAGCAGTATACAGGCGGTGCAAACAAGACAGGGACTGTGTAGGTTTGTTGTGTTAAGTTGAATCTGTTTGTAATTTTCAACTGGTACATTTTTAAAGTGTAGCTCCAGTCAAAAAAACTATTTTTAAGCTTTTTGGAAAACATAGGGAAGGGTTATCACCCCTGTATAATTTGTTTTGTCGTCCATCTTTTTCAGAAACAGCACGCACAATCTCCTACCGCTGACTGCAAGCTCTATTTAAAACGAGCAAGATATTTAGCTATATAGGTGAGGTGAATATAGTGGTGTATACTGCGGTCAGGGCACGCAGACAACAACCACTACAGAAGAGCAAGAACAAAAAATCGTCCGAAAACGATCGGTGTGTACTGTGTTGAAGGTACACAGAACACCCACTAACTACTTCAGACGCCAACACACTACACAAGGCCGCCGCGCTGGTGGCCTTATATAGTGTGGGGCGTGTACTACACAGCCTGAGCTATGATTGGCTATGCCTGTGGCCAATTATGGCTCTCCTCGCTGCCGGCGCTGTGATTGGCCAAGCATGCGGGGTCACAGTGCATGCTTGGCCAATCTTGAGCCGGCAATGCACTGCGCCATCGCAGTACATTGTGGGCCGTGAGCAGGAGCAGGCTGGGCCGGGGGGCAGGCTGGAAATTTCCCCCCAGGCCGTCTTACTTTTAATCAAAACAGCCGCTGTTTGCTGACACTTTTTTTTTTTTTTTTTTTGAGGAAGTCGGCCGCCGATTGGCTGTGTTGCTGCTGCGCTGCATTCTGGGAGTTGTAGTCTGGTGGGTAGAGACTGGAGGGAACTGAGCAGCGCAGCAGGTAACTCCAACTCCCGGCAGGGAGACCCGTCACTTCACAGGGGGGCCGGCCAGCCAGCAACTTCAAGCTATCATTCTCCTGCTGCTCTGTTCCCAGCAGCTGCACCTGCTTTGTGATAACTCTCCTACTGACTGCAATGTATCACTCTTCACTCCTATAACCTCTCTCTCCTTCCAGGACACATCACCTTTGGTTTGTTTCTGTTCAGTTTCTTCCTTCATTTTTCCCAGGCTGATTTCACTCATCCCCCTCCCCCTCCCCCTCCCTCTGTGCACTCATCTCTCCCGGTGTCTTGTAAAATAGGGTCCTCCATCAGATGCTGTCCTCTGCGTACTGGGCATGCGCAGTACACAGGAGCACAGATTCCGAAAATTGCCGAGGACGAACGGCGCCTGCGCCGTGAGTCCAGGTTCTATCCCCACTATCCAAGTGGACATAGAGTTAGAATAAAAAAGAGCCGAGCGCAGCGAGGCCGAGCCCGAAGCGTGGCGAGCGAAGCTCGCCCGAGAGGGGCCCTCTAAAATTCTAAACCCTATGTCCGCTTGGATAGTGGGGCTACCTCCTCCACTCACGGCGCAGGCGCCGTTCAGCTTCGGAGATTTTCCGAAGCTTCGTCTGCTCCGTACTGCGCATGCGCAGTACGGAACGGACACATATCGATGGTCGGACTCAATTGGGCAGAACACTGGCCGGTACAATCTTGCTGTAGGTAAGTCACACTCTCCTTGCACCAATTCACTTATCTTTTCCCATTCATTTTATCCTCTCTTCTGTTTTGTAATTCTGCTCTCCTCATATAAATCACTGTAGCCTCTCAGCTCTGGGCATTCCACAGATGTACTTGGGCTGACACCCTTTCCATCCCAGCTTACTTTTATCTAATACAATAGTTCTGTCAGAATCATGCCTCTAACACATGCAGCCCTTCACTCTCTCTTATACTACAGAATTAGGGCTTTTTCACACTAGTGCAGTGACTGCCATTTTTCCACACTGGAAAAACACCAGTCACTGCTAGAGCACATAGAATACAACTGTTCTCTATGTGCCCCATTTACACTGCAGCGCAGTCCAGAGGTGCAGTAAGCTGCAATAAAATACAGTAAGGCCAGGTTCACACCGGAGCGATGCGGGAACGCCGCGAATCCGCGGCGTTTTCCCGCATCGCATGCCTCCCGCCGGCAGTTCACACTGCCCTATGCGGACTGCTGGGAGTGTCAATGAAATGTTAATGACACCCCCAGATCAGTCCGCATATCGCAGTGCGATCTGCAAACTCGGACAGGAATCGGATCGCATGGTGTGAACACCCATGCGATCCGATTCTGCTGCGGACCAAAAAAAGGGTCCCGTGCGAGTTTGCGGCGGGTGCGATGCGAATTCAGCCATACTATCTGTATACTATCTGTATGGCTGTACTCGCATCGCTACGGAGATCGGATGTGATTGGCACTGCAGTGCTGTGCGAATCACATCCAGTTCTCGCTTCCGCAGCAGTGTGAACCCAGCCTTATTCTACATTTTATCGCAGTGCACCGGATGGCACTGACATCAATCAGTCCTTCTCAAACTGACAGAAATGCAGCAGCATTTTTTTCCTTCCAGTGACCCCACAGCACGTCACAAACATTATGGCACTATTACCCCGATTCCCTCCTCCACCTGGGGGGGGGGGGATGCAGTTTGCTATCTTTGCCTGGGCACTGGATGACCTTGTCCCCGCACTACACAGAGGGATCACCTGCAGAAAAGACTCGGGAATGGTACAGTACATGGTGTCCTGCTGGGAGCTGGCCATTCCCTGTGGGTCCTGCTGGAACTAATCATGGTCTGTTGGCAGTGGCGGCTGGTGCTAAAGTATTTTGGGGGGGGCAAACAAACTGAAAAAATGTGAAAAAAATACATCATATGCAGCCACTGTGTCATCAAACGCTGCCAGTGTGACGCCCGCTCGCCTTCTGCCCTGCACTTACCCTGTCTTGTGGGGCAGCAGGTGACAGCAACATGCGTCTCCTGCACTTCTTCTCCCGTCAGGCGTCCAATAGCGGCACCTGTTGTTTCAGCCAATCAGGTGACAGGTAACATGACCTGAGCAACCTGATTGGCTGTGAGGCAGGTCAGTGTTAGGAAAGCGATGTCTTTGGTTCTCTAACACACCAATGAGTAATCAGCCCACTGTTTTTCCCTTTCGGAAGCCTATTAGAGCCCATGGCTTTAATCAGGAAGCCTATTTGAGCCTATGGCTCTAATCAGGCATTTCCAAAGAAACTCTGCCACTGTAATTTATATGCATGGCACCCAACAAGGGACCAGGCACATGAATAGGGGGCGGCAGCGGCGACCATAGATAGATTTATGCAATGCATGAATCTATGTGAGAGAGCGAGTGACACGGGGGCGGCGTTCCTGCGCCTTTATGGACGCACCACCGCTGCCTGTTGGTCCTACTGGGAGCTGGCTATGGCCAGTGGCCAGCAGGACCCAGAGGTGAGCAGGACCCACGGGCTGGGAGATGGGCATGCACCTGTAGGTCCTGCTAGGAGCTGATCATGGCCTGTAGGGCTCTGCTGGCTACTAGCCATGGGTAACCTTGTAATACAAGGTGGGCATAGATAGTGAACTGATTCGGGGTTAAAGTGGGCCACTTGACTGGACTTGCCCCCCCGGCCTAAGGCTGTCAGCCCTCCCCTGGCCGTGAGTGCCACACGAATTTGGCACGAACGGCCCATAACGTTCGGAATTTGCCGAATTGGCATCAATCATCTCTCCACTGTGCCTCCCAGAGGGGGGGAAAAGAAACAACACAAAAAACACAAAAAAACCCCCATCTCCTCCAAATTTACCCCCACCAGATGCATCCCGTAGACTATCTGATCCATAACGCAGCATTGGTACTCCAATAACACGCACAGTCTTTTTATTTAAGTGTAGTTAGAATTTCGACTGGAGTTCAATGTAAAATTAAATTCGAATTTCAGTCCGGATTTCGTTACGTCATTTGGCGCATTCGGTAAAATTGGTTTAGGTTATCATTTCGAATATTCGGAAGGGGAACGAACCGCACATGTCTAGCCTTGACCAATTCCATAGACGTGGGATTCAAGTTGTGTAAATTGCAGGGCCGGTGCTACCACTAGGCAAACTAGGCAGCCGCCTATGGAGCACTGCTGCCTAGGGGCGCCTGGCCGCTGGTTTCCCTCCACGTCAGCATGTAACTAACTCAGTCTGACCGGTAGTGTAATTAGGAGGTGCGGCGCAGCACTGGAGCCAGCGCTAGAGGAAGAAGAGCCAATGCTTCCTGTATAGTGGCGCCTTCTGTCACATGGGCAAATGGGGTGGAGTCAATGGGGGCGGTAAAATTAGGTTTTGCCTAGGGTGTCAAAAATCCTTGCACCAGCGCTGGTAAATTGAGTCACAAACAGCAAATAAAGATCATCAGAAGTTGAGAAGAGGTGAGGAGGGAAGGAAATCCCCGTATAACAGTCATACAATCGGCGTTGTCTTACCGGTGGAAGGGCAGAACGTTCAGGAGACCCCCATTGTACACGGCCATTCTTATTGGCTACCGCTTCTCATACTACTCATCGGATTCCGTCTAGAAGGAAAATAAAGAGAGTATTGTGAGAGATACAACAACAGTTATTATACATTAACCCTTTACAGACGTAACATCGGATCACTGGGCCAGACACCTTGTGACACCCCTGCCCAAATACCCCCCTCCCCCCCTCCCCCGACCCCTACACTGCACAGAACAAATGCGCTGTCCATGAAAACACGATGAAATCATACATGAAGAAGACAACAAAACATTTTTAGCTGTATTTAAAGATGGAATTTAGGACGTCATTCGTGCGATACGTTTTAAAGTCAATGGCAAATCAATTTTTACCAATTTCAAAGCCAATAAGCAAGGGGCTGCCAAACAAAGGGCATGGGGGAGGGGGGGGGGGGGGCTGCCGGGGGACACATTTACCAAAGCAATAACAAAAAAAATTTAATAAAATAATGTTTAAAAATCCCATTCAGCGGGGAGCAGAGTTTTTTTTATTTTTATTTTTTTATTATAAAATGAAAAATGCACAATTCCTTTAAATATCATGTTTGTTGGAGGCCTTACCACTTGCTGACTTTTTTCTGACATTTGTTGTTTACAAGTAAAAATATTTTTTTTTTGCTAGAAATTCAAACATTACATTTTTTTTTTGTTTTTTTGTTTTTTAAGCAGAGACCCTAGGGGAATAACATGGCAATTGTTGCAATATTTTATGTCACATTGTATTTTGCTCGGTGGTCTTTTAAATGCAATATATATATATTTTTTTTAAATACATTGAATTAATGAATAAAAAAAAAACAAAAAAAACAAGTTATCCCAATTTTGTAGGTATAATGTGAAAGATGACGTTACCCTGAGCAAATAGATACCTGACATGTCGCTCTTTAAAATTGCCCACGCTTGTTGGATGTCGACAAACTACGATACATAAAAATCTCCTTAGGTGACACTTTAAAATGTTTTACAAGTTACCTGTTTGGAGTTACAGAGAAGGTCTTGTACTAGAATTATTGCTCTCGATCTAACGATCGCAGCGATTCCTCGCATGTGGGGTTTGAACACCGTTCACATATGCGGGCGCGACTTATGTATGCGTTCTTTTTTTGCGCATGAGCTCGGAGGGATGGGAGTGCTTTACAATTTTTTTTTATTATTATTTATTTTACTTTTTTTTTTTTTTTTTTTTACACTGTCCGTTTAATTTTTTTTATTTATTTTTTGATCAAACATCCCCTGTAATAGAAATAAGCATGACAGGTACTTTTTATTGAAAAATCAGGGATCAAAAAAAGACCCCAGATCTCTCATATACCTTTAGAAGCAAAAAATAAAAATAAAAATGTAATTTTGTCTTTAAGAAAAACAAAATCCCTTTAAGCCCGAGAGGCGGAAGTGACATCAGACATCGCTCTGGTCCTCCAAGGGCATAGAGCCGCGTGGGGGCTATCTTGAACTCACTCGGTTTCCTGTTCAGGCATCAGAGGAATCGGCTCCAGGTTTACTGGTGGCTCCAGTAAGCTCAGGGATGACCGGTGTCTTGTAAAATAGTGTCCCCCATCAGATGCTGTCCCCTGCGTACTGCGCATGCGCAGTACACAGGAACACAGATTCCGAAAATTGCCGAGGACGAACGGCGCCTGCGCCGTGAGTCCAGGTTCTATCCCCACTATCCAAGTGGACATAGAGTTAGAATAAAAAAGAGCCGAGCGGAGCGAGGCCGAGCCCGAAGCGTGGCGAGCAAAGCTCGCCCGCGAGGGGCCCTCTAAAATTCTTAACCCTATGTCCGCTTGGATAGTGGGGCTACCACCTCCACTCACGGCGCAGGCGCCGTTCAACTTCGGAGTTTTTCCGAAGCTTCGGCTGCTCCGTACTGCGCATGCGCAGTACGGAGCGGACAGCATTTGATGGGCGGACTGTATTAGGCAGAACACCGGGAAGCAGCGGGAGGGGGGGAGGGGGGAGGGGCATCTCTCCCACTGCTTATAAAAGAGATCTTGCAGTGAATCCACCACTGGCACCACTTTTATCTGAAAGCTGCATGTCTGCAAAAAAAAGATACCGGGGTTAGGGCAGCTATTTGCTGCCAATAATCCCAGTGCAGTAAAACCTTGGATTGGGAGTATATGTTTCATTTCACTTCACCATATATGTTTTCCTTCTGTTTTTTTTACCGATGGAGTGCGGCATTTTCTGTCAAGTATTCATTGAACGTTTTTTGGAACTTTTGCATCATCATCTCTGGGGGGTGTTTTACTTGCTTGATCCTTGGACTGAAATGTCGAGGACTCCTTTTTGGTGAGTGTGGTCTCCTAAGGGGGGATACACTTTTTTTTTTTTTTGCATTTAAAATTTTTTTTTTTTTTTTTGCAGCGGCAGCTGCAACATTTTATCTATCGCCATTTATTTGCTTGGTTTATCACTATAGCGCCAGTTTTGTGTTTCATATTAATTAACTTCCTATTGACCTCCATTTAATTATTTTCCTGCTTTCGTTTTTTGTTTTTTTCTTTGTTCACGTCTATTTTATAAACGATAAACAATTAAAACTTTTTTTTTGTTTGTTTGCTTTGTTAGTGAATATTTTTACACATATATATTAACATATATTTGCACATTTCACATTGAAAAAGTGCTAAATTAAAAAAAAAAAAAAAAAAAATCTATTTATTTCATTTGTAAATAACTTTTCAATGCTTTGTACCATTGCTCTGATAGCGGAAGTTAAAACAACACAGTTGCGGTCGGTATCGGTAATCGGTATCTGTGAGTACTAAAAAAAAATCGGGACTCATTGTAAAAAAAAAAATCGTATCGATGCATCCCTAATATTGCGCTACATTGGAAGAGGGAATATATACTATGCAGAGATAATGGCATGTGTGATTGTGGGTGGATATACAGTCTAGATTAGGGATGAGCCGAACACCCCCCCGGTTCGGTTCGCACCAGAACTTTCGAACGGACCCCACGTTCATTACGAACGTTAGAACCCCATTGAAGTCTATGGGACTCGAACGTTCGAAATGGAAAGTGCTAATTTTAACGGCTAATATGCAAGATACTGTCCTAAAAAGGGTTTGGGGACCTGGCTCCTGCCCCAGGGGACATGGGTCAATGCCTAAAATGTTTTTAAAAACGGCAGTTTTGGCGGGAGCACTGATTTTAATGACGATTAAGGCCTCATGCACACGGACGTTTTTACAGCCGCTTTTTTGAGCGTTTTTTGCAGCTTAAAAAGGCCTGTCCATGTTAGTCTATGGCTTCATGCCCACCTAGGCGTTTTTGAGCTGCAAATGGCATAGGCGTTTTTAAGCTGTAAAAAAAACCCAGGACCAGTGCGTTCCCTGGCGCGGAGCTAGAGCTGTAAAAACGCCAATCGCAGGAAAACGCGCAAAAACGCACACAAACGCGCACAAACGCGCAACATATTTTCTTTGTTTTCTGAGTGCTATAGCCAAGAGATGTGTTTCTTTAAAAAAGCTACTTAACGCTAACGCTAAAAAACGCACAAAAAAGCGCAAAAACGCCAATGCAAAACGCGGTAAAAATCGAGTTTTTAACGCCGATTTTTCCAGGCGTCGGAGCTAGCTTTGCAGCCAGTTTTTTAAAACGTCCGTGTGCATGAGCACTAAAGTGAAAAAAAAAACTGAAATATTCCTTTAAATATGGTGCCTGGGGGGTGTCTGTAGTATGCCTGTGAAGTGCCACGTGTTTCCCGTGTTTAGAACAGTCCCTGCACAAAATGACATTAAACGGAAATAACATCATTTAAACTGCTTGCGGTTTTAATGTTATATCTGGTTCCTGCAATATGGTTGAAAACCATTGAGAAAAATGGCATGGGTAGCCCTCCCTGCCCATTACCAGCCTATTTGGGTCTTGTACGCATATTAAGGGGAACCCCGTACCCATATTAAAAAAAGGAAATGCGTGTGGCCCCCAGGCCCTATATACTCAGAACAGCAGTATACAGGCGGTGCAAACAAGACAGGGACTGTGTAGGTTTGTTGTGTTAAGTTGAATCTGTTTGTAATTTTCAACCGGTACATTTTTAAAGTGTAGCTCCAGTCAAAAAAATATTTTTAAGCTTTTTGGAAAACATAGGGAAGGGTTATCACCCCTGTATAATTTGTTTTGCCGTCCATCTTTTTTCATCTCACTTGCTGTTGTCTCCTTCCGTTTGCAAGTAGGAGATGTTTGTAAATTGGATGTTTGAAAGTAGGGGCCTGCCCAATATGCTCTGCAGAAATGGCGGAACAAGGTGTTGGTTTTGCAACAACATTGTAAGCCCTCAAAGTGACTCTTGGTGGGCGCTGGAGCGCCCTGCTGTGAACGATTATATCAAGAATTGTAATTACATGCCATTGTTGAACAGTGGTAGAAAAATTGACCTTTGGTGGTTGTGGTGCTGGTGCCACAACACTATAAGTCCTCACAGTTACTCTGGGTGGGCACAGGAAGGGGCCCTCCTGTGAAATATTATATCAAGAATTGTAATTACATGTCCCTGTTAAACAGGGGCAGAAAAATTGGGCCTTAGGCACTGGTGCTAGTGCCACCACACTGCAACCTCTGCCATATACTCTAGTTTTATTGCAGGAATTAGCCCTGCTGCAAAGCATTGCATCAAAAATTGCACTTAAACGCCCCTGTTAAACAGGGGCAGAAAAATTGGGCCTTAGGCACTGGTGCTGGTGCCACCACACTGCAACCTCTGCCATATACTCTAGTTTTATTGCAGAAATTAGCCCTGCTGCAAAGCATTGCATCAAAAATTTTACTTAAACGCCCCTGTTAAACAGGGGCAGAAAAATTGGGCTGATGGCATCACCCAGAACCAGAAATGGTCTTCCAACATATCAGCGGAGGAGGAAGAGGATAGACAATCAACATAACAGGACAGTCACTCAGCATCAGCATAGGCAGTCTTGAAGGGATGTGGTATTTGAAAAAAAATTATTCTGTTACATCAGCTTCAGGTGCTTGGTAGCTGTGGGTGATCCAAGACTGATTCATCTTGATGAAGGTCAGTCGATCAACTGATTCGGTGGACAGGCGCACCCTGTGATCGGTAACGAAGCCACCAGCAGCACTGAAGGTGCGTTCCGAAAGAACGCTGGATGCAGGACAGGCCAGTAGCTCAATTGCATACTGTGCAAGCTCTAGCCAGTGATCCATCCTCAAGACCCAGTAAGCCAGAGGATTTTCGGTGGGAAAGGTGTCCAAGTCTGACCTTGCCCCTAGGTATTCCTGCACCATGTACAGTGGTGTGAAAAATAGTTTGCCCCCTTCCTCATTTCCTGTTCCTTTGCATGTTTGTCACACTTAAGTGTTTCGGAACATCAAACCAATTTAAACAATAGTCAAGGACAACACAAGTAAACACAAAATGCAATTTGTAAATGAAGGTGTTTATTATTAAAGGTGAAAAAAAATCCAAACCATCATGGCCCTGTGTGAAAAAGTGATTGCCCCCTTGTTAAAACATACTGTAACTGTGGTTGTCCTCACCTGAGTTTAATTTCTCTAGCCACAACCAGGCCTGATTATTGCCACACCTGTTCACAATCAAGGCATCACTTAAATAGGAGCTGCTTGACACAGTAAGGTCCACCAGAAGATCCTTAAAAGCTACACATCATGCCGAGACCCAAAGAAATTCAGGAACAATTGAGAAAGAAAGTAATTGAGATCTATCAGTCTGGAAAGGGTTATAAAGCCATTTCCAAAGCTTTGGGAATCCAGCGAACCACAGTGAGAGCCATTATCCACAAATGGCGAAGACATGGAACAGTGGTGAACCTTCCCAGGAGTGGCCGGCCGCCCAAAATTACCCCAAGAGCGCAGCGACGACTCATCCAAGAGGTCACAAAAGACCCCACAACAACGTCCAAGGAACTGCAGGCCTCACTTGCCCCAGTTAAGGTCAGCATTCATGCCACCACCATCAGGAAAAGACTGGGCAAAAATGGCCTGCATGGCAGAGTTCCAAGGAGAAAACCACTGCTGAGCAAAAAGAACATCAAAGCTCGTCTCAATTTCTCCACAACACATCTTGATGATCCCCAAGACTTTTGGGACAACATTCTGTGGACCGATGAGACAAAAGTGGAACTCTTTGGAAGGTGTGTGTCCAAGTATATCTGGCGTAGAAGGAACACTGCATTTCATAAAAAGAACATTATACCAACAGTAAAATATGGTGGTGGTAGTGTGATGGTCTGGGGCTGTTTTGCTGCTTCAGGACCTGGAAGACTTGCCGTGATAAAAGGAACTATGAATTCTGCTGTCTACCAAGAGATCCTGAAGGAGAATGTCCGACCATCTGTTCGTGTACTCAAGCTGAAACCAACTTGGGTTCTGCAGCAGGACAATGATCCTAAACACACCAGCAAGTCCACCACCGAATGGCTGAAGAAAAACAAAATGAAGACTTTGGAGTGGCCTAGCCAAAGTCCTGACCTGAATCCTATTGAGATGTTGTGGTATGACCTTAAAAAGGCCGTTCATGCTCGAAAACCCTCTAATGTAACTGAATTAGGACAATTCTGCAAAGATGAGTGGGCCAAAATTCCTCCAGGACGCTGTAAAAGCCTCATTGCACGTTATCGCAAACGCTTGGTTGCAGTTGTTGCTGCTAAGGGTGGCCCAACCAGTTATTAGGTTTAGGGGGCAATCACTTTTTCACACAGGGCCATGATGGTTTGGATTTTTTTTCACCTTTAATAATAAACACCTTCATTTACAAATTGCATTTTGTGTTTACTTGTGTTGTCCTTGACTATTGTTTAAATTGGTTTGATGTTCCGAAACACTTAAGTGTGACAAACATGCAAAGGAACAGGAAATGAGGAAGGGGGCAAACACTTTTTCACACCACTGTAAATCAGATGCTGGCGATGGTTGCTGGAACCGATCATACCTTGGGGCTGCGGACTAAAAAATTGTCTGAAAGCATCAGTCAGACGGCCACCTTCTCCACCGCTCCTTCTGACCGATGCCTCAGCAACACGTTGTCCAGGACCAGGAGTTTGTGACCTCCCAGTCTCTGGGAACGCGTTGCACAGACCTTTCTGCAAGGCCTCCCGGAGATGTCTCATCCTCTGCTCCCTCTGCGATGGCAAGATAAGGTCGGCAACCTTACCCTTGTACCGTGCATCAAGGAGAGTGGCCAGCCAGTAATGGTCCCTCTCCTTGATCCAAAGAATACGAGGATCCTTCCGCAGGCTTTGCAGGATCAGGGAGGCCATGCAGCATAGGTTAGCTGAGGCATTCGGTCTGGAGTCCTCTGGGTCACTAAGGACAACATGATCCGCAGCTACCTCCTCCCAGCCACGTACAAGTCCACGTGTTTCTTGGGACTGTAAATCATCCCTACAAGACTGCTGCTGCTGCTGCTGATGCTGATGCTGAGTGCCAGCCTCCACCTCCATGCTGACACAATCATCCTCCTCCTCCTCTTCCTCCTCCTCATCCTCTTCCTGTGTGATGGGTGGCACAGCAGGAACACTGTCTGGATAAAGGGGGCCTTGAGAGGCAAGGAAGTCTTCCTCTTCCTGCCTCTGTTCTGCCTCAAGTGCCCTGTCCATTATTCCACACAGCGTATGCTCCAAGAGGTGGACAAGAGGTACAGTGTCACTGATGCATGCACTGTCACTGCTCACCATCCTTGTGGCCTCCTCAAACGGTGACAGGACAGTGCATGCATCCCTGATCATGCCCCACTGGCGTGGTGAGAAAAAACCAAGCTCCCCTGATCCTGTCCATTGATGGCCCTCTGCTGCGTGTGCAGCCGCTGCAGCATGGCCAATGTTGAGTTCCATCTGGTGGGCATGTCACATATAAGGCGGTTCTTGGGCAGGTTCAACTCCTTTTGGAGCTCAGCCAGCCGAGCACAGGTATTAAATGATCGGCGGAAATGCACACAGACTTTCCTGGCCTGCTTCAGGACATCCTGTAAGCCAGGGTACCTGCCCAAGAACCGCTGCACCACCAGGTTAAGGACGTGAGCTACACAGGGCACATGGGTCAGTTGTCCCTGTCGGAGGGCGGAGAGGAGGTTGGTGCCATTGTCGCAAACCACCATTCCTGGCTTAAGCTGGCGTGGCGTCAACCACCTCTCGGCCTGCCCCTGCAGAGCTGACAAAACATCCGCCCCAGTGTGGCTCCTGTCCCCCAAACAAACCAGCGCAAGTACGGCATGGCATCGTTTTGCCTGGAACGCCTACGAAGCACCGCTGGTTCTGAGGACAGAGCACTGGAAGAGGCCATGGAGGAAGAAGAAGAGGAGGGGGTGGAGGAGAGAGGTGTGTCACAACCAATAGTAGCATTTTGGAGGCGTGGTGGCGGAACAACCTCCAACACTACTGCACCTTGTCCTGCATCCTTCCCAGCTGCCAGAAGAGTGATCCAATGGGCCGTGAAAGACAGGTAACGTCCCTGTCCATGCCTGCTGGACCATGAGTCAGCGGTAATATGCACCTTACCGCTGACCGCCCTGTCCAGCGAGGTAAGGACATTGCCTTCAACATGCTGGTAGAGAGCCGGAATCGCCTTCCGTGAGAAAAAGTGGCGTTTGGGGACCTGCCACTGAGGAACCGCACATTGTACAAACTCACGGAAGGGGGCCGAGTCTACCAACTGAAAAGGCAGCAGTTGAAGTGCTAGCAATTTAGCCAAGCTAGCATTCAACCGCTGGGCATGTGGATGGCTGGGAGTAAACTTCTTCCGCCGGTCCAGCAGCGGGGGCAGGGACATTTGCCTGCTATAATCGGACGTGGGTGTACCGCTAGCAGAGTTCCCGGAAGCACTTGGCTGTGACACACCTAATTCTACACCTTCATTCCTCTCAGAGCAGGTTTCAGAGAGGACTGAAGGTCTAGTGGGGTTGGAGATGCCAGCTGATGAGGAGCAAGGAGAGGTCCGCTTTGTTCTTTGGTGTGGGTCTTTGAGGTACGCTTGCCAACGAGCTGCATGGCAGGTCAACATATGTCTGGTCAAGCATGTGGTGCCCAAGCGGCTGATGTTTTGGCCACGTGAGATACGCTTGAGACATATGTTGCAAATAGCAGCGGTGCGATCTGATGCACTCGTCTGAAAAAAGGCCCACACCAAAGAACTTTTAGAATAACGCGCAGAGGCAGCGCCCTGCACAGGCGGAGCTCTGCGGTGTCATTCAGTCGGTGTGCTGCCCCTAAGCTGGCCCCCGGAGGGCATCCTGCCTCGTTGGACATGTGCCTCCTCCTCCTCCTCCTCCTCCTCCTCCCTCCTTCCAGGCACCCACGTGGAGTCAGTGCCCTCATTATCCCCTCCCTCTTCATCGCTGTAGCAAACCTGGCAGTATGCTGCAGCTTGTGGAACATGACTGCCAGATTGCTGTCCTTCTTGAGCATCCCCTCTCTCTGCGCTCACGCTACTGCCTTCCTCTAGCTGAGTGTCATCATCAGAGCCCACAAAACACTGGGCATCCTCCTGGAGCATGTACCCAACACTGTGCTCAAAGAGTTCAGGAGACTCCTCAGGAGGATGTGGTGGGTCTAGGGAAGGAGTCACTGATGATGACATTGAGAGGAGGGAAGACGATGCGTTGTCAGCTGCTTTGCTACTACCCTGAGACTGGGTGAGAGAGGATGAGGAGGATGAAGAGGGCTTGGTCATCCACTCTACCAAGCCTTTGGCATGTTGCGGCTCAACATGTCCAGCTGCCGAAAAGAAGGACAAGCGTGTCCCATGGCCACGTGCTGATGACAATGCACCGCGTCCACGACCAGCACTGTTGTCTCTAGACACAGAGCCTGCTTGCCCTCTTTTATCGGCTCGCGCCTGTCTGCCTCTCCTTGCTGGCCTTCCAGACATGGTAATGGCCTGAAGGGAGTTGGGTAAAACAGCAGTTGGGTAGTTTATATTGTGCTGGAGGCACACAACACCCACTCCTGCAGATGCCTTTATTATAGAACACCAGAGATAAAGGGGTATATACAGATGTATACTGTGCTGTGCTGGAGGCACACACAACTTCCAATAACTCCTGCAGATGGCAAGTGGGCTCAAATAAAGAACAGCTATGTAGGTGGATTATAGCGGTATGTACTGGGTACAGAGCACGCAGACAGCACGCACTATCTCCTAACACTACTGACTGCAAGCTCTATTATTAAAGATAGATCACTAGCTATATAGGTGAGGTGAATATTGCGGTGTATACTGCGGTCAGGGCACGCAGACAATAACCAGAAAACAGCAGAGATAAAGGGGTATATACAGATGTATACTGTGCTGTGCTGGAGGCACACACAACTTCCAATAACTCCTGCAGATGGCAATTGGGCTCAAATAGAGAACAGCTATGTAGGTGGATTATAGCGGTATGTACTGGGTACAGAGCACGCAGACAGCACGCACTATCTCCTGCCACTACTGACTGCAAGCTCTATTATTAAAGATAGATCACTAGCTATATAGGTGAGGTGAATATAGTGGTGTATACTGCGGTCAGGGCACAGACAATAACCACTACACAACAGCAAGATAGAAAAGCGGCCGAAAATGATTGGTGTGTAACTGTGTTGAAGGTACACAGAACACCCACTGCTTCAGACGCCAACACACTACACGAGGCCGCCGCAATGGCGGCCTTATATAGTGTGGGGCGTGCACTACACAGCCTGAGCTATGATTGGCCACATGGCTCTCCTCGCTGCTGGCGCTGCGATTGGCAAAGCATGCGGGGTCACAGTGCATGCTTGGCCAATCATGAGCCAGCAATGCACTGCGCCATCGCAGTGCATTGTGGGCCGTGAGCGCCACGCGAATTTTGACGCGAACGGACCAAGTGTTCGGATTTCGCCGAACGGACGAACAGCCAATGTTCGAGTCGAACGTACGTTCGACTCGAACACGAAGCTCATCCATCCCTAGTCTAGATGTTAGAGACCAATAGATTCCCCATGGGGAGATGTATGGGGTGAGCTTGAAGTGTCTCTTGTGGATAAAGTTGCAACAGTTGATTACCGTAAGAACTTATAAATGTGATACAGAAATGAAACACTGTAGTGGCAACTTCCGTGTGCCTTATGAAGATCTCACCCCCCACCCCCCCCCCCCCCCACCCCCACGCGCCGCTTGTCCCCGTGAGCCGTACATGATGGGGAGGTGTAACAACCATTCCGATCCCCGGGATTTCAGGTAAACTCTGCAAAGTTTGGAGCAGCTGAATGAATCATCTGCTAACATCTCTTCAAAAGTTGGGGCTGGATAGTGGTGCCCCCCGTGATCCCGGATTTACTCCATGTTCGGCGGAGTGATGCGCAGGAGATGGAACCGCATGTGGGCAGCTGGATGGCCGAGCCGTATAGCCCCGTAGTGTTAAAGTGGTTGTAAACCCTTACAAACCACTTTGACCTACAGGTAAGCCTAGATTAAGGTTTACCTGTAGGTCCAAGCAATATCTCCTAAACCTATATGGTTTAGGAGATATTTCCCCAAAAACGGGCACCGCTGTCTACGGCGCATGCGCCGTAGACAGCGGCGCGCAGGCGCACTGAGCGCGGCGCTTCCAAAAATAGAGCTGCCGCGCGTGTCGACTCCCGTGCGCATGCGCGGGAGTGACGTCATCGCGGCTTCGCCGAAAGACAGCGGCAGAGCTGCGAGACGCCACCAGCAAGATGGGCGCGCCGGACTACAGGGGACAGCGGCGACTTCGCTGGCTCCTGTGTCAGGTAAGTGACACATAATGGGCTACTATGTGATGTGATGCGATGCGATGCATAGTAGTCCATTATGCTTTACCTTTGCAGGGAATGAAAGAGGAAGTAAACCCATCAGGGTTTACTTCCTCTTTAAGGGGGACATTCTTCCTATTGACCGCCAATATAAGGAGCATTGTTCCTATTAAGCCCTGATGATTTGGTTTTAGTAAGGGTTCCTCGAGACATGAAAATTATTTTTTGGGGTTCCTCTAGGATTAAAAGGTTGAGAGAGCCTGGTCTAAGCAGTGGGGATTTTCAGAAACATGGAGACAATGTATTTTCAAGTCTCATGAGTGGTTGAAAAAAACGTGTTGGGAAATCAGAATACATACGTTTTCCTGTGGTGGCTATAAGTAGCCCAGAAAGGAAAGTTGTAATAAACCTATTTAGCATTATTTTGTTTCAATGTCCTTCGCTGGTCCTGTTAAAGTCCGTCATATCGGTCCTATCTTCTATAGATTTCACGCATATTATGCCGCGTACACACGATCAAACTATCCGGCGGACTTGGTCCCAGGATGCTGGGACTGTGACATCATAATGGGCGTGGACATCACCCGGTGACCCCGCCCATTGTCCATATATAAGTCGCCGCGTAACACGTCCCTGTCATTACGACCAGAGACAGCGACGAGTCAACATCTCAAGGAAGAAGAAGAAGATAAGAAGAGAAGAACAGAAGGCGGCGACGATAGAAGACCGGGCCACCGCTAGTAAAAGAGCTGGAAGAAGGAGCGGAGGCCCAGCAAGAAGAACCGAAGAGGGGGACAAGACCCCCGAAGAGGGGGACAAGACCCCCGAAGTCGGAAGAAGACCCCGGACGGCGGTGGCGACGAAGAAGAAAGCCGGGCTCCTCCGCTAGTGAAAGAGCTAGCAAAAGAGCAGAAGATAGCGGAGGAGTCCGGCGAGAAGACCCCCCAAGACAGAAAGAGACCACCGGAACTGTGCAATAAATCATTTTAAAAACAGGTGAACGGGTAGGGGCACATGGTACCCCAATACTCATTGACATAGGGTGGGGGGCCGGGATCTGGGGCCCCCTTATTAAAGGGGGCTCCCGGATTCCGATAAGCCCCCCGCGCGCAGACCCCGACAACCAATGGCCAGGGTTGAGGCCCTTGTCCTCATCAACATGGGGACAAGGTGCTTTGGGGGGGGCCCCCCCCTTCCCCAAAGCACCCCCCCATGTTGAGGGCACATGGCCTGGTACGGCTCAGGAGGGGGGGGGGCGCTCGCTCGTCCCCACCCCCTTTCCTGACCGGCTGGTAGCGTGCTCGGATGAGGGTCTGATATGGACCCTGGGGGGGGGGACCGTTTTTTTGGCGTAGGACTTCCCCTTTAAGTCCATACCAGGTGACGGGGCCAGCGACGTGTCAATCTTGCCGCCGAAGGTGGCGACATTGACTTCCTTCGCTAGTCCCAGCTACCTGGAGCTGCGTTCAAAATGAACGGACTTTCCTCCATGTGTGGGCAAGTCCGTTCATTTCAAAAGTACGGCGGACTCCCGCCATAGTCTGCCAGACTAAGTCCGCCGGATAGTCTGATCATGTGTACGCGGCATTACAAGCATTGCCGGTATTATTCACAACCATTACATGAATGCTCAGACATTGGAAGGCCAACTTATATTTTTTTATAAACAGACCCCAAAGTGTTTCTATTCCTCAATAACAATGACCAATCAGATCGAAGGCCTTTAGAGCCACACGGTGAAATCTTGGCCTCGCTGCTTTGCTTTGATCTGTGATGGTGATGAATGAGGGTGAAGTATGTAGAGAGATTTAGCAGAGATCTAATAATCCAGAATGTGATTCCGGAGGAGGAAGCTTTGATGGAACAACATGACTTCATATTGTTATTTATTGTAAATAATTTGTTAGATGAAACTAATGACTCTTTGCACTCTCCGTCCCGATACAGAATGATTTCAAGTGGAAAAAGTACAAATCTACTTTGATGGTTTTCTAATTGTTCGCAGACAGAAATCTACACATCACTTTTGGTCCTTTCAGGGTTGGGTTCCTCACTGGATCTCATAGGCAATGTCGTAGGGTGCCATGGCTTCCATTGGTGGTACACAGTGGCGGCTGGTAGACATGTGCGATTCGTTTCCAAATTCCGGAAAATCGTACGAATCCGAAATACAAATTTTTATGCATACGAATTCCGTATGAAATACGAAATTTCGTTTTCAAATTTTGGATCCAAATTCGTAATGAAAATTCGTAATTGTTACGAAAAGTTAACGAACCTAAAAGTTAAAAACGCAAGAAGTCACAGGGATGGTGGGAACCCTATGGGGAATTTCTATGCTTACGAATTTTATACGAAATATGAAATTTCGTTAATGAATTTCGGAATTTCGGGATCCAAATTAACAGAATTGTGACTGTGTTTTGTTCACCAATCAGAGAAAGTCAGCACAGCACAGGGATGGTGGGAACCCCTCATAATGGGCACAGCGGGTGTACAGACCCGGGAACTCAGCACAGGGATGGTGGGAACCCCTCATAATGGGCACAGCGGGCGTACAGACCCGGGAACTCAGCACAGGGATGGTGGGAACCCCTCATAATGGGCACATCAGGTGTACAGACCCGGGAACTCAGCACAGGGATGGTGGGAACCCCTCATAATAGGCACAGCGGGTGTACAGACCCGGGAACTCAGCACAGGGATGGTGGGAACCCCTCATAATGGGCACAGCGGGCGTACAGACCCGGGAACTCAGCACAGGGATGGTGGGAACCCCTCATAATGGGCACATCAGGTGTACAGACCCGGGAACTCAGCACAGGGATGGTGGGAACCCCTCATAATAGGCACAGCGGGTGTACAGACCCGGGAACTCAGCACAGGGATGGTGGTAACCCCTCATAATGGGCACAGGGGTCGTACAGACCCGGGAACTCAGCACAGGGATGGTGGGAACCCCTCATAATGGGCACAGCGAGTGTACAGACCCGGGAACTCAGCACAGGGATGGTGGGAACCCCTCATAATGGGCACAGCGGGTGCACAGACCCGGGAACTCAGCACAGGGATGGTGGGAACCCCTCATAATGGGCACAGCGGGTGTACAGACCCGGGAACTCAGCACAGGGATGGTGGGAACCCCTCATAATGATAAATTCATCATAACGAACTTTCGTTATTTTAACGAAAAGTTCACAAATCTAATGAAAATTCGTATTCGTACGAATTCGAAATACAAATTGTTTTCCGTTCGAAACTAAACAAATTTTTTGACGGCGCCCATGTCTAGCGGCTGGTGCTAAATTTTTATGGGGGGGGGGGGGGGTGGCAAACAAACCCCCCCCATGTCCGCACTCACCCCTCCACCGCCGCGGCTGGTTTTTCCTCCCGGTTCCGAAGAAGCTCAGTTGACTGAGTGAAATGCATTAAAGAGGAAGTAAACCCTGATGAGTTTACTTCCTCTTTCATTCCCTGCAAAGGTAAAGCATAATGGACTACTGTGCATCGCATCGCATCGCATAGTAGTCCAATATGTGTCACTTACCTGACACAGGAGCCAGCGAAGTCACCGCTGTCCCCTGTAGTCCAGAGCATCCATCTTGTTGGTGGGGTCTCGCAGCTCCGCCGCTGTCATTCGGTGAAGCCACGATGACGTCACTCCCGCACATGCGCACGGGAGCCGACACGCGCGGCAGCTCCGTCGCTGAGAATGCCGCGCTCAGTGCGCCTGCGCGCCGCTGTCTACAGCGCATGCGCCGTAGACAGCGGTGCCCGTTTTCGGGCAAATAGCTCCTAAACCATATAGGTTTAGGAGATATTGCTTGGACCTACAGGTAAGCCTTAATCTAGGCTTACCTGTAGGTCAAAGTGGTTTGTAAGGGTTTACAACCACTTTAAAGACAGCTAAAAAGATATTTGGTGTCATGCTGTTGGTTTTGCCAAGTGATGCTGAACCTTGACCTTTGTAGGCATCATCAAATAGGTGGTCCATCAGCCACAGCTCAAGGAACCTCTAGCAACCTCTGGAGGAACCCTGGTTGAGAATGGCTGGCTTAGACAAATTACCATATTCTCCCTCGGCCGCTGGACGCAGCAGGATCCCATTGGGGCGTCCGGGCCCACGAAGCCTGTGTTTACCCAAAAAAAGAACCCTACGTTGGTGAATATACCTCTGGGCGCAACCTCAAGTTGCTAAATTGTACCCAACAGATTGCACTATAGTGATCATTTTATGTAATGCTCTGTATTAGACCAGTAGGTATATTGTCAGGCACCTGGTCCTGTTTCTGTGATTTTATTTCTCTTCTTTGTTTTTCGTCTATATACATGTTAAAACAAACAATAACCTTTTATTGAACCTAAATAGGTTTATTACAAATTATTTAAAAATTACCGTTAAAGTCCGTCATATCAGTCCTATCTTCTATAAGTATCATAAAAGATGGGGTACCCCCCCCCCATATCCCATATAACCCCAAAATAAATATGCGTGAAATGTCAGAATCTATTTGTTTCCTTTTACAGGGGGAACAGAATTCGATAATATTTGATCCTAAGAGAAAAAAAAAAAAAAGAAAGCCTTAAAGTGGGGTGCCCCCTAAAAAAAATTATTTAAAAGTCAGCAGCTACAAATACTGCAGCTGCTGACTTTTAATAATCAGACACTTAGCTGTCCCAGTGTCCAGCGATGCGGGGGAACGAAGCCGCCCCCCCCCCCCTCGCTCCCCGCTCTGTGATACGCCGCACAGTCACCTGGGACACGTGACAGGTCCCAGATGACTGTGCGGAGCAAGGAGAAGTGATGCCACCAGCCCGGGTAAGGAAGAAGGCAGACTACGAGGGACCCCCTAGCAACAGGTATTTAGAGGTGAGTAAAAAATAAATAAAAAATTCCAATTTTTTTTTTTTTTTTTTTTTTAAAGAATTTTAAAGAATTTTTTTTTTTTTTGGTGGCAACACCACTTTAAAGTGGGGTGCCCCCCTAAAAAAAAAAAAATGTTTAAAGTCAGCAGCTACAAATACTGCAGCTGCTGACTTTTAATAATCAGACACTTACCTGTCGCAGGATCCAGCGATGCGGGGGAATCAAGCCCCCCCAAACTCGTTCCCCGCTCCGCTCGCAGCGCCGGCATTCTTACCGTGGGCACCCGGCTGTGGCTTCACAGACGGGCACCCACTGCACATGCGCGAGCGGCGCCACGCGCTGTGAGATGCCGCACAGTCCCCTTGGACACATGACAGGTCCCAGATGACTGTGCGGCGCAAGGGGGAGTGATGTCAATGAAGGAGGCAGACTACGAGGGACCCCTTAGCAACAGGCATTTAGAGGTGAGTAACATTTATTTTTTTTCCAATAATTTTATTTATTTATTTTTTTAATGAATTTTAAGCAATTTTTTTTTTTTGGTGGCAACACCACTTTAAGTACATTTGACAAGATGAGTTAAAGTGGAGTTCCACCCCAAAAAACAAAAATGTATTAATGTGCTGAAAAAAAAGAAAAACATTTGGAGATTTTTTTTTTTACTCACCTCTAAATGCCTGTTGCTAGGGGTCCCTCGTAGTCTGCCTCGTTCGGTGCCTGGGCTCCTGACATCACTTCCCCTCAGCGCAGGAAGGGAGATTGCCTCTCCCTCCTCCCTCTTGTCAATCATCGGGGACACGTGCCCGGTCCCAGATGATTGCGCGGCCGGTGACAGTGCGTGGTTTGCGCATGCGCAGTGGGTGCCCGGTTGTGATCGCGGTTAAAATGCCAGCGCTGCAGAGCAGAGGAGGAGACGAGCGGGGCTTCGATCCCTCGCATCACTGGATGCTGGGACATGTAAGTGTCCAATTATTAAAAGTCAGCAGCTGCTGTATTTGTAGCTGCTGGCTTTTATTTATTTTTTTTAAGTGGGATCCCCTCTTTAAAGAACATTCAGCCCTTAGAGAAAACAGTCCATAACCTAAAAACATTCAACTAGAAGAGGAAATAATTTGAAGGAGACGTCTATGAAGTCTATGAAGATTCCTGTGCTCACCAACAGTGCAAGGAATTGGCTATGGAGAGAGAATTGTTATACGGAACGGATACAATGTTGCAAAGAAGGAACAGAAGAGCAACAGACACCTAAAGTGCACAACGGTGTTCTATCTCTGCAACATTGTACCAATTCTGCATCATAGCAGTCCGCTCTCTGCGGTAGCTGATTAGGGAAGGGGAAGAAGGAGTTAATTAGGGTTGTATAGTGCAAACCTCGGGTTAATTAGCAATACATTTTTGTCAGGTTGCTTAAACTGACGCAGGGACGTGCAGTCAGGGGAGGCAGGTGAGGCTGAGCCTCCATGAACATAAAAAAATACCAAAAAAAGAAAAGAAAAAAAGGATTGAGCTTTGAGGGTCGTAGCTCGGTGACCTGGGGTCACATTTGGGGGGTGGCTAGCTGAAGTCCTACCCCACCACTGGTCACAATTTGGGGCCCCTGCCACCTATAGTTCTGGAGATACGGGGCTCCTTGTGCAGCCTGTCAGAAGCTGCATACAGAGCGGCCAGTATAAATACAAGCCGGCACACTCTGATTGCAGCAGATGGAGAGGATGTCACTTGTCAGAAGCACTGAGCTCAATGGACAGCTTGGAGCCTTGGACCAATGGTAAAGCACCATTGGAACAAGTTGTTCATTAAAAATGCTGCAGTGGAGGCACGCCTCTCACTGCAGTGTCATAGAAGGGGGCGTGTCTAAATCTCGTGCTTTTAAGAGGGAGAAGGAGAATCTACTCCTGCTGAAAAGGTACGAGCGAAATCCTATTATATGTTATAAGATAATCATTTATTATTTATCTCTTTACTGTGAAATTACCGGTTGGAAGTTATAACTTCAAACTTCAGAAATGTGTCCGTTAAGCCCCCGGCTTGAGTACAGATTTTAAAAATATAGTAAATTACCTTAAAAACAATTTATAATTATTTGTATATTACTGATGGTAATTAACCCTTTCCCACCCCGCCCAATCCTGACACTTACATGTAAAAATCATATTTTATTTTATTTGCTATAAAATTACTCAAAACCCTCCAAACATTATATATATATTGTTTTAGCAGAGACCCCAGGGAATAAAATGGTGGTCGTTTCAACTTTTTATGTTACACGATATTTTCACAACAAGTTTTCATGAATATAAAAAAAAACACTAAAGTTAACCCAATTTTTTTTGTATAATATGAAAAATGAAGTTACGAGTAAATAGATACCTAACATGTCACACTTTAAAATTGCGCTCCGCTCGCGGAATGGCGCCAAACTCCAGTACTTAAAAATCTCCATAGGTGGCGCTTTAAACATTTTTTAGAGATTACATGTTTAGAGTTACAGAGGAGATCTAGTGCTAGAATTATTCTTCTCGCTCTACCGATCGCGGTGTATGTAACCTGTGTGTATCTGGCTCTCATACCAGCCTCTCACCTCACCGCACCTCCCTGTGAAGATTGAAATTCATGCTTTTCATCACAGATGCACAAAACAGAATAGATACAAACATAGCAAAGTTATGTGTATCTCCCAGGTCTGATCAATGTTTATAAACAATGATACTTTATATCTCTTTATCTCTCATCTGATCAATGTTTATAAACAATGTTACTTTATATCTCTATTTCTTTCATCTGATCAATGTTTATAAACAATGTTACTTGGTATATCTCCATCTCCCCTCTAATCAATGTTTATAAACAATGTTACTTTGTATCTCTCTATCTCCTGTATGATCAATGTTTATAAACAATGTTACTTTATATCTCTTTATCTCTCATCTGATCAATGTTTATAAACAATGTTACTTTGTATATCTCCATTTCCCATCTGATCAATGTTTATAAACAATGTTACTTTGTATATCTCTATCTCCTGTCTGATCAATGTTTATAAACAATGTTACTTTGTATCTCTCTATGTCCCGTCTGATCAATGTTTATAAACAATGTTACTTTGTATCTCTATTTCTTTCATCTGATCAATGTTTATAAACGATGTTATTTTGTATCTCTCTATTCTAGGCAGAACCAAAGCAATTCTTTCCAGAATTTCAAATCGCCCAGTGTTAATGGTTCCTTACCAAAGCCAATGTATAAATTTGGGAGACATTAGTTAGTTAGATTTCCATGTTCCTGTGTGTGTGGGTCTTCTATTGCACTGGGCAGCAGGTATAACAAGCAACGGGTGTAGTTCCTGCTCTGCTCCTGCATGAATCAGACTGTCCCGACACAATGGAGGATCTGGGGGGCAGACACATAGTTTGTGAGGGTGTTGTATTTTTTATTTTTTTTGATCCACATTATGGGAAATAAAAAAATTGATTTGTCCCTTTTTTTTTCTAACTGGAATGATTTATTCTCCACCAATCAGCGTTTCCCGCGATCCGGAAAACTCGCCAATGTTATGGCAACGCATCAAAAACAAAACAGCGTCATAATCTACCATTATATTTCACTTCCATAAAATCCATCCCGTAATAATCATCATTCTTACGCCCCCCCTCCCCCACCCCCCCCTCCCCCCGTCTCCACACACAACTGAAACGTCTACAAGTTAGCGGGCGCGCGTCGGTGTCATTTGCGTCCAATAAATGATTACGAAGAACAGAGACGACACGCGCTTCGCCCCTCATCTCCGCCGAAGAGAACATTATCTGGTTTGAAAAACGCAGTAATCTTAGCGGAGGAATGCGTCCGCCACTCACCGTGACGTTATTAGCTGTGAAGGTCTTCCTCGCCGACGGCTCAGCGATCTCCCCCTCCCATCCCCCCCCCACCCCCACCCTGGGTGCAAAGCTCCGCAATGTTTTTATTTTTACCATTCAAATAATCTTTAATATTATCTTTTACATTTTCCCGGCGTAGATCAAGTGAGATTTACCTCCGAGCGTTTTCCCGACATCGAACAGAACGCAATTATTAATATCGGAGGAAAAAACAAACAACAAAGGATGATTTCATTGTGTGGTTATTATCCGAGGTGGAGGAAGCCGATCATTCTACATCTGCTTCTTGATTTTTAGGGCTCAGTGATAACTAATAGGGGTGCTGGTGGAGACACATTAGGAAAGGCGGAGAAAGGGCGTTCACCCCACATTCACCAGTGCAGGCGCCCACTAGGAGGCTTAGAGCTGAAAATAACCTGCCCCCCCCCCCATCAGCATGATAATGACATTTTTTTTAAAAAGAAAACCTCTTTATCTTCATTATATACCTTATTTTACACCCAGTGACATCATCACTGGATCTCTGTGCTTCTCTATGCAATGCAGGCAGATCATGGCTGGGGGGAGGGGCCAGAAGATTGCTGTACATCGCTTCCTGAATGCATCCCAGCCCCCCGGCCTCAGCACTCATCTCCAGAGCCCTCAGTCCTATTGCAAGCAGTGGGAGGAGCTTTGCAAATATCAAAATGCCTGTCAGTCTGGAGGAGTGGGCGTTCCATTTAGCTGGTGGGAGGTTAGAGACATGCGGACATTATACAAGAGATGGTCAGAGACTGTGGACATGATACAGGAGATGGTCAAAACTGTGGACATGATACAGGAGATGGTCAGAGACTGTGGACATTTTAAAGGAGATGGTCAGAGACTGAGGACATGATACAGGAGATAGTCAGAGACTGAGGACATTATAAAGGAGATGGTCAGAGACTGTGGACATGATACAGGAGATGGTCAGAGACTGAAGACATTATAAAGGAGATGGTCAGAGACTGTGGACATGATACAGGAGATGGTCAGAGACTGAGGACATTATAAAGGAGATGGTCAGAGACTGAGGACATGATACAGGAGATAGTCAGAGACTGAGGACATTATAAAGGAGATGGTCAGAGACTGTGGACATGATACAGGAGATGGTCAGAGACTGAGGACATTATAAAGGAGATGGTCAGAGACTGTGGACATGATACAGGAGATGGTCAGAGACTGTGGACATTTTAAAGGAGATGGTCAGAGACTGAGGACATGATACAGGAGATAGTCATAGACTGAGGACATTATAAAGGAGATGGTCAGAGACTGTGGACATGATACAGGAGATGGTCAGAGACTGAGGACATTATAAAGGAGATGGTCAGAGACTGTGGACATGATACAGGAGATGGTCAGAGACTGAGGACATTATAAAGGAGATGGTCAGAGACTGAGGACATGATACAGGAGATGGTAAGAGACTGAGGACTATAAAGGGGATGGTCAGAGACTGAGGACATGATACAGGAGATGGTAAGAGACTGTGGACATGATACAGGAGATGGTCAGAGACTGAGGACATTATAAAGGAGATGGTCAGAGACTGAGGACATGATACAGGAGATAGTCAGAGACTGAGGACATTATAAAGGAGATGGTCAGAGACTGAGGACATGATACAGGAGATGGTAAGAGACTGAGGACTATAAAGGAGATGGTCAGAGACTGAGGAAATGATACAGGAGATGGTAAGAGACTGAGGACTATAAAGGAGATGGTCAGAGACTGAGGACATGATACAGGAGATGGTAAGAGACTGATGACATGATACAGGAGATGGTCAGAGACTGTGGACATGATACAGGAGATGGTTAGAGACTGAGGACATTATAAAGGAGATGGTCAGAGACTGAGGACATGATACAGGAGATGGTCAGAGACTGTGGACATGATACAGGAGATGGTCAGAGACTGAGGACATGATACAGGAGATGGTCAGAGACTGTGGACATGATACAGGAGATGGTCAGAGACTGTGGACATGATACAGGAGATGGTTAGAGACTGAGGACATTATAAAGGAGATGGTCAGAGACTGAGGACATGATACAGGAGATGGTCAGAGACTGAGGACATTATAAAGGAGATGGTCAGAGACTGAGGACATGATACAGGAGATGGTCAGAGACTGTGGACATGATACAGGAGATGGTCAGAGACTGTGGACATGATACAGGAGATGGTCAGAGACTGTGGACATGATACAGGAGAAGGTTAGAGACTGAGGACATTATAAAGGAGATGGTCAGAGACTGAGGACATGATACAGGAGATGGTAAGAGACTGAGGACTATAAAGGAGATGGTCAGAGACTGAGGACATGATACAGGAGATGGTAAGAGACTGATGACATGATACAGGAGATGGTCAGAGACTGTGGACATGATACAGGAGATGGTTAGAGACTGAGGACATTATAAAGGAGATGGTCAGAGACTGAGGACATGATACAGGAGATGGTCAGAGACTGTGGACATGATACAGGAGATGGTCAGAGACTGAGGACATGATACAGGAGATGGTCAGAGACTGTGGACATGATACAGGAGATGGTCAGAGACTGTGGACATGATACAGGAGATGGTTAGAGACTGAGGACATTATAAAGGAGATGGTCAGAGACTGAGGACATGATACAGGAGATGGTCAGAGACTGAGGACATTATAAAGGAGATGGTCAGAGACTGAGGACATGATACAGGAGATGGTCAGAGACTGTGGACATGATACAGGAGATGGTCAGAGACTGTGGACATGATACAGGAGATGGTCAGAGACTGTGGACATGATACAGGAGATGGTCAGAGACTGAGGACATTATAAAGGAGATGGTCAGAGACTGAGGACATGATACAGGAGATAGTCAGAGACTGAGGACATTATAAAGAAAATGGTCAGAGACTGAGGACATGATACAGGAGATGGTCAGAGACCGATGACATGATACAGGAGATGGTCAGAGACTGTGCACATGATACAGGAGATGGTTAGAGACTGAGGACATTATAAAGGAGATGGTCAGAGACTGAGGACATGATACAGGAGATGGTAAGAGACTGAGGACTATAAAGGAGATGGTCAGAGACTGAGGACATGATACAGGAGATGGTAAGAGACCGATGACATGATACAGGAGATGGTCAGAGACTGTGGACATGATACAGGAGATGGTTAAAGACTGAGGACATTATAAAGGAGATGGTCAGAGACTGAGGACATGATACAGGAGATAGTCAGAGACTGAGGACATTATAAAGGAGATGGTCAGAGACTGAGGACATGATACAGGAGATGGTAAGAGACTGAGGACTATAAAGGAGATGGTCAGAGACTGAGGACATGATACAGGAGATGGTAAGAGACTGATGACATGATACAGGAGATGGTCAGAGACTGTGAACATGATACAGGAGATGGTCAGAGACTGTGGACATGATACAGGAGATGGTCAGAGACTGTGGACATGATACAGGAAATGGTCAGAGACTGAGGACATGATACAGGAGATGGTCATAGACTGAGGACATGATACAGGAGATGGTAAGAGACTGAGGACTATAAAGGAGATGGTCAGAGACTGAGGAAATGATACAGGAGATGGTAAGAGACTGAGGACTATAAAGGAGATGGTCAGAGACTGAGGACATGATACAGGAGATGGTAAGAGACTGATGACATGATACAGGAGATGGTCAGAGACTGTGGACATGATACAGGAGATGGTTAGAGACTGAGGACATTATAAAGGAGATGGTCAGAGACTGAGGACATGATACAGGAGATGGTCAGAGACTGAGGACATTATAAAGGAGATGGTCAGAGACTGAGGACATGATACAGGAGATGGTCAGAGACTGTGGACATGATACAGGAGATGGTCAGAGACTGTGGACATGATACAGGAGATGGTCAGAGACTGAGGACATTATAAAGGAGATGGTCAGAGACTGAGGACATGATACAGGAGATAGTCAGAGACTGAGGACATTATAAAGGAGATGGTCAGAGACTGAGGACATGATACAGGAGATGGTCAGAGACCGATGACATGATACAGGAGATGGTCAGAGACTGTGGACATGATACAGGAGATGGTTAGAGACTGAGGACATTATAAAGGAGATGGTCAGAGACTGAGGACATGATACAGGAGATGGTAAGAGACCGATGACATGATACAGGAGATGGTCAGAGACTGTGGACATGATACAGGAGATGGTTAGAGACTGAGGACATTATAAAGGAGATGGTCAGAGACTGAGGACATGATACAGGAGATAGTCAGAGACTGAGGACATTATAAAGGAGATGGTCAGAGACTGAGGACATGATACAGGAGATGGTAAGAGACTGAGGACTATAAAGGAGATGGTCAGAGACTGAGGACATGATACAGGAGATGGTAAGAGACTGATGACATGATACAGGAGATGGTCAGAGACTGTGGACATGATACAGGAGATGGTCAGAGACTGTGGACATGATACAGGAGATGGTCAGAGACTGTGGACATGATACAGGAAATGGTCAGAGACTGAGGACATGATACAGGAGATGGTCAGAGACTGAGGACATGATACAGGAGATGGTAAGAGACTGCAGACATAGTACAGGAGATGGTCAGAGACTAAAGACATTATAAAGGAGATGGTCAGAGACTGAGGACATGATACAGGAGATGGTCAGAGACTGAGGACATTATAAAGGAGATCATCAGAGACTGCAGACATGATACAGGAGATAGTCAGAGACTGAGGACATTATAAAGGAGATGGTCAGAGACTGAGGACATGATACAGGAGATGGTCAGAGACTGAGGACATTATAAAGGAGATGGTCAGAGACTGAGGACATGATACAGGAGATGGTCAGAGACTGTGGACATGATACAGGAGATGGTCAGAGACTGTGGACATGATACAGGAGATGGTCAGAGACTGAGGACATTATAAAGGAGATGGTCAGAGACTGAGGACATGATACAGGAGATAGTCAGAGACTGAGGACATTATAAAGGAGATGGTCAGAGACTGAGGACATGATACAGGAGATGGTCAGAGACCGATGACATGATACAGGAGATGGTCAGAGACTGTGGACATGATACAGGAGAAGGTTAGAGACTGAGGACATTATAAAGGAGATGGTCAGAGACTGAGGACATGATACAGGAGATGGTAAGAGACTGAGGACTATAAAGGAGATGGTCAGAGACTGAGGACATGATACAGGAGATGGTAAGAGACCGATGACATGATACAGGAGATGGTAAGAGACTGTGGACATGATACAGGAGATGGTTAGAGACTGAGGACATTATAAAGGAGATGGTCAGAGACTGAGGACATGATACAGGAGATAGTCAGAGACTGAGGACATTATAAAGGAGATGGTCAGAGACTGAGGACATGATACAGGAGATGGTAAGAGACTGAGGACTATAAAGGAGATGGTCAGAGACTGAGGACATGATACAGGAGATGGTAAGAGACTGATGACATGATACAGGAGATGGTCAGAGACTGTGGACATGATACAGGAGATGGTCAGAGACTGTGGACATGATACAGGAGATGGTCAGAGACTGTGGACATGATACAGGAAATGGTCAGAGACTGAGGACATGATACAGGAGATGGTCAGAGACTGAGGACATGATACAGGAGATGGTCAGAGACTGTGGACATGATACAGGAGATGGTCAGAGACTGAGGACATGATACAGGAGATGGTAAGAGACTGTGGACATGATACAGGAGATGGTCAGAGACTGAGGACATGATACAGGAGATGGTCAGAGACTGTGGACATGATACAGGAGATGGTAAGAGACTGTGGACATGATACAGGAGATGGTCAGAGACTGTGGACATGATACAGGAGATGGTCAGAGACTGTGGACATGATACAGGAGATGGTAAGAGACTGAGGACTATAAAGGAGATGGTCAGAGACTGAGGACATGATACAGGAGATGGTAAGAGACTGAGGACTATAAAGGAGATGGTCAGAGACTGAGGACATGATACAGGAGATGGTAAGAGACTGATGACATGATACAGGAGATGGTCAGAGACTGTGGACATGATACAGGAGATGGTCAGAGACTGTGGACATGATACAGGAGATGGTCAGAGACTGTGGACATGATACAGGAAATGGTCAGAGACTGAGGACATGATACAGGAGATGGTCAGAGACTGAGGACATGATACAGGAGATGGTCAGAGACTGTGGACATGATACAGGAGATGGTCAGAGACTGAGGACATGATACAGGAGATGGTAAGAGACTGTGGACATGATACAGGAGATGGTCAGAGACTGAGGACATGATACAGGAGATGGTCAGAGACTGTGGACATGATACAGGAGATGGTAAGAGACTGTGGACATGATACAGGAGATGGTCAGAGACTGTGGACATGATACAGGAGATGGTCAGAGACTGTGGACATGATACAGGAGATGGTCAGAGACTGCAGACATAGTACAGGAGATGGTCAGAGACTAAAGACATTATAAAGGAGATGGTCAGAGACTGAGGACATGATACAGGAGATGGTCAGAGACTGAGGACATTATAAAGGAGATCATCAGAGACTGCAGACATGATACAGGGGAGGGTGAGAGATCACGTAAATACTACAGCAGTCTGTAAATTGTGGCCCTTTGATTACTTTATCCAGCTCTTGGAAAAGTATTCCTCCAACTGATACAAATGATGGGGCACTATTCCTCCTACTGATACCAATGATGGGGCACTATTCCTCCCACTGATACCAATGATGGGGCACTATTCCTCCCACTGATACCAATGATGGGGCACTATTCCTCCCACTGATACCAATGATGGGGCACTATTCCTCCCACTGATACCAATGATGGGGCACTATTCCTCCCACTGATACCAATGATGGGACACTATTCCTCCTATTGACACCAATGATGGGGTATTATTCCTTTGATTGACCACCAAGACCGAGGCATTATTTACTCACACTGGCCACAGTCCAGCTCTCCAAAAATCTGAAAGACGATAAACTGGCTCTTGTTTTAGAAAGTTCGGAGACCCGGGCATTACACAAATGTACTGCTGGTACTTTTCCAAAAGTTGAGGCACAGGCAGCCAGACACACAGCATTTTCCTCTCTAACTGGCTCAATAAAGAATCTAGGGGATTGTTTTTTTTTTTATGTATTTTATTACCGAAGAGCTTGGAGGGGCAAATGGATGGCATGAGATACCCCGAGGGCATTAAATAACAAGAGAACACTTTGAGAAAAGGGCAGGAAGGGTATAGCTGGATCTAAGTTCTGGCAAAAGGCCCACCATCAGAACATTCACAGGGGGTCTTCTGAAGAAAATAGGAGCTCCGAATTCAGCTCAGTCCTCAGAATGCCCCAGGATCACCGGTTGCCTCCTTCTGATATCCACCGGGCACTCTTCAGTGGGAGAGAATATAAGGCTCACAATGCCACAGGACAGCTGGGCACCCCTCTTCAGTGAGCTCTCTAGACCCGGTGCCGGAACAAGGTCACCCAGTGCCCAGGGCAAAGATGGCAAACTGCTCCCCCTCGTTCATGATGTGAAGGATTCCGGTGCCCAGCAGTCACTTAATCAAGATCATTGCTGTGGTCAGTACTCGTCAGAGTCTTGTGACAGAAGGAAGGTGCCCCCATCCCCATAGTAAACCATTGTGCCCCAGGCAGCTGCCCCTCCTGCCCAACCCTTGTCCCGACCCTGTCTAGACCAGCCCCCCAGTCAAAACCCTTATATTAGCCCCCCTCCCCCAGCAATGCTCCAGCAGTCTACCCTCTAGCAGGACTAGACCCAGGACCAACTCAACTCACTGGTCCAGACCTTCTTGCCAGGAAAACACAATTGCCTCATTCTCAGAGCCGCACCCGGGAGCAGAAGACACGCTGTCACCGTGCTCCCAAGAGCTGACAATCCAAAACACTTTCATGAATAATGAATAAAACAACAACAAAACTTAGAACCCATCAGAGCCCCGGAACTCCAGAAACCTTTTACATTAATGGAGAGGCCGGTCTGCAAAGTACAGCTCGTCCCAAACAAATATCCCCGCCGATTCCGGCGAGTCGCGGAAAGCTTTTGTGGTCAGCAGAGGAGCGAATACACTTTGGATAAAAGAGGTTCTGGCAAAAACCACCAGACGCTTCTGCGCAAACTTCAATCAACGGCGGATAATCATAACAACGTGTGAATCAGAGCCGAGCGACCCGGAGAAAAACACACCCAGAGTCCGATTACACCGCGCTACTTTCTGGAAAGTGATGTTTCCGAGACAGAAAACCGCATGGCGAGGGGAAGCCGACAAGTCATAACGTCAGCAAGAAGAAGATCACTTCCATGTGCTGCTGGAGGGCAACATATCCAACACCACAACCACGCTATTATTATACATGAATATAACTCTGACATATACCGCAGTGCTGTACAGAGATCACTGAGCAAATCACCTCAGTCTCTGTACAAAGGAGCTTACACTCTAATGTCCCCTCCCCCCACAGTCACATCAGTCTCTGTACAGAGGAGCTTACACTCTAATGTCCCCTCCCCCCACAGTCACATCAGTCTCTGTACAGAGGAGCTTACACTCTAATGTCCCCTCCCCCCCCACAGTCACATCAGTCTCTGTACAGAGGAGCTTACACTCTAATGTCCCCTCCCCCACAGTCACATCAGTCTCTGTACAGAGGAGCTTACACTCTAATGTCCCCTCCCCCACAGTCACATCAGTCTCTGTACAGAGGAGCTTACACTCTAATGTCCCCTCCCCCCCACAGTCACATCAGTCTCTGTACAGAGGAGCTTACACTCTAATGTCCCCTCCCTCACAGTCACATCAGTCTCTGTACAGAGGAGCTTACACTCTAATGTCCCCTCCCCCTCCCACAGTCACATCAGTCTCTGTACAAAGGAGCTTACACTCTAATGTCCCCTGCCCCCCCCCCCCCACAGTCACATCAGTCTCTGTACAGAGGAGCTTACACTCTAATGTCCCCTCCCCCCACAGTCACATCAGTCTCTGTACAGAGGAGCTTACACTCTAATGTCCCCTCCCCCCACAGTCACATCAGTCTCTGTACAGAGGAGCTTACACTCTAATGTCCCCTCCCCCCACAGTCACATCAGTCTCTATACAGAGGAGCTTACACTCTAATGTCCCCTCCCCCACAGTCACATCAGTCTCTGTACAGAGGAGCTTACACTCTAATGTCCCTTCCCCCCACAGTCACATCAGTCTCTGTACAGAGGAGCTTACACTCTAATGCCCCCTCCCCCACATCAGTCTCTGTACAGAGAAGCTTACACTCTAAAGTCCCCTCCCCCACAGTCACATCAGTCTCTGTACAGAGGAGCTTACACTCTAATGCCCCCTCCCCCACAGCAGTCTCTGTACAGAGGAGCTCACACTCTAATGCCCCCTCCCCCACAGCAGTCTCTGTACAGAGAAGCTTACACTCTAAAGTCCCCTCCCCCACAGTCACATCAGTCTCTGTACGGAGGAGCTTACACTCTAATGCCCCCTCCCCCCACAGTCACATCAGTCTCTGTACGGAGGAGCTTACACTCTAATGCCCCCTCCCCCACAGCAGTCTCTGTACAGAGGAGCTCACACTCTATGTCCCCTCCCCCACAGTCACACACTATTATCATTATACATGTCTGACATATAGGAGGGTTCTCTTAATTTGGCTTCTTTTCTGGAATATCTGGCTATGACCCCGCTGGAAGCATTTTTCTCACTTCTTGTTTTGTCACCAGGACAGGAAAACACAAATATAAAAACCAGACAGAGGTTCTAAATCTTCCAGTTACTTGTAAAAAAAAAAAAAAAAGTCTCAATCGCCAATTGCAGTTTTGAGTTCTGATTTCCTAAAACATTCAAAGTTTTGATATCTGGCCAATAATGGAATGATCTCCGAGTATCTTCAAAGGGAAGGCGCCTGATGAGCAGAATAATAATAATAATGTCTATAAGTGATGATATTCCAGATGTAGCCACATCTCCTAATCATCCTCAATGTCTCCGTCACACACGTCAGATAAAAGACTTCCAATGTAATTCACCGATTCTATTACTAGAATCCCCCAAAACCTTCAGATCCTTTTTTTTCCCGAGAGATAATGAAGTTCTGGGGAAGAATTCTGACCAAGAGGAGGAAACCCGACGACCTGAACCCTAAAAACCAAGATGTTTATGTGGTGCTACCACCGTAGGGGTGACTGGTACTCACTGCTTCCTCCCTAAAAGTCCTAAAAGTGTTCCAGTGTATGGGCTCCACCTTGTGGATGGCTGAAGAAAAGCCCCTCATCCACATGTGGACACCTTAACACCAAATTCCTGTAGCACCTCTTCATGACCTCCCACCCACATTGTACTGTGGACGGGTGGCTCGCCCATTACAGTAACAGCAATGTACCTGTAGGTCACTGGCCTCTTCTGGGCACAGGGGGTGCGTGCCTCCAGTCGCTTTGCTCCCGCTGTAATTAGACACAGGGGTATTTTATCAGCAGGTCCCGGTGATGTATCAAATAGTGTCCCCCGTCGGATAGTGTCCGCCCTGTACTGCGCTTGTGCACTACGGAGGACAAGGAGAAGCCGAACATCTCCGAAGATAAACGGCGCCTGAGCTGTGAGTCCAGGTTCAACCCCCACCATCCAAGTGGACATAGAGTTAGAATAAAAAATAGCCAAGAGAAGCGAGGCCGTGCCTGAAGCGTGGCGAGCGAAGCGAGGCCGTGCCCGAAGCTTGGCGAGCGCAGCGAGGCCATGCCAGAAGCGTGGCGATGGAAGCGAGGCCGTGCCCGAAGCGCGGCGATCGAAGCGAGGCCGTGCCTGAAGCGTGGCTATCGAAGCGAGGCTGTGCCCGAAGCGTGGCGAGCGAACCGAAGTGTGGCAAGCAAACCGAAGCGTGGCGAGCAAAGCGAAGCCGTGCCCGAAGCGTGGTGATCGAAGCGAGGCCATGCCCGAAGCGTGTCGATCGAAGCAAGGCCGTGCCCGAAGCGTGACGATTGAAGCGAGCCTGTGCCTGAAGCCTGGCGAGCAAAGCGAGGCCATGCCCGAAGCCTGGCGAGCAAAACGAGGCCGTGCCCGAAGAGTGGCGAGCGAAGCGAGGCCTGTGCGCGAAGCGTGGCGATCGAAGCAAAGCCGTGCCTGAAGCGTGGCGAGCTAAGCGAGGCCGTGCCCAAAGCGTGGCGAGCGAACGAGGCCGTGCCCAAAGCGTATTGATCGAAGCGAGGCCGTGCCCGAAGCGTGGTGAGCGAAGCGAGGCCATGCCCGAAGCGTGGTGATCGAAGCGAGGCCGTGCCCGAAGCGTGTCGATCAAAGCAAGGCCGTGCCCGAAGCGTGACGATTGAAGCGAGCCTGTGCCTGAAGCCTGGCGAGCAAAGCGAGGCCATGCCCGAAGCCTGGCGAGCGAAACGAGGCCGTGCCCGAAGAGTGGCGAGCGAAGCGAGGCCTGTGCGCGAAGCGTGGCGATCGAAGCAAAGCCGTGCCTGAAGTGTGGTGAGCTAAGCGAGGCCGTGCCCAAAGCGTGGCGAGCGAACGAGGCCGTGCCCAAAGCGTATTGATCAAAGCGAGGCCGTGCCCGAAGCGTGGTGAGCGAAGCGAGGCCATGCCCAAATCGTGGCGAGCGAAGCGAGGCCGTGCCTGAAGCGTGGTGATCGAAGCAAAGCCGTGCCCGAAGCGTGGCGAGCGAAGCGAGGCCATGCCCAAAGCGTGGTGATCGAAGTGAGGCCATGCCCGAAGCATGGCGATCGAAGCGAGACCATGCCCGAAGCGTGGCGATTGAAGCAAAGCCGTGCCCGAAGCACGGCGAGCGAAGCGAGGCCGTGCCCGAAGCGTCGCGAGGGGCCGTTACCATGTGCTACCGTATGTCCACTTGGATGGTGGGGCTTTCACCTGGACTCCACCATCCAAGTGCACAGAGTTAGAATAAAAAATAGCCAAGCGAAAGCATGGCGATCGAAGCGAAGCCGTACCCAAAGCGTGGCAATCGAAGCGAGGCCATGCCCTTAGCGTGGCGATCGAAGCGAAGCCGCGCTCGTGCATGGCGAGCGAAGCGAGGCCGTGCCCGAAGCGTGGCGAGCGAAGTGAGGCCGTACCCGAAGCGTGGCGAGCGAAGTGAGGCCGTGCCCGAAGCGTGGCGATCAAAGCTAAGCCGTACCCAAAGCGTGGCAATCGAAGCGAGGCCATGCCCTTAGCGTGGCGATCGAAGCGAAGCCGCGCTCGTGCATGGCGAGCGAAGCGAGGCCGTGCCCGAAGCGTGGCGAGCGAAGTGAGGCCGTACCCGAAGCGTGGCGAGCGAAGCGAGGCCGTGCCCGAAGCGTGACAATCAAAGCGAGCCCGTGCCCGAATCGTGGCGAGCGAAGCGAGGCCGTGCCCGAAGCGTGACGATCAAAGCGAGCCCGTGCCCGAAGCGTGGCGAGGGGCTGCTACGATGTGCTACCGTATGTCCACTTGGATGGTGGGGCTTGCACCTGGACTCGGTGCACAGGCGCCGTTCATCTTCGGAGACTTTCGGAGTCTCCTTCTCCTCTGGACACTGTTCGATGGCCGGACACTTTTTGACAGAACCCCGTCCAATGGTTCATGGCCGGGACCTGCTGATCGGCTATGTCCAATCACACCCCAGAGCCCTGTGTTGGCAATCAACACAGGGCTCTGTACAGAGAGAGCAATCTCTTTGTTTCTTCTCCCTGGAAGGAACATAGATTGTTTGTAAAAAACAGCACATATTACACACATTACACTTATTAGGCACACACTTAACCCCATGATTGCCCCAGATTTTAACCCTGTCCCCTACCAGTGTCATTAGTACAGTGACAGTATATAGTATTAGCGCTGATCACTGTATTAGTGTCATTGGTGATGTCAGTTAGTCAGTTCCCACCCAGTTTTAATTAGTGTAAGATTTCGATTCGTTTTCAAACGAAGAGACAACCAAGGAGGTTTCTCATATCCACACGTGCAAACCAAGACGTAAAACAAAGCTCCACATAGTGTGATCATGTTTAGGAGGAATGTTTATTTAAAAAGTAATAAAATTGAACACTCAAATTTTCAAGAAGCGATCAAAAAGCTTATCGAACATAACATGGCACAGTAATAAGGGCAGCACTGGACCAGACGCGTTTCGTCTGAATAGACGTCATCTGGGGTGTTGTCTATTCATCGTGGCTATCCGGATTGCCGAGAGTTCCATATCGCATATAGTGTTTATCACTACAAGCCTAGTTGACTTAGGTGGTTTAGGCCTCTCTAGGTCCACCAGTTTCGGTAAGCCTTCACTTCATTGGTGGCGGTTCCCCCACAAGATTCCTGCTTACGTCTCTTTTCAATATGTCCATTTTAATGATTTTTCTAAAATATTCACGTGGTGGACTTCATATTTATTTATTTTCATTTTTTGCCGGTCCATTGATGTTTGATGTTCATCATTTCACTTGGTGGATTTTACGTCACAATTTGATAACATTTATGATATATAATATCGCGGTTTACACGCAACAATTTTAAGCTCTGCATTTTTCTTTTTTTTATATTTGTGCTGTTTGTCTTTTTTGTCGGCTGCTTTTTATGATACAGCACAGTACAATGTATATGATTTTGGTTTTATGACCTTCGAGTCTATTGAGGAATATATACAGTATAAATAAAAGTATTTGTGCCGGAGTTCAGCTTTAACTTTTACACGACCGGCTTTTTATTTTATTACATTTTTTAATTTTTTTATTAGAATATTTATTTCGGCTCCATTTCCTCCTCTGCTGTCTCTTCACCACCCGGAGCTCTAACTGTTCTCTATCCCGTAGCTTACGAAGGCTTAGGGCCCGTCCCAGGGGCCCCGGTGGATTTGCACATAAGACCCTTTGCCGGTAAAGTCTATAAAGTGTAATCTGATGGGAGATTTACCGAACCGCAAAGTGTTTCGAAGAATTTGTTTTCTGTGAAATGACGGAGGGTGGGGGGGAGGGGAGGGGATCTAAAACCCACTTTGATTCCTCCCACAGGGACTGTTAATTAGTCATTAGTGAGATTTTGCACTCATTATTGTACATTCAGCAGTGAGAACAGCGCTGTATAAAGTTGTGACAAATTCAAACCGACTTTTCTGAACTGCAGGAAAATATCACTTTAAAGGGAAACTCCACCTAAAGGCCCGTACACACGGTCGGACTTTTTGACAACAAACATGCAAATTAGCTGTTTTGGAGCAACATCCGACTGTGTGTACGCTCCATCGGACAAACTTTTTCTGTTTTCATCGGACTTTTGTTGGCTCTGCGAACGGACAAACTTTTTGACAACAGAAGTCCGATGGAGCAAAGTCCGACCGTGTGTATGCAAAAGCATCGGACTTTTGTACAAGGTACAAACACGCATGCTCAGAACCATTGCAAACGATCAGACTACAATACAGAAGTTGACCAAAGGTGGCGCTGGAGTCATTGAACGTCCTCTTTTGAAGCGGCGTCAGTACGTTGTGACGTCATTACGTTCGTGTTTGTTGTCAAAAAGTCCGACCGTGTGTATGCAATACAAACTTGTGGACAACACACTTTGTACAAAAGTCCACGGAAAAGTTTGTACAAGTCCGACCGTGTGTATGGGGCTTAAGAGTCATAATTTAGTTCTAGATGGAGAAAAGGGGTGACCCTGGATTCTTATATGTCTTCTACCGGGAACTCAGCAGAGGGATGGTGGGAACCCCTCATAACGGGCACAGCGGGTGTACAGACCCGGGAACTCAGGACAAGGATGGTGGGAACCCCTCATAATGGACACAGCGGGTGTACAGACCCGGGAACTCAGCACAGGGATGGTGGGAACCCCTCAAAATGGGCACAGTGGGTTACAGACCCAGGAACTCATCACAGGGATGGTGGGAACCCCTCATAATGGGCACAGCGGGTGTACAGACCCGGGAACTCAGCACAGGGATGGTGGGAACCCCTCATAATGGGCACAGCGGGTGTACAGACCCGGGAACTCAGCACAGGGATGGTGGGAACCCCTCATAATGGGCACAGCGGGTGTACAGACCCGGGAACTCAGCACAGGGATGGTGGGAACCCCTCATAATGGGCACAGCGGGTGTACAGTCCTAGGAACTCAGCACAGGGATGGTGGGAACACCATATAATGGGCACAGCGGGTGTACAGACCCGGGAACTCAGCACAGGGATGGTGGGAACCCCTCATAATGGGCACAGCGGGTGTACAGTCCTAGGAACTCAGCACAGGGATGGTGGGAACACCATATAATGGGCACAGCGGGTGTACAGACCCGGGAACTCAGCACAGAGATGGTGAGAACCCCTCATAATGGGCACAGCGGGTGTACAGACCCGGAACTCAGCACAGGGATGGTGGGAACCCCTCATAATGGGCACAACGGGTGTATAGACCCGGGAACTCAGCACAGGGATGGTGGGAACCCCTCATAATGGGCACAGCGGGTGTACAGTCCTAGGAACTCAGCACAGGGATGGTGGGAACACCTCATAATGGGCACAGCGGGTGTACAGTCCCGGGAACTCAGCACAGGGATGGTGAGAACCCCTCTTGATGGGCACAGTGGGTGTACAGACCCGGGAACTCAGCACAGGGATGGTGGGAGCCCCTCATAATGGGCACAGCGGGTGTACAGTCCTGGGAACTCAGCACAGGGATGGTGGGAACCCCTCATAATGGGCACAGCGGGTGTACAGACCCAGGAACTCGGCACAGGGATGATGGGAACCCCTCATAATGGGCACAGCGGGTGTACAGACCCGGGAACTCGGGACATAGATCTCACCAATAGGGTCTCGGAGTGATAGAAGGGACAGTCGGGGTCTGGCTCTCCAGCATCCACTAAGCTTGTGATCGGAGTTTATCTTTAGAACGATGGTTATAGAAGGACTGCGGAGTAATTATCGGTAACTGAATTCAGTCGGCGTAGTTTTAGCCATTTGAATGTCAGATGAGTCAGAGTGGACCCGGCGACACATTAAACCAGAAACTTCCTCACATCCATTTGGCAAATGCCGGCGTCTCTGCGGAGGGGAAATTGTCCGTATTTACAGTAAATGGTCTCATTAGAGATGCAGCATTTGCGCTGTCCTGCCTGGCACGCGGGACCCCGGAGCGCAGCGGGTGGAGTGAGACTTGGCGACTCAGTCGGGTCGGGTCGCAGGTTGACCAAAGCCAGTGGAAGTTATGCGTTGGCGTCGGACGCAGGCTCCCACCCCGGGCCGTACCGCCGGACGCCTCATCTGAGCGATATCTTCGCCACAAAATGATAAATACAGAACTTTTCTGGAAGGATATCGCCACATTGTATCAAACCTGTGCCACAAATCAAGCAACTTTATGTTACCCGCTTCACCTCTGGAGGATTTACCCCCCCCCCCCTTCATGACCAGGCCATTTTTTGTGATACAGAACCTCAGTTACGCAGTCATGCAAAGCTGTACATAAATGAAAATGATGTCATTTTCCCTACAAATAAAGCTTTCATCTGGTAATATTTGATCACCTCTGCGTTTTGTTTTGTTTTTTTGCCGCTGTAAACAAAAACAAAAAATAAAAATTTGCCTAAAAAACAATATTTTTTACTTTCTGCTATAAAACATATTCAATAAAATAAAATAGAATTTCTTCATAAATTTAGGCCGATATGTATTCTTCTACATATTTTTGGTAAAAAAAATCCCAGTAAGCGTTTATTTATTGGTTTACACAAAAGTTATATTTTCTACAAACTGTGGGATATGTACTGGAATTTTTATGTATCTTCTTTTTTTTTTTTAATACTAGTATGGCGGCGATCTGCGATATTGTGGCAGACAATCTGTGTGATATTGCGGCAGACAATCTGTGTGATATTGCGGCAGACAATCTGACACTAACTGACACTTGTGACACTATGTGGGAACCAGTCACATTAATACAGTGATCAGTGTAGTGTCGGCCCATCCATTAGGGGCACCACCCCCCAATCTCCATGCGGGGCGCAGACGTATAGAGTTTTTTTGTTTTTCGTTTTGTGAAGCACATGATTAGAGCTGGAGGCTCTAATTGGCTATAAAAAGGGTGGGCTCGGGGTACAGAGCTATTGTCTTCTTGCTTCTCCTCCTGGCCAATCAGGACAGAAAATGGGTCCTAAGACCAGATTGGCAAAGAGGAGAAGCGACCGGATTGGCCAGGAGGAGAAGCGACTGGATTGGCCGGAAGGAGAAGCCGGGGGAAGCCACCAAACCTGCCTGCAACCTGGATAGGTAAGTGGGGCTGGCTGGCTTGCGAGCTGGGCTGGTGAGCGAATGAGTGGGTGTGCGTTGTGTTTAAGGTGGGGGGGTTTGTTTGCTGCCCCCCTCCCCACAAAAAATGGAGCACCAGCCACCACTGGATCAGGGATAATACTATACACTGTCACTGTACTAATGACACTGGCAGGGTAGGGGTTAACACCAGGGGCAATCAAAGGGTTAACTGTGTGCCTAGCCAGTGTTTATGTGTGTACAGTGTGCTGCTTTTACAAAGGGATGTGCTTTGCAGGGAATCAAAATCCAGAATATACTTCATAGATCGAGAATCCGGAGGACCGGCTCCTCCTGATCATGTGATCACTCTGATTAGCCAATCACAGTGATCACTACTGTAAAATAAATCTGTTAAAGCATGGTTTAAAGCAAGTTTCTTGCTGGCCTCTGGGTGCATAAAGGGGATGGTATGCTGCAGGTAGGCAGGCTTGAGAAAGAGGCGTTACTGCCTGAAAACACATTGCCACGCCCCTTCCGTGTCTTCAGGCATCTGACTTCATCGGTCAAGTGCCGGCACTGTCATATCGAATTCTGAGCGGTTGTGTCCTCTGCTACTGGCCTCGTATTTGTCTCCACCCATCTTCCCATCAACTCTGACCAGCTTCCCTGTCCCTGCTGAAGAAAACCATCCCCACCACATGATGCTGCCACCACCATGTCTCACGGTGGGGATGGTGTGTTCGGGGGGATGGGCGGTGTTAGTTTCCCCCACACATAGCGTTTTGCTTTTAGGCCATAAAGTAGAATTTTGGTCTCCTCTGACCAGATCACCTTCTTCCACATGTTTGCTGCCCCCTCCCCCACATGGCTTCTCACAAACTACAAACAGGACTTCTTATGACTTTCTTTCTCCAATGTCTTTCTTCTTGTCACTCTTCCATAAAGGGCAGATTTGTGGAGAGACGACTAATAGTTGTCCTGTGGACAGATTCTCCCCCCTGAGCTGTGGATCTCTGCAGCTCCTCCAGAGTTACCATGGACCTCTTGGCTCTTCTCTGATGAATGCTCTCCTTGCCCGGCCCGGTCAGTTTAGGTGGACGGCCATGTCTTGGTAGGTTTGCGGTTGTGCCCATACTCTTTCCATTTTCCGATGATGGATTGAACAGAGCTCCGTGAGATGGTCAAAGCTTGGGGGAGATTTTATTATAACCCAACCTTGCTTTATACTTCTCCACAACTTTATCCCTGACCTGTCTGGTGTGTTCCTTGGCCTTCATGATGCTGTTTGTTCACTAAGGTTCTCTAACAAACCTCTGAGGGCTTCACAGAACAGCTGTATTTATACTGAGATCAAATGACACACAGGTGGACTCTATTTACTAATTAGGTGACTTCTGAAGGCAATTGGTTACCCTAGATTGTAGTTAGGGGTATCAGAGTAAAGGGGGCGCCATACAAATACCCCTCCCCCCACACTTTTCACATATTTATTTGTATCATTTATCATTTTCCTTCCACTTTGTGTTGTTCTATCACATAAAATCCCAATAAAATACATTTACGTTTTTGGTTGTAACATGAGAAAATGTGGGGAATGTTATGGGGTATGAATACTTTTTCCAGACACTGTAAATGTATAATATATATATATATATATATATATATATATATATATATATTATAATATAATATATTATAATATATAATTATAATGTAGATTTGGAAGCAGAATAACATCCACCCCCCTCATGAACTCATCCCGGGGCAGCAATGGATCCCGCCAGGTAATATCCAGCCTAGTGCCCCACCTCCAGCTCAGGTTCGGGTGTCCTGCCCCTTTAAGAGGACAGGCTGTGTCCTGTGTGGTCATTGGTTGGACAGACGTGTCCATCTGACCCCAAAGCTTTTAACATGAATGACTATTCACTAAAAATATTTCCTCATTATCAGCAGCCATTTTATTTTAAAGGGGGTCAGCGGGGGAAGGGGAACGGGGGAGGGGAGGAGGGGGGGGGGGTAATAAAATTTCACGTTAAAATTGATGAAGGCGAGTCGGCTCGGAAGGTTCATTCAAGTCTTCAAATGTATTTTTACTTCCTGCATTTATTTAAATCCTTTTGACGTCGCGGACGGTGAACCGCGATCCAAAATGTAAAAAGGCGTAATGCGTGCGCTGGAGCGCAGTGATTTTAATGACGGATGTGACTTCGGGGACAGAAAAATAAAAAGTTGCAATCGGAAGAAAACTCAACGCAACTAATTGAGACATCGGAGAAGACTGCCGAGGCGAGTTCATCGCTTGTGACGTTCGTTCGGCGTGCAAAGACCTATTTACTAAGAACAGCCCAACACTGCCTGTATAAACCGAAATGTACAAGTGACTGAGGCTTCCCCCCCCGCAGCAAAACAACATACTAAACTGTCACCAGCAGCCAACCAAATCCTGCGTCTGTATGACTCCAGTGCACACATTAGAGTGTAAGCTCCTCTGTACAGAGACCGATGTGACTGTGGGGGGGGGGGGGGGACATTAGAGTGTAAGCTCCTCTGTACAGAGACTGATGTGACTGTGGGGGGGAGGGGACATTAGAGTGTAAGCTCCTCTGTACAGAGACTGATGTGACTGTGGGGGGAGGGGACATTAGAGTGTAAGCTCCTCTGTACAGAGACTGATGTGACTGTGGGGGGGAGGGGACATTAGAGTGTAAGCTCCTCTGTACAGAGACTGATGTGACTGTGGGGGAGGGGACATTAGAGTGTAAGCTCCTCTGTACAGAGACTGATGTGACTGTGGGGGGAGGGGACATTAGAGTGTAAGCTCCTCTGTACATAGACTGATGTGACTGTTGGGGGAGGGGACATTAGAGTTTAAGCTCCTCTGTACAGAGACTGATGTGACTGTGGGGGAAGGGGACATTAGAGTGTAAGCTCCTCTGTACAGAGACTGATGTGACTGTTGGGGGAGGGGACATTAGAGTTTAAGCTCCTCTGTACAGAGACTGATGTGACTGTGGGGGAAGGGGACATTAGAGTGTAAGCTCCTCTGTACAGAGACTGATGTGACTGTGGGGGAGGGGACATTAGAGTGTAAGCTCCTCTGGTACAGAGACTGATGTGACTGTGGGGGGAGGGGACATTAGAGTGTAAGCTCCTCTGTACAGAGACTGATGTTACTGTGGGGGAGGGGACATTAGAGTGTAAGCTCCTCTGTACAGACACTGATGTGACTGTGGGGGGAGGGGACATTAGAGTGTAAGCTCCTCTGTACAGAGACTGATGTGACTGTGGGGGGAGGGGAGATTAGAGTGTAAGCTCCTCTGTACAGAGACTGATGTGACTGTGGGGGGAGGGGACATTAGAGTGTAAGCTCCTCTGGTACAGAGACTGATGTGACTGTGGGGGGAGGGGACATTAGAGTGTAAGCTCCTCTGTACAGAGACTGATGTGACTGTGGGGGGAGGGGACATTAGAGTGTAAGCTCCTCTGGTACAGAGACTGATGTGACTGTGGGGGGAGGGGACATTAGAGTGTAAGCTCCTCTGGTACAGAGACTGATGTGACTGTGGGGGGAGGGGACATTAGAGTGTAAGCTCCTCTGGTACAGAGACTGATGTGATTGGATCAGTGATCTCTGTACAGCGCTGTGGTATATATCAGAGCTATATAAATGTATAATAATAGTGTGTGACTGTGGGGGAGGGGATATTAGAGTGTATAAACATACAGATCATTAATAAAAACATATTTACACAAAAATAAACAACAACTAAACAAAAACAATCGTTCTTACATCAGCAGGTACAGAAAACAGTTTCCTGACAAGATAAAATAGAAAGAAACATATTTTAATGACAACAAAAAAGAGACAACAAACCCCGAACCTCAACCTACACACAATCCAGGCTAAGGAACATTTTTAGATTTAATCGCCATCAGGATGCGATTCCAAAACCCCCCATTATCCCCTCCCCCCACATCATTCACCCCAAATTCCACATCATTCCACTCTCATTCCCTCCCCACCCCCCCCCCCCCCCCCAAACATCATCCAATCCATCCCTCACTCCATCCCTCTGTGTCTGCCATCCTCCACCCGCACTTCTGCCACGCTGAGGAGGAGGGGTTGGCACCACCATACACTCTGGTCCAGCACCCTCCACTGCCTTCACTACACTAGGAGAAACAATAGGTGCGGACACAGACTTGACAACCACACTTTCTAACACAGACTGGGAGACCACAGACTAGGGGGACACTGACACCAAAGACTGGGGGGACACTGACACCAAAGACTGGGGGGACACTGACACAGACTGGGAGACCACAGACTGGGGGGGGACACTGACACCAAAGACTGGGGGGACACTGACACAGACTGGGAGACCACAGACTGGGGGGGGGACACTGACACCACAGACTGGGGGGACACTGACACCACAGACTGGGGGGACACTGACACCACAGACTGGGGGGACACTGACACCACAGACTGGGGGGACACTGACACCAAAGACTGGGGGGACACTGACACCAAAGACTGGGGGGACACTGACACCACAGACTGGGGGGACACTGACACCAAAGACTGGGGGGACACTGACACCACAGACTGGGGGGACACTGACACCACAGACTGGGGGGACACTGACACCACAGACTGGGGGGACACTGACACCAAAGACTGGGGGGACACTGACACCAAAGACTGGGGGGACACTGACACCACAGACTGGGGGGACACTGACACCACAGACTGGGGGGACACTGACACCACAGACTGGGGGGACACTGACACCACAGACTGGGGGGACACTGACACCAAAGACTGGGGGGACACTGACACCACAGACTGGGGGGACACTGACACCACAGACTGGGGGGACACTGACACCAAAGACTGGGGGGACACTGACACCACAGACTGGGGGGACACTGACACCAAAGACTGGGGGGACACTGACACCACAGACTGGGGGGACACTGACACCACAGACTGGGGGGACACTGACACCAAAGACTGGGGGGACACTGACACCAAAGACTGGGGGGACACTGACACCACAGACGGCCTCACAGACACAGATTCTGATGGGACAGGGATACTAGGACCCCCTGGTACAACCTCCGCCAACCCAGACTCTTCTCTAGCTGGACAGAAAAATTCCTCCACCAACTCTGATTTATTGTGAAAAGCCTCAGGGCACAAAAGTCCTTTTAAGGACTGGTATAGGTGTACAGTATATAGGGTTGTAATACACTTATAATATACTTTCTTTCAACTATAGACAGCATATTATAGTGCACTGCATGCAGTGATGACCGATTCTGCAGATGTCTATAGTTGCAAGAAAGTATATTATACGTGTATTACAACCCTATGTACTGTACACCTATACCAGTCCTTAAAAGGACTTTTGTGGACCCAATAGTAACAAACTGACTGTCCCTGCTCCACACAGCGTCCTGTCCCTACACTGACAAAAGACAGAATGTAAAATGGCCGCCAGATCAGGTCTATTTATAAGGTAGGGGGAATGTCCAATTGTCCATGTGCTGAAATGTCTCAATTGGCTGTCCTTTACCCCATGATGGATGTGTCATGGGTCAAAGTTCTTTCACAATGTAAACGAATATGTCCGCCGCGAACAGCGCCAGAAGTCCGACGGTTTGGCAAATCGCAAATGAGCAAAGTTCGCCACGAGCCGACCGCCGGGCGAACCGCAAGGCAGATGCCCCAGTTCCTGACACAAAGAACACTTCTGTTCTGGACATTTAGAGGAGAAATGTCCCTTCACTCCACATTTATGGCACAGCTTAGGTTGACCAGGGTAGAAGACGGTAATCCTATCTCTACCAATAAAGGCAGAGGAGGGCAAATGCTGGACCACATTCCCACACACACTCAACCTCATTAACACCGACCCCCCCACCCGTCCAGATTCCTCTATCATCCACAATCTTTTTTAACAGGCACAAAGTTTCACCAAACCTCCTCAACCAGACCCATAAATCCTCGGGAGGTGTAGACTCATTCCTACTCAGGATAGCCACATTCTTAAACAAGACAACTTTGGGGACAAGCCCCTTCCAGTCCGGCTGGCCCCCATATACACGCTCAAACCTCTCCCAAAACAGATCTAGCAATTCTGGACGCACAAATGACAAATCATATTCAAAGGAACCAGCCGGACTGATAAGAGCATAAATATCCTTAAATCCCATGGCTAGGATCCTATCCACAACCTCCCTCCTGATAGGTGGAGTATCTCCTCCTTCCCACCTGAGCTGTACCACATTCCTGCATTTGATGGAATAAGGTGCGTTAGCTCCCTTCCACCACCAGCAGCATGACTTTGTCCCAACACGGCCTTAGCATAGCTCCTAACTGGGACAGATGGAACATTAACTGGCTGCATAGGAACCTCTGAAATCTGGTTTGGTGAATTACCCCCCACTTGATCCTCTTCCTCCTCCCTTCCAGCACAACAGTCCCACTCATCATAGCCCCCGAAGTACTAGCAGAAGATACCAGCAGTCCCATCATCAAGTAAAGTCTTCTGTTTAGAAAAAACACCAGCTTTTCAAACGTTCACACGGCCCTCCTGCTCTGCAGTTTCAATGTTCATGCGACATTCCTGCTCTGCACTGTTAGTGTCCATGTGGGACTCTTCGCAGCCACCTCATCTTGCATTCCCTGCTGATTGTAAGGATCTGTTGGCAGATGCAATCTCAGGAAAGTCCTCCACACACTGAGAGAGATTTTCAGCAAGCACTGCTTTACCAGGATCCTCATCTGATAAGTCGCAATGACTTATCAGATGAGGATCCTGGTAAAGCAGTGCTCAAGGAAGATTCAATTTTTGCAATGGCCTGCAGCAACCCGCCATTTTCCTCAACCTGCTCCTGAGATGACCCAGGCTGCTGGGGAGGGAGGGGGGCAGATACTGACTCAGACATGACATATCCTGAGACAGGGGTAGTACTGGGGCCACCATTTGAAGCCACTTCCTTACCCCCCATCCATACTGTCACCGTTGTTCTGGCATAACCCTCTGACTGGTACTGGCACAGGCACTTTCCTTCATCTGTTGGAATCTCTCCTCATTCTCACACTTCTCTCTGAACACAAAGTTGCATTCCTTCAGAGAGGCGACCAGCTTCTCCTGCTTTTTCAATACCTGTTCCAGAGACTTCAACTTGGAGACTTCCCTCTTACTGTTTCCAGACTTACTATGCAGGGACTTCTTTTGTCTGAAATCTTCTTTCAGGACAGCAAGTTTCTGTTCCTCCTTAGCAAGGCAGCAAAGTTTGTTCGCTGCTTTGGCTCACGCTGCTGTCAATCACATCCAATGATGCGGCAGCCGGGGGGGCAGGACCCAGTCATACACTTGGCGTCTATGGACACCAAGTGTATGACACGAGAGCGTGGCTGCAAGCTAACCCCCTCTGGAAAGAGCTTCCCAGAGGGGGTTAGCTTTAGCGGGGAGGAGCCGAGACAGCGTGGGATCCCAGAACAGCAGGATTGGGGCCGCTCTGTGCAAAACAAACTGCACAGTGGAGGTAAGTATGACATGTTTGTTATTTTTTTTTTTTTTAAATCGAACCTATAACCCCTTTAAGGGTCAGCATACTAAGACATTTTGAACAATTTAATGCTCCCAACTTTGTGAGAACAGTTTGGGGGCAGCCCCTTCCTGTTCCAACATGACTGCGCACCAGTGCGCCAAGAAAAAGGTCCATAAAGACGTGGATGAGAGAGTTTGGGGTGGAGGAACTTGACTGGCCTGCACAGAGTCCTGACCTCAACCCGATAGAACACCTTTGGCATGAATTAGAGCACAGACAGTGAGCCAGGCCTTCTCATCCAACATCAGTCAGTGCCTGACCTCCCAAATGCTCTTCTGTAAGAATGGTCAAACATTCCCATAGACACACTCCTAAACCTTGTGGACGGCCTTCCCAAAAGAGGTGAAGCTTTTATATAGCTGCAAAGGGCCAACTCAATATTGAATATTAAGACGACCGGGATGCCATTAAAGGTCATGTGTGTGTAAAGGCAGGTGTCCCAATAGTTTTGACAATATAGTGTATCGTGGCCGGCAACACCATAAAGGGAACCTGACAGAGAGCAAAGTGCCTGCCTGAGAAGCCCCAGAGGGAAGCTGTCATTGTGCTCATTATGGGAAGGAGTCGTGATGGATTTACCTGGAGTGAGAGGTTATCGGTGGATGGGGCCGGTGGCATCGATCGGATTGGCGGTCATCTCTCGCCGGACGGTGACTGAGGCCCCGGGAAGATGGAGGATGCGGTCGGGCGCAGGGAAGCCAAGCATGTAAGGAGTGAGGAGGAGAGATGTGACGGCTGACTTGTCCCATGAAACTTTTATTAGCCATCAGGTGTAACAAGATCACCCGCTGTTCAGAGTCACTGGGGCCTCTCCCACAAGAGACAATGGACGGCGAGACGTCACACACAGCAGATACAATGTGACCCCCCAATACCGAGAGAGAGCAAAGTGCAACAGCCCCGAGCGAGCGAACAATGGACGGCGAGGCGTCACACACAGCAGATACAATGTGACCCCCCAATACCGAGAGAGAGCAAAGTGCAACATCCCAGAGCGAGCGAACAATGGACGGCGAGACGTCACACACAGCAGATACAATGTGACCCCCCAATACTGAGAGAGAGCAAAGTGCAACAGCCCAGAGCGAGTGAACAATGGACGGCGAGACGTCACACACAGCAGATACAATGTGACCCCCCAATACCGAGAGAGAGCAAAGTGCAACAGCCCAGAGCGAGTGAACAATGGACGACGAGACATCACACACAGCAGATACAATGTGACCCCCCAATACCGAGAGAGAGCAAAGTGCAACAGCCCCGAGCGAGCGAACAATGGACGGCGAGACGTCACACACAGCAGATACAATGTGACCCCCCAATACCGAGAGAGAGCAAAGTGCAACATCCCAGAGCGAGCGAACAATGGACGGCGAGACGTCACACACAGCAGATACAATGTGACCCCCCAATACTGAGAGAGAGCAAAGTGCAACAGCCCAGAGCGAGTGAACAATGGACGGCGAGACGTCACACACAGCAGATACAATGTGACCCCCCAATACCGAGAGAGAGCAAAGTGCAACAGCCCAGAGCGAGTGAACAATGGACGACGAGACATCACACACAGCAGATACAATGTGACCCCCCAATACTGAGAGAGAGCAAAGTGCAACAGCCCAGAGCGAGTGAACAATGGACGACGAGACATCACACACAGCAGATACAATGTGACCCCCCAATACCGAGAGAGAGCAAAGTGCAACATCCCAGAGCGAGTGAACAATGGACGGCGAGACGTCACACAAAGCAGATACAATGTGACCCCCCAATACTGAGAGAGAGCAAAGTGCAACAGCCCTGAGCGAGCGAACAATGGACGGCGAGACATCACACAGAGCAGATACAATGTGACCCCCCAATACCGAGAGAGAGCAAAGTGCAACATCCCAGAGCGAGTGAACAATGGACGGTGAGACATCACACACAGCAGATAAAATGTGACCCCCCAATTCCGAGAGAGAGCAAAGTGCAACAGCCCAGAGCGAGTGAACAATGGGCGACGAGACATCACACACAGCAGATACAATGTGACCCCCCAATACCGAGAGAGAGCAAAGTGCAACATCCCAGAGCGAGTGAACAATGGACGGCGAGACATCACACACAGCAGATACAATGTGACCCCCCCAATTCCGAGAGAGAGCAAAGTGCAACAGCCCAGAGCGAGTGAACAATGGACAGGGAGACATCACACACAGCAGATAAAATGTTACCCCCCCCCCCCCAATTCCGAGAGAGAGCAAAGTGCAACAGCCCAGAGCGAGTGAACAATGGACGACGAGACATCACACACAGCAGATACAATGTGACCCCCCAATACCGAGAGAGAGCAAAGTGCAACATCCCAGAGCGAGTGAACAATGGACGGCGAGACGTCACACACAGCAGATACAATGTGACCCCCCAATACCGAGAGAGAGCAAAGTGCAACAGCCCCGAGCGAGTGAACAATGGATGGCGAGACGTCACACACTGCAGATACAATGTGACCCCCAATACCGAGAGAGAGCAAAGTGCAACAGCCCCGAGCAAGCGAACAATGGACAGCGAGACGTCACACACAGCAGATAAAATGTGACCCCCAATTCTGAGAGAGAACAAAGTGCAACAGCCCAGAGTGAGCGGACAATGGACGGCGAGACGTCACACACAGCAGATACAATGTGACCCCCCAATACCGAGAGAGAGCAAAGTGCAACAGCCCCGAGCAAGCGAACAATGGACAGCGAGACGTCACACACAGCAGATAAAATGTGACCCCCAATTCTGAGAGAGAACAAAGTGCAACAGCCCAGAGTGAGCGGACAATGGACGGCGAGACGTCACACACAGCAGATAAAATGTGACCCCCCCAATTCCGAGAGAGAGCAAAGTGCAACAGCCCAGAGCGAGTGAACAATGGACAGGGAGACATCACACACAGCAGATACAATGTGACCCCCCAATACCGAGAGAGAGCAAAGTGCAACATCCCAGAGCGAGTGAACAATGGACAGGGAGACATCACACACAGCAAATACAATGTGACCCCCCCTTCTAACGAGAGAGAGCAAAATGCAACAGCCCCGAGCGAGCGAACAATGGACGGCGAGACGTCACACACAGCAGATACAATGTGACCCCCCAATACCGAGAGAGAGCAAAGTGCAACAGCCCAGAGTGAGCGAACAATGGACAGCGAGACGTCACACACAGCAGATAAAATGTGACCCCCAATTCTGAGAGAGAACAAAGTGCAACAGCCCAGAGTGAGCGAACAATGAACGGCGAGACGTCACACACAGCAGATATAATGTGACCCCCCCCCTAATACCGAGAGAGAGCAAAGTGCAACAGCCCCGAGCGAGTGGTCAATGGACGGCGAGACGTCACACACTGCAGATAAAATGTGACCCCCCCCCCCAATTCCGAGAGAGAGCAAAGTGCAACAGCCCCGAGCGAGTGGTCAATGGACGGCGAGACGTCACACACTGCAGATACAATGTGACCCCCCAATTCCGAGAGAGAGCAAAGTGCAACATCCCAGAGCGAGTGAACAATGGACGACGAGACATCACACACAGCAGATACAATGTGACCCCCCAATACCGAGAGAGAGCAAAGTGCAACATCCCAGAGCGAGCGAACAATGGACGACGAGACGTCACACACAGCAGATACAATGTGACCCCCCAATACCGAGAGAGAGCAAAGTGCAACATCCCAGAGCGAGTGAACAATGGACGACGAGACATCACACACAGCAGATACAATGTGACCCCCCAATACCGAGAGAGAGCAAAGTGCAACATCCCAGAGCAAGCGAACAATGGACGACGAGACATCACACACAGCAGATACAATGTGACCCCCCAATACCGAGAGAGAGCAAAGTGCAACAGCCCCGAGCGAGTGAACAATGGACGGCGAGACATCACACACAGCAGATACAATGTGACCCCCCAATACCGAGAGAGAGCAAAGTGCAACATCCCAGAGCGAGTGAACAATGGACGACGAGACATCACACACAGCAGATACAATGTGACCCCCCAATACCGAGAGAGAGAAAAGTGCAACAGCCCAGAGCGAGTGAACAATGGACGACGAGACATCACACACAGCAGATACAATGTGACCCCCCAATACCGAGAGAGAGCAAAGTGCAACATCCCAGAGCGAGTGAACAATGGACGACGAGACATCACACACAGCAGATACAATGTGACCCCCCAATACCGAGAGAGAGCAAAGTGCAACAGCCCCGAGCGAGTGAACAATGGACGGCGAGACATCACACACAGCAGATACAATGTGACCCCCCAATACCGAGAGAGAGCAAAGTGCAACATCCCAGAGCGAGTGAACAATGGACGACGAGACGTCACACACAGCAGATACAATGTGACCCCCCAATACCGAGAGAGAGCAAAGTGCAACATCCCAGAGCGAGTGAACAATGGACGACGAGACATCACACACAGAAGATACAATGTGACCCCCCAATACTGAGAGAGAGCAAAGTGCAACAGCCCCGAGCGAGCGAACAATGGACGGCGAGACGTCACACACAGCAGATACAATGTGACCCCCCAATACCGAGAGAGAGCAAAGTGCAACAGCCCCGAGCGAGTGAACAATGGATGGCGAGACATCACACACAGCAGATACAATGTGACCCCCCAATACCGAGAGAGAGCAAAGTGCAACATCCCAGAGCGAGTGAACAATGGACGACGAGACATCACACACAGCAGATACAATGTGACCCCCCAATACCGAGAGAGAGCAAAGTGCAACATCCCAGAGCGAGTGAACAATGGACGACGAGACGTCACACACAGCAGATACAATGTGACCCCCCAATACCGAGAGAGAGCAAAGTGCAACATCCCAGAGCGAGTGAACAATGGACGGCGAGACGTCACACACAGCAGATACAATGTGACCCCCAATTCTGAGAGAGAACAAAGTGCAACAGCCCCGAGCAAGCGAACAATGGACAGCGAGACGTCACACACAGCAGATAAAATGTGACCCCCAATTCTGAGAGAGAACAAAGTGCAACAGCCCAGAGTGAGCGGACAATGGACGGCGAGACGTCACACACAGCAGATAAAATGTGACCCCCCCAATTCCGAGAGAGAGCAAAGTGCAACAGCCCAGAGCGAGTGAACAATGGACAGGGAGACATCACACACAGCAGATAAAATGTGACCCCCCCCCCCAATTCCGAGAGAGAGCAAAGTGCAACAGCCCAGAGCGAGTGAACAATGGACGGCGAGGCGTCACACACAGCAGATACAATGTGACCCCCCAATACCAAGAGAGAGCAAAGTGCAACAGCCCTGAGCGAGCGGTCAATGGACAGGGAGATATCACACACAGCAGATACAATGTGACCTTCCTGAACCAAAAGAGAGCAAAGTGCAACAGCCGAGAGCAAGCAAACAATGGACAGGGAGATGTCTCACACACACAGCAGATACAATGTGACCCCCCCAATACCAAGAGAAAGCAAAGTGCAACAGCCCGAGCGAGTGGACAATGGACAGGGAGACATCCCACACAGCAAATACAATGTGACCCCCCCCCCTAATACCGAGAGAGAGCAAAGTGCAACAGCCCCGAGCGAGCGAACAATGGACGGCGAGACGTCACACACAGCAGATACAATGTGACCCTCCAATTCCGAGAGAGAGCAAAGTGCAACAGCCCAGAGTGAGCGAACAATGGACAGCGAGACGTCACACACAGCAGATAAAATGTGACCCCCCAATTCTGAGAGAGAACAAAGTGCAACATCCCAGAGCGAGCGAACAATGGACGGCGAGACGTCACACACAGCAGATACAATGTGACCCCCCAATACTGAGAGAGAGCAAAGTGCAACAGCCCAGAGCGAGTGAACAATGGACGGCGAGACGTCACACACAGCAGATACAATGTGACCCCCCAATACCGAGAGAGAGCAAAGTGCAACAGCCCAGAGCGAGTGAACAATGGACGACGAGACATCACACACAGCAGATACAATGTGACCCCCCAATACTGAGAGAGAGCAAAGTGCAACAGCCCAGAGCGAGTGAACAATGGACGACGAGACATCACACACAGCAGATACAATGTGACCCCCCAATACCGAGAGAGAGCAAAGTGCAACATCCCAGAGCAAGCGAACAATGGACGGCGAGACGTCACACAAAGCAGATACAATGTGACCCCCCAATACTGAGAGAGAGCAAAGTGCAACAGCCCTGAGCGAGCGAACAATGGACGGCGAGACATCACACAGAGCAGATACAATGTGACCCCCCAATACCGAGAGAGAGCAAAGTGCAACATCCCAGAGCGAGTGAACAATGGACGGTGAGACATCACACACAGCAGATAAAATGTGACCCCCCAATTCCGAGAGAGAGCAAAGTGCAACAGCCCAGAGCGAGTGAACAATGGGCGACGAGACATCACACACAGCAGATACAATGTGACCCCCCAATACCGAGAGAGAGCAAAGTGCAACATCCCAGAGCGAGTGAACAATGGACGGCGAGACATCACACACAGCAGATACAATGTGACCCCCCAATACCGAGAGAGAGCAAAGTGCAACATCCCAGAGCGAGTGAACAATGGACGACGAGACATCACACACAGCAGATACAATGTGACCCCCCCAATTCCGAGAGAGAGCAAAGTGCAACAGCCCAGAGCGAGTGAACAATGGACAGGGAGACATCACACACAGCAGATAAAATGTTACCCCCCCCCCCCAATTCCGAGAGAGAGCAAAGTGCAACAGCCCAGAGCGAGTGAACAATGGACGACGAGACATCACACACAGCAGATACAATGTGACCCCCCAATACCGAGAGAGAGCAAAGTGCAACAGCCCCGAGCGAGTGAACAATGGATGGCGAGACGTCACACACTGCAGATACAATGTGACCCCCAATACCGAGAGAGAGCAAAGTGCAACAGCCCCGAGCAAGCGAACAATGGACAGCGAGACGTCACACACAGCAGATAAAATGTGACCCCCAATTCTGAGAGAGAACAAAGTGCAACAGCCCAGAGTGAGCGGACAATGGACGGCGAGACGTCACACACAGCAGATACAATGTGACCCCCCAATACCGAGAGAGAGCAAAGTGCAACAGCCCCGAGCAAGCGAACAATGGACAGCGAGACGTCACACACAGCAGATAAAATGTGACCCCCAATTCTGAGAGAGAACAAAGTGCAACAGCCCAGAGTGAGCGGACAATGGACGGCGAGACGTCACACACAGCAGATAAAATGTGACCCCCCCAATTCCGAGAGAGAGCAAAGTGCAACAGCCCAGAGCGAGTGAACAATGGACAGGGAGACATCACACACAGCAGATACAATGTGACCCCCCAATACCGAGAGAGAGCAAAGTGCAACATCCCAGAGCGAGTGAACAATGGACAGGGAGACATCACACACAGCAAATACAATGTGACCCCCCCCTTCTAACGAGAGAGAGCAAAATGCAACAGCCCCGAGCGAGCGAACAATGGACGGCGAGACGTCACACACAGCAGATACAATGTGACCCCCCAATACCGAGAGAGAGCAAAGTGCAACAGCCCAGAGTGAGCGAACAATGGACAGCGAGACGTCACACACAGCAGATAAAATGTGACCCCCAATTCTGAGAGAGAACAAAGTGCAACAGCCCAGAGTGAGCGAACAATGAACGGCGAGACGTCACACACAGCAGATATAATGTGACCCCCCCCTAATACCGAGAGAGAGCAAAGTGCAACAGCCCCGAGCGAGTGGTCAATGGACGGCGAGACGTCACACACTGCAGATAAAATGTGACCCCCCCCCCCCAATTCCGAGAGAGAGCAAAGTGCAACAGCCCCGAGCGAGTGGTCAATGGACGGCGAGACGTCACACACTGCAGATACAATGTGACCCCCCAATACCGAGAGAGAGCAAAGTGCAACATCCCAGAGCGAGCGAACAATGGACGACGAGACGTCACACACAGCAGATACAATGTGACCCCCCAATACCGAGAGAGAGCAAAGTGCAACATCCCAGAGCGAGTGAACAATGGACGACGAGACATCACACACAGCAGATACAATGTGACCCCCCAATACCGAGAGAGAGCAAAGTGCAACATCCCAGAGCAAGCGAACAATGGACGACGAGACATCACACACAGCAGATACAATGTGACCCCCCAATACCGAGAGAGAGCAAAGTGCAACAGCCCCGAGCGAGTGAACAATGGACGGCGAGACATCACACACAGCAGATACAATGTGACCCCCCAATACCGAGAGAGAGCAAAGTGCAACATCCCAGAGCGAGTGAACAATGGACGACGAGACATCACACACAGCAGATACAATGTGACCCCCCAATACCGAGAGAGAGAAAAGTGCAACAGCCCAGAGCGAGTGAACAATGGACGACGAGACATCACACACAGCAGATACAATGTGACCCCCCAATACCGAGAGAGAGCAAAGTGCAACATCCCAGAGCGAGTGAACAATGGACGACGAGACATCACACACAGCAGATACAATGTGACCCCCCAATACCGAGAGAGAGCAAAGTGCAACAGCCCCGAGCGAGTGAACAATGGACGGCGAGACATCACACACAGCAGATACAATGTGACCCCCCAATACCGAGAGAGAGCAAAGTGCAACATCCCAGAGCGAGTGAACAATGGACGGCGAGACATCACACACAGAAGATACAATGTGACCCCCCAATACTGAGAGAGAGCAAAGTGCAACAGCCCCGAGCGAGCGAACAATGGACGGCGAGACGTCACACACAGCAGATACAATGTGACCCCCCAATACCGAGAGAGAGCAAAGTGCAACAGCCCCGAGCGAGTGAACAATGGATGGCGAGACATCACACACAGCAGATACAATGTGACCCCCCAATACCGAGAGAGAGCAAAGTGCAACATCCCAGAGCGAGTGAACAATGGACGACGAGACATCACACACAGCAGATACAATGTGACCCCCCAATACCGAGAGAGAGCAAAGTGCAACATCCCAGAGCGAGTGAACAATGGACGACGAGACGTCACACACAGCAGATACAATGTGACCCCCCAATACCGAGAGAGAGCAAAGTGCAACATCCCAGAGCGAGTGAACAATGGACGGCGAGACGTCACACACAGCAGATACAATGTGACCCCCAATTCTGAGAGAGAACAAAGTGCAACAGCCCCGAGCAAGCGAACAATGGACAGCGAGACGTCACACACAGCAGATAAAATGTGACCCCCAATTCTGAGAGAGAACAAAGTGCAACAGCCCAGAGTGAGCGGACAATGGACGGCGAGACGTCACACACAGCAGATAAAATGTGACCCCCCCAATTCCGAGAGAGAGCAAAGTGCAACAGCCCAGAGCGAGTGAACAATGGACAGGGAGACATCACACACAGCAGATAAAATGTGACCCCCCCCCCCAATTCCGAGAGAGAGCAAAGTGCAACAGCCCAGAGCGAGTGAACAATGGACAGGGAGACATCACACACAGCAGATACAATGTGACCCCCCAATACCAAGAGAGAGCAAAGTGCAACAGCCCTGAGCGAGCGGTCAATGGACAGGGAGATATCACACACAGCAGATACAATGTGACCTTCCTGAACCAAAAGAGAGCAAAGTGCAACAGCCGAGAGCAAGCAAACAATGGACAGGGAGATGTCTCACACACACAGCAGATACAATGTGACCCCCCCAATACCAAGAGAAAGCAAAGTGCAACAGCCCGAGCGAGTGGACAATGGACAGGGAGACATCCCACACAGCAAATACAATGTGACCCCCCCCCCTAATACCGAGAGAGAGCAAAGTGCAACAGCCCCGAGCGAGCGAACAATGGACGGCGAGACGTCACACACAGCAGATACAATGTGACCCTCCAATTCCGAGAGAGAGCAAAGTGCAACAGCCCAGAGTGAGCGAACAATGGACAGCGAGACGTCACACACAGCAGATAAAATGTGACCCCCCAATTCTGAGAGAGAACAAAGTGCAACAGCCCAGAGTGAGCGAACAATGGACGGCGAGACGTCACACACAGTAGATATAATGTGACCCCCCCCTAATACCGAGAGAGAGCAAAGTGCAACAGCCCCGAGCGAGTGGTCAATGGACGGCGAGACGTCACACACTGCAGATAAAATGTGACCCCCCCCCCCAATTCCGAGAGAGAGCAAAGTGCAACAGCCCCGAGCGAGTGGTCAATGGACGGCGAGACGTCACACACTGCAGATACAATGTGACCCCCCAATTCCGAGAGAGAGCAAAGTGCAACAGCCCTGAGCGAGTGAACAATGGACGATGAGACATCACACACAGCAGATACAATGTGACCCCCCAATACCGAGAGAGAGCAAAGTGCAACATCCCAGAGTGAGCGAACAATGGACGACGAGACGTCACACACAGCAGATACAATGTGACCCCCCAATACCGAGAGAGAGCAAAGTGCAACATCCCAGAACGAGTGAACAATGGACGGCGAGACGTCACACACTGCAGATACAATGTGACCCCCCCAATTCCGAGAGAGAGCAAAGTGCAACATCCCAGAGCAAGCGAACAATGGACGACGAGACATCACACACAGCAGATACAATGTGACCCCCCAATACCGAGAGAGAGCAAAGTGCAACATCCCAGAGCGAGTGAACAATGGACGACGAGACATCACACACAGCAGATACAATGTGACCCCCCAATACCGAGAGAGAGCAAAGTGCAACAGCCCCGAGCAAGCGAACAATGGACAGCGAGACGTCACACACAGCAGATAAAATGTGACCCCCAATTCTGAGAGAGAACAAAGTGCAACAGCCCAGAGTGAGCGGACAATGGACGGCGAGACGTCACACACAGCAGATAAAATGTGACCCCCCCAATTCCGAGAGAGAGCAAAGTGCAACAGCCCAGAGCGAGTGAACAATGGACAGGGAGACATCACACACAGCAGATAAAATGTGACCACCCCCCCCCCAATTCCGAGAGAGAGCAAAGTGCAACAGCCCAGAGCGAGTGAACAATGGACAGGGAGACATCACACACAGCAGATACAATGTGACCCCCCAATACCAAGAGAGAGCAAAGTGCAACAGCCCTGAGCGAGTGGACAATGGACAGGGAGATATCGCACACAGCAGATACAATGTGACCTTCCTGAACCAAAAGAGAGCAAAGTGCAACAGCCCAGAGCAAGCAAACAATGGACAGGGAGATGTCTCACACACACAGCAGATACAATGTGACCCCCCCCAATACCAAGAGAAAGCAAAGTGCAACAGCCCGAGCGAGTGGACAATGGACAGGGAGACATCACACACAGCAAATACAATGTGACCCCCCCCCTAATACCGAGAGAGAGCAAAGTGCAACAGCCCCGAGCGAGCGAACAATGGACGGCGAGACGTCACACACAGCAGATACAATGTGACCCCCCAATACCGAGAGAGAGCAAAGTGCAACAGCCCAGAGTGAGCGAACAATGGACGGCGAGACGTCACACACAGCAGATAAAATGTGACCCCCCAATTCTGAGAGAGAACAAAGTGCAACAGCCCAGAGTGAGCGAACAATGGACGGCGAGACGTCACACACAGCAGATATAATGTGACCCCCCCCCCCTAATACCGAGAGAGAGCAAAGTGCAACAGCCCCGAGCGAGTGGTCAATGGACGGCGAGACGTCACACACTGCAGATAAAATGTGACCCCCCCCCCAATTCCGAGAGAGAGCAAAGTGCAACAGCCCCGAGCGAGTGGTCAATGGACGGCGAGACGTCACACACAGCAGATACAATGTGACCCCCCAATTCCGAGAGAGAGCAAAGTGCAACAGCCCTGAGCGAGTGGTCAATGGACAGGGAGATATCGCACACAGCAAATACAATGTGACCCCCCCCCCTAATACCGAGAGAGAGCAAAGTGCAACAGGCCCAAGTGAGCGAACAATAGACCGGGAGAGATCATACACAGCAGATATAATGTGACCCCCCCAATTCCGAGAGAGAGCAAAGTGCAACAGCCCTGAGCGAGCGGTCAATAGACGGGGAGATATCACACACAGCAGATACAATGTGACCTTCAAATAAGGAGAGAGAAAAGTGCAACAGCCCCGAGCGAGCGGAATAACCCAGAAATGATCTGTAAAAGTTGAAATTACCCATCATTTTCAGTCTCAGTGACAATGGTCACCATAGCAGATGGGGGGAGGGGGGGGGGGCTATTATCCACGGCAAGGATCTTAATAACCTGATATGTAAGGAGCAGTGAGAGGAGCGCGCCGGTGGTCACAGAGTCCAGAATGTTATTTTATTATATCAGGAAAGGAATAAGAGAGCCAACACACCTCTGGGGTTGTAGGGGGCCCCACTTCATCAGGGCCCCCCATACATCAGCTACAAGAACTGCTCAGGATTCTTTTATTTTTAAATCTCTAAATAGCACAATTATCTTTCTACAATGATTTCTTATCCAACGTCGTTATATAAAACTCTGCGATGTCTATTAAAGCTAAAAAAAAAAAAACAGAGAATATAATAAATAATCCACAACTATAGAGAAACATCTGAAAGGAGAAAGAAAGGGCGTGACCTTAGAAAATGGCGAGAATCGGGATCTGGGGAATAAATAGTCAGAATAAGAAGAGAGATGGAGACATTTGTATCATTGTGTGATCTCTAAAGATGGGGGGGAGGGGGGAGGGGTCTGCCCCAACATGGTAACCAATTGGGAAGATAATTGAATGATGTCATAGTAGTGACTGTGAAAGTTCAGTGAGGACATTGTAGCGAATTGGGAGGATAATAACGAGTTTAAAATCGCATTCAAAGTACCGTTTTTCTGACCACAAAAAAAGTTAAAAACGCTAAACGGCGATAAATTTGCATACAAGCCGGTACAAACCGCTGTTAAAAGCGCATTTTTGAAACAGCATTTTCTGCCAGCAATCCGGCATCCAGAAACCCTGTGCCATCTTTTGTGTGTGTTTTGGGGGGGGGGCGGCCCCCAGTAACATCTATATCTGACCCTCATCTATGGCCTAGATAGAGGAGGCCGGGAACTGTCATTTACCAGCAATTTAACCCAAAAGCAAACATTTATTATATTGCAACTTATCAATTCTTAGATGTGACGGCTGCATTTGTTTCCTTTTTAGGCTTTCCTCTCCTTTATTTTCACCTGATGATCCAGCCAGTAAGTCTGTTGTTTTTCAACAGAACAAGCTGCCTTCCAGATGTATCAGTTTACGTGGATGAGACAAACCATTTGCCACTGGTAGGGGTGCTTACAATAATCAGCTTTTATTTATTGATGTAAAACCTTTATCACAAAAGGAAAACAGTTCCTGTAACTGATTATAAAGTGTGATCTGGGGTTTGGCTTCAATTTGTGATTTGGCAGGGTCAGGGCATCCTCCAGGCAGGGTCAGGGCATCCTCCAGGCAGGGTCATGGCACCCCCCAGGTAGGATCAGGGCACCCCTCCAGGAAGGGACAAGGCTCCCCCCCTCAGGCTGGGTCAGGGCACCCCCCAGGCAGGGTCAGGGCATCCCCCCAGGCAGGGTCAGGGCATCCCCCCAGGCAGGGTCAGGGCATCCCCCCAGGCAGGGTCAGAGCACCCCCCCAGGCAGGGTCAGAGCACCCCCCCAGGTAAGGTCAAGGAATCCCCCAGGGCAGAGTCAGGGAATCCCCCCCAGGTAGGGTCATGGCACCCCCCAGGTAGGATCAGGGCACCCCTCCAGGAAGGAACAAGGCTCCCCCCTCAGGCAGGGTCATGCCACCCCCAAGGCAGGGTCAGGGCACCCCCAAGGCAGGGTCAGGGCACCCCCCAGGCAGGGTCAGGGCACTCCCCAGGCAGGGTCATGGCGCCCCCTCAGGCAGGGTCAGGGCATCCCCCCAAGCAGGGTCAGGGCATCCCCCAGGTAAGGTCAAGGAATTCCCCAGGGCAGGGTCAGGGAATCCCCCCAGGTAGGATCAGGGCATCCTCCAGGCAGGGTCATGGCACCCCCCAGGTAGGATCAGGGCACCCCTCCAGGAAGGGACAAGGCTCCCCCTCAGGCAGGGTTAGGGTACTCCTCCAGGCAGAGTCAGGGCACCCCCCAGGCAGGGTCAGGGCACCCCCCCAGGCAGGGTCAGGGCACCCCCCCAGGTAGGGTCAGGGTACCCCCCCAGGCAGGGTCAGGGCATCCACCAGGCAGGGCACCCCCCCAGGCAGGGTCAGGGCACCCCCCATGTAGGGTCAGGGTATCCTCCAGGCAGGGTCCGGGCACTCCCCAGACAGGGTCAGGGCACCCCCCAGGTAGGGTCAGGGCATCCTCCAGGCAGGGTCCGGGCACCCCCCAGGCCGGGTCCGGGCACCCCCCAGGCAGGGTGAGGGAACCCCCCAGGTAGGATCAGGGCATTCACCAGGCAGGGACAGGGATCCCCCCAGGTGGGGTCAGAGCACCCTTCCAGGAAGGGATGGGGCACCCCCCCAGGCAGGGTCAGGTTGCCCCCCCAGGCAGGGTCAGGGCCCCCCCCGGCAGGCTTTTTGCATTTTTAATGTTTCACATTCAGCTCATTGCTATTCACAATGGCAGAAATCTGGATTGCATTTATGAGAAGCAGCCAGCGCCACCCGAGGGATAAGATGATGGAAGGCGACGATCACCGTCACGTCTTCTGATAATTATTCCGATGATAATCATCAACGTATCTGTGACCACCTAATGGGCTCATTAACACGGAGCTAAATCTGACAAATCTTCTCCCTAAGTGCCAAATAGATATTTGTGGTCACTTAGACGGTGTTCAGAGGAAATCAGCGCAGGGGACACAGGGAGTGCGGGAAGACTCTCCGGCGTCCGGCACATCTCCAGAGACGGTAATATTCCAACATCTTTACTGTAGATTTGGACATATTTGGTAAATGGCGCCTTAGAGGGATCCTAACCCCCAAGACCTGGGACAGCACCGCGTAGAGGGAGAAGCCGGAGGACCCCTTTATAATGTTGATGTTTTGGCTTCAGCAGAAAATGGATTCAGATGATCTGGCTTTTTTCTGACCTCACTGGCTGCATGCTGATTTCAGAACAGTGGCGAAGAAATGATTGGTACAGCCAGGAGCCTTGCATTTTCACAAAGAAGCCAGTTTCCTTTACAAACTAACAGAAGCTGCAGAAAGCAGCAAACAGTAGATGTGAAGCAGAAACTCCCAAATCCCTCCCACAAGCAGCCAATGGTCCAATACCTTCCTGTCTCTGCCTGTACACCACCTGCCCTGACCTCTTCCTGTCTCTGCCTGTACACCACCTGCCCTGACCTCTTCCTGTCTCTGCCTGTACACCACCTGCCCTGACCTCTTCCTGTCTCTGCCTGTACACCACCTGCCCTGACCTCTTCCTGTCTCTGCCTGTACACCACCTGTCCTGACCTCTTCCTGTCTCTGCCTGTACACCACCTGCCTTGACCCCTTCCTGTCTCTGTCTGTACACCACCTGCCCTGACCTCTTCCTGTCTCTGCCTGTACACCACCTGCCCTGACCTCTTCGTGTCTCTGCCTGTACACCACCTGTCCTGACCTCTTCCTGTCTCTGCCTGCACACCACCTGTCCCAACCTCTTCCTGTCTCTGCCTGTACACCACCTGCCTTGACCTCTTTCTGTCTCTGTCTGTACACCACCTGCCCTGACCTCTTCCTGTCTCTGCCTGCACACCACCTGCCCCGATCACTTCCTGTCTCTGCCTGTACACCACCTGTCCTGACCTCTTCCTGTCTCTGCCTGCACACCACCTGTCCCAACCTCTTCCTGTCTCTGCCTGTACACCACCTGCCCTGACCTCTTCGTGTCTCTGCCTGTACACCACCTGTCCTGACCTCTTCCTGTCTCTGCCTGCACACCACCTGTCCCAACCTCTTCCTGTCTCTGCCTGTACACCACCTGCCTTGACCTCTTTCTGTCTCTGTCTGTACACCACCTGCCCTGACCTCTTCCTGTCTCTGCCTGCACACCACCTGCCCCGATCACTTCCTGTCTCTACCTGTACACCGCCTGCCCTGACCTCTTCCTGTCTCTGTCTGTACACCACCTGCCCCGATCACTTCCTGTCTCTACCTGTACACCGCCTGCCCTGACCTCTTCCTGTCTCTGTCTGTACACCACCTGTCCCAACCTCTTCCTGTCTCTGCCTGTACACCACCTGCCTTGACCTCTTTCTGTCTCTGTCTGTACACCACCTGCCCTGACCTCTTCCTGTCTCTGCCTGTACACCACCTGCCCTGACCTCTTCGTGTCTCTGCCTGTACACCACCTGTCCTGACCTCTTCCTGTCTCTGCCTGCACACCACCTGTCCCAACCTCTTCCTGTCTCTGCCTGTACACCACCTGCCCTGACCTCTTCGTGTCTCTGCCTGTACACCACCTGTCCTGACCTCTTCCTGTCTCTGCCTGCACACCACCTGTCCCAACCTCTTCCTGTCTCTGCCTGTACACCACCTGCCTTGACCTCTTTCTGTCTCTGCCTGTACACCACCTATCCTGACCTCTTCCTGTCTCTGCCTGTACACCACCTGTCCTGACCTCTTCCTGTCTCTGCCTGTACACCACCTGCCTTGACCCCTTCCTGTCTCTGTCTGTACACCACCTGCCCTGACCTCTTCCTGTCTCTGCCTGTACACCACCTGCCCTGACCTCTTCGTGTCTCTGCCTGTACACCACCTGTCCTGACCTCTTCCTGTCTCTGCCTGCACACCACCTGTCCCAACCTCTTCCTGTCTCTGCCTGTACACCACCTGCCTTGACCTCTTTCTGTCTCTGTCTGTACACCACCTGCCCTGACCTCTTCCTGTCTCTGCCTGCACACCACCTGCCCCGATCACTTCCTGTCTCTACCTGTACACCGCCTGCCCTGACCTCTTCCTGTCTCTGTCTGTACACCACGTGCCCTGACCTCTTCCTGTTTCTGCCTGTACACCACCTGCCTTGACCTCTTCCTGTCTCTGTCTGTACACCACCTGCCCTGACCTCTTCCTGTCTCTGCCTGCACACCACCTGCCCTGATCTCTTCCTGTATCTGCCTGTACACTGCCTGCCCTGACCTCTTCCTGTCTCTGCCTGTACACCACCTGCCCTGACCTCTTCCTGTCTCTGCCTGTACACTGCCTGCCCTGACCTCTTCCTGTCTCTGCCTGCACACCACCTGCCCTGACCTCTTCCTGTCTCTGCCTGTACACTGCCTGCCCTGACCTCTTCCTGTCTCTGCCTGCACACCACCTGCCCTGATCTCTTCCTGTCTCTGTCTGCACACCACCTGCCCTGACCTCTTCCTGTCTCTGCCTGTACACCACCTGTCCTGACCTCTTCCTGTCTCTGCCTGTACACCACCTATCCTGACCTCTTCCTGTCTCTGCCTGTACACCACCTGCCCTGACCTCTTCCTGTCTCTGCCTGTACACCACCTGCCTTGACCTCTTCCTGTCTCTGCCTGTACACCACCTGCCCTGACCTCTTCCTGTCTCTGCCTGTACACCACCTGTCCTGACCTCTTCCTGTCTCTGTCTGCACACCACCTGCCCTGACCTCTTCCTGTCTCTGCCTGTACACCACCTATCCTGACCTCTTCCTGTCTCTGCCTGTACACCACCTGTCCTGGCCTCTTCCTGTCTCTGCCTGTACACCACCTGCCTTGACCTCTTCCTGTCTCTGCCTGTACACCACCTGCCCTGACCTCTTCCTGTCTCTGCCTGTACACCACCTGCCCTGACCTCTTCCTGTCTCTGCCTGTACACCACCTGTCCTGACCTCTTCCTGTCTCTGTCTGCACACCACCTGCCCTGACCTCTTCCTGTCTCTGCCTGTACACCACCTGCCCTGACCTCTTCCTGTCTCTGTCTACATACCACGTGCCCTGACCTCTTCCTGTCTCTTCCTGTACACCACCTGCCCTGACCTCTTCCTGTCTCTGCCTGTACACCACCTGCCCTGACCTCTTCCTGTCTCTGTCTACATACCACGTGCCCTGACCTCTTCCTGTCTCTTCCTGTACACCACCTGTCCTGACCTCTTCCTGTCTCTGCCTGTACACCACCTATCCTGACCTCTTCCTGTCTCTGCCTGTACACCACCTGTCCTGACCTCTTCCTGTCTCTGCCTGTACACCACCTATCCTGACCTCTTCCTGTCTCTGCCTGTACACCACCTGCCCTGACCTCTTCCTGTCTCTGCCTGTACACCACCTGCCTTGACCTCTTCCTGTCTCTGCCTGTACACCACCTGCCCTGACCTCTTCCTGTCTCTGCCTGTACACCACCTGTCCTGACCTCTTCCTGTCTCTGTCTGCACACCACCTGCCCTGACCTCTTCCTGTCTCTGCCTGTACACCACCTATCCTGACCTCTTCCTGTCTCTGCCTGCACACCACCTGCCCTGACCTCTTCCTGTCTCTGCCTGTACACCACCTATCCTGACCTCTTCCTGTCTCTGCCTGTACACCACCTGTCCTGACCTCTTCCTGTCTCTGCCTGTACACCACCTGCCTTGACCCCTTCCTGTCTCTGTCTGTACACCACCTGCCCTGACCTCTTCCTGTCTCTGCCTGTACACCACCTGCCCTGACCTCTTCCTGTCTCTGCCTGTACACCACCTGTCCTGACCTCTTCCTGTCTCTGCCTGCACACCACCTGTCCCAACCTCTTCCTGTCTCTGCCTGTACACCACCTGCCTTGACCTCTTTCTGTCTCTGTCTGTACACCACCTGCCCTGACCTCTTCCTGTCTCTGCCTGCACACCACCTGCCCCGATCACTTCCTGTCTCTACCTGTACACCGCCTGCCCTGACCTCTTCCTGTCTCTGTCTGTACACCACGTGCCCTGACCTCTTCCTGTTTCTGCCTGTACACCACCTGCCTTGACCTCTTCCTGTCTCTGTCTGTACACCACCTGCCCTGACCTCTTCCTGTCTCTGCCTGCACACCACCTGCCCTGATCTCTTCCTGTATCTGCCTGTACACTGCCTGCCCTGACCTCTTCCTGTCTCTGCCTGTACACCACCTGCCCTGACCTCTTCCTGTCTCTGCCTGTACACTGCCTGCCCTGACCTCTTCCTGTCTCTGCCTGCACACCACCTGCCCTGACCTCTTCCTGTCTCTGCCTGTACACTGCCTGCCCTGACCTCTTCCTGTCTCTGCCTGCACACCACCTGCCCTGATCTCTTCCTGTCTCTGTCTGCACACCACCTGCCCTGACCTCTTCTGTCTGCATACCACCTGCAATAATCTCTTCTTATCTCTGCCGACACACCACCTGCCCTGGCCCTTTCCTGTCTCTGTCTGCACACCATCGGCCCTGACCTCTTCTGTCTGCATACCACCTGCAATAATCTCTTCCTGTCTCTGCCTGTACATCACAACACCTATCCTGACCTCTTCCTGTCTCTGCCTACATACCACCTACCCTGATCTATTCCTGTCCCTGTCTACACACCACCTGCCCTGACCGTCTCTGCCTGTACACCACCTGCCCTGATCGCTTCCTGTCTCTGTCTACACACCACCTGCCCTGGTCTGTCCCTGTCTCTGCCTGTACACCACCTGCCCTGGTCTGTCCCTGTCTCTGCCTGTACATCACCAACCCTAATGTTTTACTGTCTCTTCCTAAACAGGGATTTTGCATGCACATCAAATATAGTAAACAAATGGCATGACGTGCATACTGATAGAAACACGGCTCTGCACTTAACTTGCATTGGGAAGCCAATAGGAGTGGATGGTAATGCATCAAAACGCATGTAGAATTCATTTTGATGCAACCCTTGTTCAAGGGCTGTTAACTCTCTCCATGCCAAATCCTCAACTCAAAAATGCATTGGAAACATGTAGAGTTATGAGGTATTCTCGCACCAAAATATGTGTAGAAATATAAAGTTAAACTATGGTTGCAGCAAACCACCGACAGGGGTACAAACCCTCCCCATATGTGTAAATTAAGAAAATCAATATATGGTGCTGCGCTCCAAATATATAGTCAATATCGCTACTAAGTAGGCATATTAATATTCAAAGAATCATTATATCGTGCCTATAAACTTAAAAAATCCTTAAAAAAAAAAAAAAATATATATATATATATATATAAAAGTGCAAAATGTGCTACAATACTAATTGTGACTGCTTCATATATATTAAGCTTCTAAAGTGCATAAGTGCCTAAAACATTAAAACATCCAATAAAGTGCAAAAACCAATTGATACAGCAGATTATTCAAACACTGTGGCGGATACACATATACCATACAGTGCGTAAGTGACAACTTAAATATATTATTTAACCACTTGAGACCCGCGCTATAGCCGAATGACAGCTACAGCGCGGATCTCCTTTTCTGGGATTACGTCTATTGACGTCGTCCCGTGCACGAGCGGCCTGCGCGCCCCCTGAGGGGCGCGCGCGGCGCGCTCTGCGATCGGCGAGTCTATGAGACTCGCCTGATCACCGATCCGTGCAAGGGGTCAATCCCGACCCCTTATCACGTGATCAGCTGTCAGCCAATGACAGCTGATCATGTGATATAAAGGAGCCGGTAATCGGCTATTATTAAAAAAAGCCGATCACCCGATCACCCGATCACGGCCAGCCCTGCCAGTGCCCACCTGCCCCCTCAATGCCACCCAGCAGTGACCATAGTGCCACCCAGCAGTGCCCACAGTGCCACCCAGCAGTGCCACCCAGCAGTGCCCACAGTGCCACCCAGCAGTGCCCACAATCTGCCTCAACAAAGGTGCTGCACCCCAGTGCCACATATCTGTGCCCATCAGTGTCATCTACCAGTGCCCAGCAGTGCCACCTATCAGAGCCACCTATCAGTGCCACCTATCAGTGCCCATCAGTCCCATATATCAGTGGTACCTATCAGTGCCCATCCGTGCCACCCATCTGTGCCACTCATCTGTGCCACCCATCCGTTCCATCTTATCTGTGCCCATCTTTGCCCATCAGTGCCGCCTTATCTGTGCCCATTGGTGCCGCCTTATCTGTGCCTATTAGTGCCGCCTTAACTATGCCTATCAGTGCCCACCAGTGCAGCCTATCAGTGCCCACGAAGCAGCCTATCAGTGCCCACCAGTGCAGCCTATCAGTGCCGCCTAATCAGCGCACTTCAATGAAGGAGAAAAATGACCTGTTTGCAAAATTTTATAACAAACTATTAAACATGATTTTTTTTTTGCATCTTTTTTGGTTTGTTTAGCAAAAAATAAAACTCCGAGCTGTAACTAAATACCACCAAAAGAAAGCTCTATTTGTGGGAAAAAAATGATAAAAATTTCATTTGGGTACAGTGTTGTATGACCGCGCAATTGTCTTTCAAAGTGCATCAGCGCTGAAAGCTGAAAATTGGTCTGGGCAGGAGGGGGGTTTAAGTGCCCAGTAAGCAAGTGGTTAAAGGATTTTTTAAGTTTCTAGGCACGATATAATGATTCTCTGAATATTGATATGCCTACTTAGTAGCAATATTGACTATATATTTGGAGCGCAGCACCGTATATTGATTTTCTTAATGTATGAACCTGTGGCAATCACACATGTCAACCCCCCCCAAAAAAAACGCACAGTGACGCATGACATCGCACCTACCTACCTATCACTACAAAAATGCCCCTCTCCGCATACATATATCCTGAATCCCGCCTTATAAAATGCAGCGATATCTGTACAGATCAGGTGCCCGCTGCCTTCCTCTGCGCCATACCTGACACCGGCGCTAACAGAACCCGTCCAGGCCTGTGATTGGATGTTGTCAGAGATGTGTCAGGATGGACGGGGATCAGACGCTCTCTAAGCCCTTGTACACACACAGTCGGATATTCCGATGGAAAATGTCCGATCGGACTGCGTTGTCGGATAATCCGACCGTGTGTGGGCTCCATCGGACTGTTTCCGTGGGAACATCCGACGGACCAAGTTTGAGAGCTGGGCTATAAAACTTTCCGACAACATGATCCGATGGGACTTTGTCCAATCATGTGTAGAGAATTCCGATCGGACAAAGTGCCACGCATGCTCAGATCAAATTCCTACACCAAAGCTATTGGCTACTAGCCTGAACGTAGTCCCGTCGTAACGAAATAACGTCATCACGTTCTGAACGATCGGATTTTCCCACAACTTTGTCTGACCGTGTGTATGCAACACCAGTTTTGGACAAAATCCGACGGATTTGGTTGTCGGAATGTCCGACCCGTGTGTACAAGGGGTAAGACGCAGCAGACTGGCAGCCCACTGCAAGGAGCAGAGCCGGTACAGGGGGGGTCAGAAGGGGCGGATGCCCTGGGCGGTACAATTTATTGGGGTGGGGGGGGCGCAGTGAAGTGTCCTTCTAAAATAGCCGTCACTGATTTCCTGGGACCGTGGCAGGGGTGGACTGACAACTCATGGGGCCCCCCGGGCAATAGGGGATTATGGGGCCCCTGGGCAATAGGAGATTATGGGGCCCCCAGGCAATAGGAGATTATGGGGCCCCCGGGCAATAGGAGATTATGGGGCCACACAGTATACAATCACACAGTATACACAGACATGTTTCTATTGGCTGAGAAGTTACTGGAGAGGTGGGGCAGCTATAATCTCAGGATTTTTAGACCAAAAGGATGTCGGTAAGGGACATTTCAGAGACAGATGTAAAAAAAGAAAAGATTTTTCCATACTATCCCTGGTTTTACTGAGGCTGGCAACCCTGATGGGGTCCCCTAGTGACTCAGGGGCCCTCAGGCAGTGCCCGAGTGGCCGAATGGTCAGTCCGCCCCTGGACCGCGGGTTTCCCCAGCAACCAGTGATGCTGCGTGCGTGCGCCCGCCCCCTGCTCCTCACCGCAGGCCTCGGAGTTGACAGAAGACCAGCTCACACTCACATGCCGCGAGAAGGGGCGTGACATCACGTGCGCGGCCCGCGCCTCTCCCCCCTGCTACTCACGGTTCCCGGGTCCCGGCTCTTCATATCTCGCAGCTTCCGCCCCTTTGGTATTTCAGTTGTGCCCTCCTGCATTCAAGGTATGTGGGCCACATGTTAACCAGTGATCACTAATGGGCATATCTTTATTGTGCCCACTGCTGGGAATATTTTGTTAAATGTCACGCTGATGGGCACCTTTTTTATGTTAAGGGGCACTCTGATGGACAAATTTTATTTTAAGGGGCACGCTGATGGGTATATTTTTAATGTGTACACTGATTGGCATATTTTCTTAAGGGCACACTGATGGACACATTTTGGTGTGCCCATTAGAGTGCCCCTTAAAATAAAATGTGCCCATCAGAGTGCCCCTTAACATAAAAGGTGGCCATCAGCGTGACCCTTATTTTATGTTAAGGGACACTCTGATGGGCACATTTTATTTTAAGGGGCACGCTGATGGGTATATTTTTAATGCGCACGCTGATGGGCATATTTTCTTAGGGGCACTCTGATGGGCACATTTTATGTTAAGGGGCACTCTGGTGGGCATATTTTATCTTAAGGGGCGCGCTGATGAGTATATTTTTAATGCGCACACTGATGGGCATATTTTCTTAGGGGCACACTGATGGACACATTTTGGTGTGCCAGTCAGAGTGTCCCTTAACATAAAATGTGCCCGTCAGTGTGCGCATTAAAAATATACCCATCAGCGTGCCCCTTAAAATAAAATATGCCCATCAGAGTGCCCCTTAACATAAAATGTGCCCATCAGAGTTACCCTTAACATAAAATGTGCCCATCAGCATGACCCTTAACATAAAATACACCCATCAGAGTGCCCCTCAAAATAAAATTTACCCATCAGAGTGCCGCTTAACATAAAAGGTGCCCATCACCCCTTATTTTATGTTAAGGGTTACGATGATGGGCACATTTTATGTTAAGGGATACTCTAATGGGCATATTTTATTTTAAGAGCAACACTGATGGGCACATTTTGTATTAAGGGGCACTCTGATGGGCAGATTTTACGTTAAGGGGCACGTTTTGTTGTGCCCCTTAACATACAATTTGCCCATCAGATTGCCCCTTAATATAATAATAATAACAAGTATATTCTTGTTTTGAAAAGACATTGATTCTTTCTTAAAAAGGGGGGTTGGCAGTTTGCCATCTTCGCCCTGGGCACCAAATGGCCTCGTCCCAGCACTGGCTGGAACTTGTAGTCCCTCATACCCCCCTGATGCTGACATTCGTCACACTTGTGTCACACTCGCTGTAAATATATTATAAATGACAAGTCGTCCTTGTCCCCGGGCCGGCCGGGCACAGCGGTCCCATTGTCCCCCCACATTCCTCAGTCCCATTCCTGGGATGAGCGATGGCCCGGAATGTCGCCTGGAATTCTCGCTGCATTCACAGATGTCGCAGTGGCGGCTGGTCATGTGATCGGTGTACACGACAGCGCTGTACGATTGTACAATCCAATTGTATGATGTGAGCTTCACGTTATATATATATATATATAATATATATATCATTTTTTTCTAATGTTTTTATACATTTATTCTTAGGTCAATTTATTATGAAGAATGTATCATTTTAATAATAGTGATTATTATTATTATTATTATTATTAATAATAATAATAATAATAATAATAGTAATAATAATAATAATAGTGATATATTATTATTATTATTAATAATAATAATAATAATAATTATTATTATTATTACTATTATTATTATTATTATATTATTAATATTATAATTTTTTTCGATTCTACATTCAGATTGTTTCATGTAGGGTTCACACTACACACATACCATAATTTTTTTTATTTTTTTTTTATTTTTTTTTTATTCCAATTAGGTTAACATATCATCCAGAATGTATCATTTTAATAAAAGTGATAATTATTATAATTTTTTTTTCCTCTTGTTTCTTTTTTACAAAGCACATCGTTCAGCATTCATGTTCTCATTTTTTGTGCATTTATTTTGACACTCCCTTAACGATTAATTGTTTGGTTTTAATTATGACCCCATGGAGGCGCTACACTATATTCCCAAAAGTATTGGGACGCCTGCCTTTACACACACATGAACTTTGATGGCATCCCAGTCTTAACCCGGAGGATTCAATATTGAGTTGGCTCCGCCCCTTTGCCGCTATAACAGCTTCAACTCCTCTGGGAAGGCCATCCACAAGGTTTAGGAGGGTGTCTATGGGAAGGTTTGACCGTTCTTCCAGAAGAAAATTTGTGAGATCAGGCACTGATGTTGGACGAGAAGACCTGGATCGCAGTGTCCACTCTAATTCATCCCAAAGGTGTTCTATCAGGTTGAGGTCAGGACTCCGTGCAGGACAGTCAAGTTCCTCCATCCCAAGCTCGCTCATCCATCCAGATTTATAAACACTGAAAATTAATTTGGAAATGACAGCAGCCCGTTCCCATTGGCTGTACTCGGATATGGGGCGACTGGGCAATAAGGAGCGACTTTTCTGTGCTGAGAGCGCGCTCACTGCATGCTCTCTTTGTTGCAAATTCTGACCTTTTGTTATTCTGAAGAACTCCCTGTGTGATTTGTCTGTGTCCATGTAGGAAAGTAAATCTAAGGGCAGTGATTTCATAATTATCAATCAGATGCTGCACCTGCATGGCTCTAATGAGGAAAGTAGCAGGGTCTGCATCCCTTTAGATTTGATTTCCTATTGGGAGTATTTCACCAAAAAAATGACATTAGTGTTGCAGGGGATACCCAAAATCTGACTTGTATCTTAGTGCAGACTTCTGGGAAAATCAGTGAAAATCAGTGAGCCAATCACAGAAGCAGGAAATGATGTTTCTGGGGGGCGCTCTGTACACATTCTGTATACAGAGCGTCTCCAGGTGGCCGTATTGCATTTTCAGAAAACTACAGTGGCTGCAGATTGAAAAGGAAATCATTACAATATGACTTTGTCACAATTCTATATAGTAGATTATTTTTTTTCTTTATTTGCAATTATTTTTGCCCAGGAAAGTGGAGTTGCCCTTTAACCACTTGTCGACTGCGCTATAGCCGAATGACGGCGTCCCGTAATCGTGCCCGCTGCTGGGCGCACACGGCGTGCTCTGTGATCGCAGTGTCCTCCGGTCACATGCCGATCACGGATTGAGGTAAAGAGCCAATCAGTGGCTCTTTACCACGTAATTAGCTGTGTCCAATCACAGCCGATGGAAGTAAACAGATGCCGGCAATTGGCATTCCTTTCCTCATGCCAATGACCGGCATCTCTAAAAGGGATATCTACACTAATAATCAGTGCAGTCCCACTAGTGCCCACCAGAGTTGCCAATTAATGCCCATCAGTGCTGCCAATTGGTGCCTACCATTGCTGCCAATTGGTGCCTACCAGTGCTGCCAATTGGTGCCTATCAATGCTGCCAATCAGTGGCACCAGTGCTGCCAATCAGTGCCACCAGTGCTGCCAATCAGTGGCACCAGTGCTGCCAATCAGTGCCTACCAGTGCTGCCAATCAGTACCCACCAGTGTTGCCAATCAGTGCCCACCAGAGCCTGCTAATCAGTGCCGCCCATCAAAGCTGCCAATCAGTGCCCACCAGTGCTGCCAATCAGTGCCCACCAGTGCCTCCTCATCAGTGCCACCCATTAGTGCCGCCCATCAGTGCCCATAAAAGCTGCCAATTAGTACCTACCAGTAAAGGAGAACATTTTTATAGCAAACTATTTTCAGACTTTTTTTATTTACCAAAAAATAAAGCCACCCAGTAGTGATGAAATACCACAAGAAAGCTCAATCTGTGGGAACAAAGTGGGGGAATCTCCTCAGAGCGGGAATCTCGTAAGTCAGGATACAGCAAAGGGGAATCTCTTCAGCCAGGACACGGAGGGGGAATCTCCTCAGCCAGGACACGGAGGGGGAATCTCCTCAGCCAGGACACGGAGGGGGAATCTCCTCAGCCAGGACACGGAGGGGGAATCTCCTCAGCCGGGACACGGAGGGGGAATCTCCTCAGCCAGGACACGGAGGGGGAATCTCCTCAGCCAGGACACGGAGGGGGAATCTCCTCAGCAGGGACACAGAGGGGGAATCTCTTCAGCCGGGACACGGAGGGGGAATCTCCTCAGCCGGGACACGGAGGGGGAATCTCCTCAGCCAGGACACGGAGGGGGAATCTCCTCAGCCAGGACACGGAGGGGGAATCTCTTCAGCCAGGACACGGAGGGGGGAACCTCCTCAGCCAGGACACGGAGGGGGAATCTCCTCAGCCAGGACACGGAGGGGGAATCTCTTCAGCCAGGACACGGAGGGGGAATCTCCTCAGCCAGGACACAGAGGGGGAATCTCCTCAGCCAGGACACGGAGGGGGAATCTCCTCAGCCAGGACACGGAAGGGGAATCTCCTCAGCCAGGACACGGAGGGGGAATCTCCTCAGCCAGGACATGGAGGGGTAATCTCCTCAGCCGGGACACGGAGGGGGAATCTCCTCAGCCGGGACACGGAGGGGGAATCTCCTCAGCCGGGACACGGAGGCGGAATCTCCTCAGCAGGGACACGGAGGGGGAACCTCCTCAGCCGGGACACAGAGGGGGAACCTCCTCAGCAGGGACACAGAGGGGGAATCTCCTCAGCAGGGACACAGAGGGGGAATCTCCTCAGCAGGGACACAGAGGGGGAATCTCCTCAGCAGGGACACAGAGGGGGAATCTCCTCAGCAGGGACACAGAGGGGGAATCTCCTCAGCAGGGACACAGAGGGGGAATCTCCTCAGCAGGGACACAGAGGGGGAATCTCCTCAGCAGGGACACAGAGGGGGAATCTCCTCAGCCAGGACACGGAGGGGGAATCTCCTCAGCCAGGACACGGAGGGGGAATCTCCTCAGCCAGGACACGGAGGGGGAATCTCCTCAGCCAGGACACGGAGGGGGAATCTCCTCAGCCAGGACACGGAGGGGGAATCTCCTCAGCCAGGACACGGAGGGGGAATCTCCTCAGCCGGGACATGGAGGGGGAATCTCCTCAGCCGGGACACGGAGGGGGACTGCTGATCATGGATTGAGGTAAAGAGCCAATCAGTGGCTCTTTACCACGTAATTAGCTGTGTTCAATCACAGCCGATGGAAGTAAACAGATGCCGGCGATTGGCATTCCTTTCCTCATGCCAATGACCGGCATCTCTAAAAGGGATATCTACACTGATAATCAGTGCAGTCCCACTAGTGCCCACCAGAGTTGCCAATTAATGCCCATCAGTGCTGCCAATTGGTGCCTACCATTGCTGCCAATTGGTGCCTACCAGTGCTGCCAATCAGTGCCTATCAGTGCTGCCAATAAGTGCCTACCAGTGCTGCCAATCAGTGCCTACCAGAGCCTGCTAATCAGTGCCGCCCATCAAAGCTGCCAATCAGTGCCCACCAGTGCTGCCAATCAGTGCACACCAGTGCCTCCTCATCAGTGCCACCCATTGGTGCCACCCATCAGTGCCCATAAAAGCTGCCAATTAGTACCTACCAGTAAAGGAAAACAAAAAATAAAGCCACCCAGTAGTGATGAAATACCACAAGAAAGCTCAATCTGTGGGAACAAAGTGGGGGAATCTCCTCAGAGCGGGAATCTCGTAAGTCAGGATACAGCAAAGGGGAATCTCCTCAGCCGGGACACGGAGGGGGAATCTCCTCAGCCGGGACACGGAGGGGGAATCTCCTTAGCCAGGACACGGAGGGGGAATCTCCTCAGCCAGGACACGGAGGGGGAATCTCCTCGGCCAGGACACGGAGGGGGGAATCTCCTCAGCCAGGACACGGAGGGGGAATCTCCTCAGCCAGGACACGGAGGGGGAATCTCCTCAGCCAGGACAGGGAGGGGGAATCTCCTCAGCCAGGACACGGAGGGGGAATCTCTTCAGCCGGGACACGGAGGGGGAATCTCCTCAGCCCGGACACGGAGGGGGAATCTCCTCAGCCAGGACACGGAGGGGGAATCTCCTCAGCCAGGACACGGAGGGGGAATCTCCTCAGCCAGGACACGGAGGGGGAATCTCCTCAGCCAGGACACGGAGGGGGAATCTCTTCAGCCAGGGCACGGAGGGGGAATCTCCTCAGCCAGGACACAGAGGTGGAATCTCCTCAGCCAGGACACGGAGGGGGAATCTCCTCAGCCAGGACACGGAGGGGGAATCTCCTCAGCCGGGACACGGAGGGGTAATCTCCTCAGCCGGGACATGGAGGGGGAATCTCCTCAGCCAGGACATGGAGGGGGAATCTCCTCAGCCGGGACACGGAGGGGGAATCTCCTCAGCCGGGACACGGAGGGGGAATCTCCTCAGCAGGGACACGGAGGGGGAACCTCCTCAGCCGGGACACGGAGGGGGAATCTCCTCAGCAGGGACACGGAGGGGGAATCTCCTCAGCAGGGACACGGAGGGGGAATCTCCTCAGCAGGGACACAGAGGGGGAATCTCCTCAGCAGGGACACAGAGGGGGAATCTCCTCAGCAGGGACACAGAGGGGGAATCTCCTCAGCAGGGACACAGAGGGGGAATCTCCTCAGCAGGGACACAGAGGGGGAATCTCCTCAGCAGGGACACAGAGGGGGAATCTCCTCAGCCAGGACACGGAGGGGGAATCTCCTCAGCCAGGACACGGAGGGGGAATCTCCTCAGCCAGGACACAGAGGGGGAATCTCCTCAGCCAGGACACAGAGGGGGAATCTCCTCAGCCAGGACACGGAGGGGGAATCTCCTCAGGCAGGACATGGAGGGGGAATCTCCTCAGCAGGGACACGGAGGGGGAATCTCCTCAGCCAGGACACGGAGGGGGAATCTCCTCAGCCGGGACACGGAGGGGGAATCTCCTCAGCCGGGACACGGAGGGGGAATCTCCTCAGCAGGGACACGGAGGGGGAATCTCCTCAGCCGGGACACGGAAGGGGAATCTCCTCAGCAGGGACACGGAGGGGGGATCTCCTCAGCAGGGACACGGAGGGGGGATCTCCTCAGCAGGGACACAGAGGGGGAATCTCCTCAGCAGGGACACAGAGGGGGAATCTCCTCAGCAGGGACACAGAGGGGGAATCTCCTCAGCAGGGACACAGAGGGGGAATCTCCTCAGCAGGGACACGGAGGGGGAATCTCCTCAGCCAGGACACGGAGGGGGAATCTCCTCAGCCAGGACACAGAGGGGGAATCTCCTCAGCCAGGACACGGAGGGGGAATCTCCTCAGCAGGGACACAGAGGGGGAATCTCCTCAGCAGGGACACGGAGGGGGAATCTCCTCAGCAGGGACACGGAGGGGGGATCTCCTCAGCCAGGACACGGAAGGGGAATCTCCTCAGCCGGGACACAGAGGGGGAAGGATGGATGGATGGAGGGATTGGCTTCCAAGGAACAGTTGGGTGAAATTAAGTTTTGGTTTTATGGGGCGCAGAAAAGGAAACAATTGTGTGACCCCCGCGCCCCGCACTGCGTCCTCAGGCTGGGGAATTTGAGGGAAACGTAACATCGCTGTTGGTGATTTCAGCGCCGCCATTATGATTTCACAGTTCAAAATCGCATGACAAATCCTCCCCCATTGCCAGCAATGGAACCGTTCCAAGTTTTTCTGGCTCAAGTCGCAGCAACTTTGAAAAAAGTTTCCTGCGCTACTTTTCTGCGATTCCATTGCGACTTACATTGACTTCTGTTAAATGAAGTTGCAGGCCGCAATAAAAAAAATCGCACTGATCTGCGGCTTTGAAATCACACTGAAGTAGCTCAGTTCTAAAGCTGCACTGGTGTGAACGGGGCTTGTTGTTGTCGGAGATCTGGCCATGTGTGGTCAGTCGCTGTGCCATCGGTGTGATAATGAACAGGTATGGGGCTCACCTGGTTGTGGCGCGGTGTCATGTATGGCGGGGGCACCGCGGAGCTCGCTCCTCTCTCTCTCTCTTCTCCTGGAGGTTCTGGAGGACGAGAAGGCTTTGCGCTCTCCTCTCCGGCTCCGCCAGACTTTGCATACTTTCACACAGGGCTCGGCACGCCGTCTATTTTGGTCTGCCATCTCAGAGGAAATATTTTCACAGATTTGCGGTGAGGCCCCGGGACGGGCATGTCGGTGAAACTTTGAGGACGGTAATTAGAGACTTGGAGGGTAACGCGAGGCTGAGGAGGGAAGAGCTGCAATCATCGGGGGGGGAAAATGACAGAGCAGCCAAATGTTTGTGTGCCGGGGGCTCGACCTCCCCCCGGGGGGCTCCAGAATCAGGACACGTCTAGAATGAAGGGTTGTATTGATGTCTGTGCCCCCCCCCATCCCCCCATCCCCCCATTAGGGAGATTCACCGTATTTGACCGTTATCACCGAGAGTGAAAACAAAGAAAATCCCAAACTTTGTAATAGTGTCCCCATTGGAGATATCCCAAATGGGACTCTGGTTCTGGTGACAACCAGGAATTTCCTCACTTTGGAGGGATATGGTCTCACTTCCTGTTTTGGCTCTGGGACAGGAAGTGAAAGGAAATGTCCCCAGTGGGACACAGATGGCAAAAAAGTGACAGGGGTTACAACCCTCCCTTACTGTATCCAAATGAAGAAGAAAAAAGGTTTACTTTTTGTTCTACTTTATTATGTTCAGTCTGAAGGAAAGAAGAGAAAGGATGGACATGACTGAAACCTTTAACTACATGAAAGGTTCAGCAGAGCAGTAATCTCAGCATGGAGATCAAGAACACGACACGTGACCTCAAACACATCATAGAACGTGTTATTTTACCCAAAAGTAAACTTTATACAAACAGGAGATAGAGAGATACAAAGTAACATTGTTTATAATAATTGCTCAGATAGGAAATAGAGAGATACAATGTAACATTGTTTATAAACATTGATCAGATGAGAGATAGAGAGATACAAAGTAACATTGTTTATAAACATTGATCAGATGGGAGATAGAGAGATACAAAGTAACATTGTTTATAAACATTGATCAGACGGGAGATAGAGAGATACAAAGTAACATTGTTTATAATAATTGCTCAGATGGGGGATAGAGAGATACAATGTAACATTGTTTATAAACATTGATCAGATGAGAGATAGAGAGATACAAAGTAACATTGTTTATAAACATTGATCAGATGAGAGATAGAGAGATACAAAGTAACATTGTTTATAAACATTGATCAGATGGGAGATAGAGAGATACAAAGTAACATTGTTTATAATAATTGTTTAGATGGGAAATAGAGAGATACAATGTAACATTGTTTATAAACATTGATCAGATGAGAGATAGAGAGATACAAAGTAACATTGTTTATAAACATTGATCAGATGGGAGATAGAGAGATACAAAGTAACATTGTTTATAATAATTGCTCAGATGGGAAATAGAGAGATACAATGTAACATTGTTTATAAACATTGATCAGATGAGAGATAGAGAGATACAAAGTAACATTGTTTATAAACATTGATCAGACGGGAGATAGAGAGATACAAAGTAACATTGTTTATAAACATTGATCAGATGGAAGATAGAGAGATACAAAGTAACATTCTTTATAATAATTGCTCAGATGGGGGATAGAGAGATACAATGTAACATTGTTTATAAACATTGATCAGATGAGAGATAGAGAGATACAAAGTAACATTGTTTATAAACATTGATCAGATGAGAGATAGAGAGATACAAAGTAACATTGTTTATAAACATTGATCAGATGGGAGATAGAGAGATACAAAGTAACATTGTTTATAATAATTGCTCAGATGGGAAATAGAGAGATACAATGTAACATTGTTTATAAACATTGATCAGATGAGAGATAGAGAGATACAAAGTAACATTGTTTATAAACATTGATCAGATGAGAGATAGAGAGATACAAAGTAACATTGTTTATAAACATTGATCAGATGGAAGATAGAGAGATACAAAGTAACATTGTTTATAATAATTGCTCAGATGGGAAATAGAGAGATACAATGTAACATTGTTTATAAACATTGATCAGATGAGAGATAGAGAGATACAAAGTAACATTGTTTATAAACATTGATCAGATGAGAGATAGAGAGATACAAAGTAACATTGTTTATAAACATTGATCAGATGGGAGATAGAGAGATACAAAGTAACATTGTTTATAATAATTGTTTAGATGGGAAATAGAGAGATACAATGTAACATTGTTTATAAACATTGATCAGATGAGAGATAGAGAGATACAAAGTAACATTGTTTATAAACATTGATCAGACGAGAGATAGAGAGATACAAAGTAACATTGTTTATAAACATTGATCAGATGGGAGATAGAGAGATACAAAGTAACATTATTTATAATAATTGCTCAGATGGGAAATAGAGAGATACAATGTAACATTGTTTATAAACATTGATCAGATGAGAGATAGAGAGATACAAAGTAATATTGTTTATAAACATTGATCAGATGAGAGATACAAAGTAACATTGTTTATAAACATTGATCAGATGAGAGATAGAGAGATACAAAGTAATATTGTTTATAAACATTGATCAAACGGGAGATAGAGAGAGACAAAGTAACATTGTTTATAAACATTGATCAGACGGGAGATGGAGAGATACAAAGTAACATTATTTATAAACATTGATCAGACGGGAGATAGAGAGATACAAAGTAACATTATTTATAAACATTGATCAGACGGGAGATAGAGAGATACAAAGTAACATTGTTTATAAACATTGATCAGATGGGAGATAGAGAGATACAAAGTAACATTGTTTATAATAATTGTTTAGATGGGAAATAGAGAGATACAATGTAACATTGTTTATAAACATTGATCAGATGAGAGATAGAGAGATACAAAGTAACATTGTTTATAAACATTGATCAGATGGGAGATAGAGAGATACAAAGTAACATTGTTTATAATAATTGCTCAGATGGGAAATAGAGAGATACAATGTAACATTGTTTATAAACATTGATCAGATGAGAGATAGAGAGATACAAAGTAACATTGTTTATAAACATTGATCAGATGAGAGATAGAGAGATACAAAGTAACATTGTTTATAAACATTGATCAGATGGGAGATAGAGAGATACAAAGTAACATTGTTTATAATAATTGTTTAGATGGGAAATAGAGAGATACAATGTAACATTGTTTATAAACATTGATCAGATGAGAGATAGAGGGATACAAAGTAACATTATTTATAAACATTGATCAGATGGGGGATAGAGAGATACAAAGTAACATTGTTTATAATAATTGCTCAGATGGGAAATAGAGAGATACAATGTAACATTGTTTATAAACATTGATCAGATGAGAGATAGAGAGATACAAAGTAACATTGTTTATAAACATTGATCAGACGGGAGATAGAGAGATACAAAGTAACATTGTTTATAAACATTGATCAGATGGGAGATAGAGAGATACAAAGTAACATTATTTATAATAATTGCTCAGATGGGAAATAGAGAGATACAATGTAACATTGTTTATAAACATTGATCAGATGAGAGATAGAGAGATACAAAGTAATATTGTTTATAAACATTGATCAGATGAGAGATAGAGAGATACAAAGTAACATTGTTTATAAACATTGATCAGATGAGAGATAGAGAGATACAAAGTAATATTGTTTATAAACATTGATCAAACGGGAGATAGAGAGAGACAAAGTAACATTGTTTATAAACATTGATCAGACGGGAGATGGAGAGATACAAAGTAACATTATTTATAAACATTGATCAGACGGGAGATAGAGAGATACAAAGTAACATTATTTATAAACATTGATCAGACGGGAGATAGAGAGATACAAAGTAACATTGTTTATAAACATTGATCAGATGAGAGATAGAGAGATACAAAGTAACATTGTTTATAAACATTGATCAGATGAGAGATAGAGAAATACAAAGTAACATTGTTTATAATAATTGCTCAGATGGGAAATAGAGAGATACAAAGTAACATTGTTTATAAACATTGATCAGATGAGAGATAGACAGATACAAAGTAACATTGTTTATAAACATTGATCAGATGAGAGATAGAGAAATACAAAGTAACATTGTTTATAATAATTGCTCAGATGGGAAATAGAGAGATACAAAGTAACATTGTTTATAAACATTGATCAGACGGGAGATAGAGAGATACAAAGTAACATTGTTTATAAACATTGATCAGACGGGAGATAGAGAGATACAAAGTAAGATTGTTGCATTTGTATCTAAAATAAAATACATACTTTATAATAATAAAAAAAAGTATGTATTAAGAAAAAACTCCCTTTTATTGCTCTCAGCCTCCTCAGCAAAAGTGCGACAATTGCCCCCCTGGGGGAGGGGCGGAAAGGTGTGAGGACTGAACTGTCTAATACTGATATCCGGAACTTTCTACACAAACATCTTGACAATCTGCAGGAGTTGGCGGACAGACTAAACAGCCGCAGCCGGGCGCAGCGTTCACCGATGCCTCATCACGCAGGTGTTTCCTTCTCTCTGTGCTCTGGAGATGTGTGGCCGGCGGCGGGCCCCTCGCCCTCAGAGGTGAGCCGTGTGGTTTCCTGCCAGGAGCTCCGTGAAAACACAAGAAGCTTTTTTTTCTGCTGCTTCCAGCATTTCCAGCGCTCGGGTCAGCCGCGGGTCACCGGCATGGCTGCCAACATTCCCAGATCTTCCCGGAGAAGACTTCTCTGCATTTTATTTTATTCTTCTCCACTCCAAGCAGACGGATGGAGGACGTCTCCACGTGTACCGCTTCCCCTGCCACAATATTCCAAAAAGTGCCTGGAAAAAGTATTCATACCCCTTGAAATTTCCCACATGTTCTGTTCAATCCATCATCAGAAAATGGAAAGAGTATGGGCACAACCGCAAACCTACCAAGACACGGCCATCCACCTAAACTGACCGGGCCGGGCAAGGAGAGCATTCATCAGAGAAGAGCCAAGAGGTCCATGGTGACTCTGGAGGAGCTGCAGAGATCCACAGCTCAGGGGGGAGAATCTGTCCACAGGACAACTATTAGTCGTCTCTCCACAAATCTGCCCTTTATGGAAGAGTGACAAGAAGAAAGACATTGGAGAAAGAAAGTCATAAGAAGTCCTGTTTGTAGTTTGTGAGAAGCCATGTGGGGGAGGGGCAGCAAACATGTGGAAGAAGGTGATCTGGTCAGAGGAGACCAAAATTCTACTTTATGGCCTGAAAGCAAAACGCTATGTGTGGGGAAAACTAACACCGCCCATCCCCCAAACACACCATCCCCACCGTGAGACATGGTGGTGGCAGCATCATGTGGTGGGGATGGTTTTCTTCAGCAGGGACAGGGAAGCTGGTCAGAGGTGATGGGAAGATGGATGGAGACAAATACAGGACAATCTTAGAAGAAAACCTGTTAGGAGTCGGCAAAAGACTTGAGACCGGGGCGGAGGTTCCCCTTTCAGCAGGACAACGACCCGAAACATCCAGCCAGAGCTACAATGGAATGGTTTACATCAAAGCATATTCATGTGTTAGAATGGCCCAGTCACAGTCCAGACCTAAATCCCATTGAGAATCTGTGGCAAGACTTGAAAATTGCTGATCACAGACGCTCTCCATCCAATCTGACAGAGCTTGAGATATTTTACAAAGAAGAAGAATGGGCAGAAATGTCCTCTCTAGATGGGCAAAGCTGGTAGAGACACCCCCAAAAAGACTTGTAGAGAAAGGGGGTTCTACAAAGTATTGACTCCGGGGGGCGCCATACAAATGCCCCTCCCCCACACTTTTCACATATTTATTTGTATCATTTATCATTTTCCTTCCACTTCACAATTATGTGACACTTTGTGTTGGTCCATCACATAAAATCCCAATAAAATACATTTATGTTTGTGGTTGTAACAAAATGAGGGGAATTTCCAGGGGTATGAATACTTTTTCAAGGCACTGTGTATCTGTTCCATAAGTACAAACAATCCCTGTTGATCCTGCCAAAAGCTGATACCTTCCTGCACTCTCTGCATGTGCTCACTCCTATCAGTGGCATCAGGGGGAGGAAACCTTTGAGAGGTGGAGATCCACCCGTCCATTTGGGACTCAGGGGTGCCGCCCTCCCCCCCCCCCCCCCCCATCTACGCGCCTAGCCCCCAATTTACATGCAGGGCGCTGGACCTATGGATTCCAGTTAGGTTTTTTTTTTGTTTTTTAGAAGCACATGATTAGAGCCAGAGGTGGGAGGAGCTATGCAAATCTCAAAATGCCTTGATAGGCGGGTGCCAGTCTGTGGGTGAGTGGGCATTCCTAGGCAGACTGTATTTGCATAGGTGATGCCCACATGTGACGCTGAGTCTCCATGATTGACAGAACTGACATCCAATGAATGAAAGGGGCGGGACAGGGACGGTCAGGCTGGGGAGGAAAGCACTAGATGATGCTGGACATCCTCCGGCCCCCATAATGAGCCAGGCTCTATGTGAGTTGCTGCAGCTTCTACTGCACATGGTGAGAAGCTCACAGTGTGCGGTGATATCAGAGGAAGCCGTTTGAGTCCAGGAGAGGAGTCAGTACAACCGTGTAATCTGATGACAGGACCCCTTTAACCACTTCCCGACCAGCGCACGACGATGTACGTCGACAGAATGGCACGGGCAGGCATATTGGCGTACAGGTACGTCCAATATTCAATGCCGCCCTGCCATCGGGAGCGCGGCGCCGGTGGCGCGCTCCCGCGCTGGTCGGGACCCCCGTGAGTCCGGTCGCGGGACCCGCGGACTCGATCGCCGCGGGCATCCCCGCGATCGTCTCACGGAGCGGCCGAATGGAGGAAATGCCGAGTAAACAACATTTCTCCATTCTGCCTAGCAACTAGTGACGCTGATCTCTGCTCCATGTGATTGGAGCAGAGATCAGTGTTCACTAAATGAAAGCCCAACCCCCCCCCACAGTTAGTAACACACCCCTAGGAACACTTAACCCCTACACTGCCACCCACTGGTTAACCCCTTCACTGCCACCCACTGGTTAACCCCTTCACTGCCAGTGTCATTTACACAGGAATCACTGCATTTATATAGCACTGATTGCTGTATAAATGACAATGGTCCCAAAAATGTGTCAAAAATGTCCGATGGGTCCCCCACAATGTCGCAGTCACAATAAAAATCGCAGATCGCCGCCATTACTAGTAAAAAAAAAATAATAAAAAATTATTAATAAAAATGCTATAAAACTATCCCCTATTTTGTAAACGCTATAACTTTTGCGCAAACCAATCAATAATCGCTTATTGCGATTTTTTTTTTTTTTTACCAAAAATATGTAGAAGAATACGTATCGGCCTAAACTGAGGGAAAAAAAATGTTTTTTTATATATTTTTGGGGGATATTTATTATAGCAAAAAGTAAAAAATAATGCGTTTTTTTCAAAATTGTCGCTCTATTTTTGTTTATAGCGCAAAAAATAAAAACCGCAGAGGTGATCAAATACCACCAAAAGAAAGCTGTATTTGTGGGAAAAAAAGGATGTCAATTTTGTTTGGGAGCCACGTCGCACGACCGCGCAATTGTCAGTTAAAGCGACGCAGTGCCGAATCGCAAAAAGTGGTCTGGTCTTTGACCAGCAAAATGGTCCGGTCTGCAAGTGGTTAAAGTTTTGGCTGAACCCGGCCCAGGAAAAGCCGAATCTCCTCCAATCCACAGAAATTCTGTAATTATGGAGCCGGTGAGGAGATGAAAACTGAACCCCTCATTGGGGGAAATGGAGGGTTTCACCTCGACGCACTCGGCGCACTCGGCGCACAGTCACCGCTCCTCTGATTACAGGTCACAAAGATACAATGTAACAGATGTTTCTGTTTTAATAGAGAGACGGGAAAATATCTGCAACAAAGTAAAAAAAAAGCTTCAAATGGAAGAGAAACTTTGGACAACATTTATCAATGAGAGCCAGAAAGCCTGAGATCTGATTCATCTACACTATATTACCAAAAGTATTGGGACGCCGGCCTTTACACGCACATGAACAGTCTTAGTCCCGGAGGGTTCAATATTGAGTTGGCTCCGCCCTTTGCAGCTATAACAGCTTCACCTCTTCTAGGAAGGCCGTCCACAAGGTTTAGGAGGGTGTCTATGGGAATGTTTGACCGTTCTTCCAGAAGAGCATTTGTGAGGTCAGGCTGTTGGACGAGAAGGCCTGGCTCACATTCTCCGCTCTGTGTTCTATCGGGTTGAGGTCTGGACTCTGTGCAGGCCAGTTCCTCCACCCCAAACTTGCTCATCCATGTCTTTATGGACCTATGTCCCCCCCCCCCTCCTGAACCATTGTGACATCCCCTCCAAGAAAGTTACATCCCCTCCAGCAAAGTTACATCCCCTCCAGCAAAGTGACATCCCCTCCAGCAAAGAGACAGCCCAATCTAGCAAAGAGATGTCCTAATCCAGCAAATAAAAAGTCCAATCCAGCAAATAGTTGTCCTAATCCAGCAAAGAGACAGCCCAGTCCAGAAAAAAAGACATCTCCAGCAAAGATACAGCACAATCTAGCAAGGAAACATCCCCTCCAGCAAAGAGACAGCCCAATCCAGCAAAGAGACAGCCCCACATAGCAAAGAGACACCCAAACCAGCAAAAATACATCCTCTTCAGCAAAGAGACAGCCAAGTCCAGCAAAGAGACAGCCCCATATGGCAAAGAGACACCCAAACCAGCAAAGAGACAGCCCAGTCCAGCAAAGAGACAGCCCAGTCCAGCAAAAGCACATCCCCTCCAGCAAAGAGACAGCCCAGTCCAACAAAGTGACATCCCCTACAGCAAAGAGACAGCCCAGTCCAAAAACGTGACATCTGAATCCAGCATAGAGACATTTCCTCCAGCAAAGAGACATCCCAGTCCAGCAAACAGACATCTGATTCCAGCAAAGAAACATCCACTCCAGCAAAGAGACATCCCCTCCAGCAAAGAGGCACAGCCCATTCTAGCAAATTGACAGTGCCATTCAGCACCCCCTTTCTCTTCACTGCCACGACCAGATATTTTTTGATCCTGGCTCAGTGATGCAAGATGCAACCCTTTACTCACAGACCTTCTCTTTCCTTCCCTCAGTTTGCCTGACCCGCACTCCACCACTGATCATATGACCTCCAATGCCCCGCCCACCCACTTCTGCTGGCCAAACAAGAGGATCTGTAGCGGAGCGGGCAGCTTTGGACACTAGGGTGGCTCGCCCCCTTGGACACCAGGGCTCCTAGAGACTCCTTGGCCCCATAGGTGTGTATGGGCTGTCCCCCCCTGATGGCGGCCCTGAATGTGGCTACAAATAAGGACCCTCAATGGGCAAAATACCTCAGTATAACCCAGCAGTTGGTGTTCACAGATGTTTAGGTTACTGGCAAAAAAGGGAGATGGTAAAAACAAAATGCTACAAAGAGCCAAAAGTCACATCTAAGCCTGTAAGGTTTTTCTGACTTTCATGTTTCAGAATTGTTCTAAATATTCCCCAGAATACTGAGGGCTATTAGATTATTTTTTTTATTACAGGTAATTATATATCACTGTCTATTTACACAGTGCTTTACATGCTTATTATACTTTCACATTAGTTCCTGCCCTCAAGGAGCTTGCAATCTAAGGTCCCTACCTAATATTCATACATACACCAGCATATCTTTGGAGTGTGGGAGGAAACCCATGCAGGTACATGGAGAACATGCAAACCCTAGGTATGTAGTGCCATGGTGGGGATTTGAACCGATGACCCCAGTGCTGCAAGGCAGAGGTGCTAAACACTTAGCCACTGTGCTGCCCCAGATTAGAGCCCTCATTTTACCATCCAACCCTTATTATAGTTCACTGAGCCCTGATGAAGGGGGGTGTTGGCCCCTGAAACATGTTGTCTGTTTTATGTGATTTCATGATGAACAATTAAAGCAATTTGGACCCTTCACCATTTGTTCTGGTTCTCCTGTTGTGTGTTTCACGCTTTTGACTTTCTGGGTTCCCGGTGGTGGGGAATCTTCTTTCACATTCACGCCATTCCAGAGCGAGTCAGCTGGTTATACAGATGTTGAACTGGATGAACTTGTGTCTTTTTTCAACCAGATTAACAATGTAACAATGTGACTATGTGACTATGTGACTATGTAATAAATCCCAGCGCATCCACTCTAACGCCGCGTACACACGATCTGGCTTTCCGGCAGACTTGGTCCAGCGGACCGGAATCCGTCGGACGATTCAATCGTGTGTGGGCTCCAGCAGACTTTTTTCCCCAAAAAGTCAGACAGACCTAAAAATAAAACATGTTTCAAATCTATCCGACGGCCTCAAGTCTGACAGACTAAAAATCGGGTCAAACCGCTCATCCGTGTGCTAGTCCGACGGACCAGATATGACGCAAGGGCAGCTATTGGCTACTGGCTATTGAACGTCCTTGTTTAGTCCCTTTTACGTCATCACCTTCAAAACGAACGGACTTAGTCCGGTCACGTGGGGCCAAGTCCATTCGTTCAGAAAGTCCGTTGGACCTCCACCAAAAGTCCGTCAGGAAGACCGTCGGACCTAGTCCGTCGAAAAGTCTGGTTGTGTGTACGCGGCATCAGCCTGTCGCCAGTTTCATTGACTCCACAAAGTCTTCTTCTACAGGTGACCTTCTGATGATGATGATGATGAGGGTGTGGCCGGGGGTGTGGAGGGGGCGTGTCTTATGCATTAACATTTTGGTGCTAAGAGGTCACATGACTACTTGGCGCAGAATTCCAAATACTGACATGCAATGCCACGTGTCCCGGCTTCCCTGCAGAGCATTGTGAAGGAACTTCGGGACCATCAGGATGGGGTGAGGGAGGGAGGGGCTCATCTATTTTTAGTGAGATTTAAAATAGAAAAGTCTCCTCTTTGATGAGGTTTTTTTTTTGAGAGAGAGTCGTGTCCCAGACCCACCACATGGCATCCATTCAGCCGCGGAGGAATAGAGACCAGACTAAGAGGAGAAATTCAAGTTCAGAAACTTTCTGGAACTTTTCCTTGTCTGCTGGGATAGTAACCAGAAAACAATCTGTGCTGGAAGCTCCACCTGCCAGAAGATCTACAGAGCACTTCCTGTCTGGGTGTCACCCCCCCCCCCCCAGGCTACTTAATACAGGAAGGGGGGCAACACTGGTCAGAGACTGCAGTTCTACAGGCTCCACTCACTGCCCCACCTCCTCTCTTACATACAGTTACGTAATTGGTGAGATTGAATAAAGACACAAGTCCATCCATGTCCACCTATCTGCTCTAGAGACCACTGTATTACTGCCCACTCGGAGCTCCCACCCTCCTGCAACTCCACCCCAAGTACCACCCGTTCCCTCCCATCAGTTTACAGATCAGCCACTCCCACTACAAGCCTGATTTCATCCTTCAGAGCAGACACACCCACTGGAAGCCTGATTTCCACATTCAGCAGTATAAAGACACAATTCAGTGAAGGTTTCTGTTACAACTGAGATGAAGGAAAAGAAAATGTTTAATAAGCTCATCGATTATCTGAGAATGCGAGAGAAATATAAAGTTCAGCGTGTCAGACCTGAAATCCTCCGATCGCCAACCAGGCAAAGGATTACCCAGAAAATCAAAAATACACCAATACAGACCAAGTATGATACAAGCCTCACCAGATATAAGATATATTATACAGGAGTGACATCACCGCTCTCCAGATATAAGATATATAATACGGGAGTGACATCACCGCTCTCCAGATATAAGATATATTATACAGGAGTGACATCACCGCTCTCCAGATATAAGATATATTATACAGGAGTGACATCACCGCTCTCCAGATATAAGATATATTATACAGAGTGAAACCAATGCTCTCCAGATATAAGATATATTATACAGGAGTGACATCACCGCTCCCCAGATATAAGATATATTATACAGGAGTGACATCACCGCTCCCCAGATATAAGATATATTATACAGGAGTGACATCACCGCTCTCCAGATATAAGATATATTATACAGGAGTGACACCGCTCTCCAGATATAAGATATATTATACAGGAGTGACATCACCGCTCTCCAGATATAAGATATATTATACAGGAGTGACATCACCGCTCTCCAGATATAAGATATATTATACAGGAGTGACATCACCGCTCTCCAGATATAAGATATATTATACAGAGTGAAACCAATGCTCTCCAGATATAAGATATATTATACAGGAGTGACATCACCGCTCCCCAGATATAAGATATATTATACAGGAGTGACATCACCGCTCCCCAGATATAAGATATATTATACAGGAGTGACATCACCGCTCTCCAGATATAAGATATACAGGAGTGACATCACCGCCCTCCAGATATAAGATATATTATACAGAGTGAAACCAATGCTCTCCAGATATAAGATATATTATACAGGAGTGACATCACCGCTCTCCAGATATAAGATTTATTATACAGGAGTGACATCACCGCTCTCCAGATATAAGATTTATTATACAGGAGTGACATCACCGCCCTCCAGATATAAGATATATTATACAGGAGTGACATCACTGCTCTCCAGATATAAGATATATTATACAGAGTGACATCATTGCTCTCCAGATATAAGATATATTATACAGGAGTGACATCACTGCTCTCCAGATATAAGATATATTATACAGGAGTGACATCACCGCTCTCCAGATATAAGATATATTATACAGGAGTGACATCACCGCTCTCCAGATATAAGATATATAATACGGGAGTGACATCACCGCTCTCCAGATATAAGATATATTATACAGGAGTGACATCACCGCTCTCCAGATATAAGATATATTATACAGGAGTGACATCACCGCTCTCCAGATATAAGATATATTATACAGAGTGAAACCAATGCTCTCCAGATATAAGATATATTATACAGGAGTGACATCACCGCTCCCCAGATATAAGATATATTATACAGGAGTGACATCACCGCTCCCCAGATATAAGATATATTATACAGGAGTGACATCACCGCTCTCCAGATATAAGATATATTATACAGGAGTGACACCGCTCTCCAGATATAAGATATATTATACAGGAGTGACATCACCGCTCTCCAGATATAAGATATATTATACAGGAGTGACATCACCGCTCTCCAGATATAAGATATATTATACAGGAGTGACATCACCGCTCTCCAGATATAAGATATATTATACAGAGTGAAACCAATGCTCTCCAGATATAAGATATATTATACAGGAGTGACATCACCGCTCCCCAGATATAAGATATATTATACAGGAGTGACATCACCGCTCCCCAGATATAAGATATATTATACAGGAGTGACATCACCGCTCTCCAGATATAAGATATACAGGAGTGACATCACCGCCCTCCAGATATAAGATATATTATACAGAGTGAAACCAATGCTCTCCAGATATAAGATATATTATACAGGAGTGACATCACCGCTCTCCAGATATAAGATTTATTATACAGGAGTGACATCACCGCTCTCCAGATATAAGATTTATTATACAGGAGTGACATCACCGCCCTCCAGATATAAGATATATTATACAGGAGTGACATCACTGCTCTCCAGATATAAGATATATTATACAGAGTGACATCATTGCTCTCCAGATATAAGATATATTATACAGGAGTGACATCACTGCTCTCCAGATATAAGATATATTATACAGGAGTGACATCACCGCTCTCCAGATATAAGATATATTATACAGGAGTGACATCACCGCTCTCCAGATATAAGATATATTATACAGGAGTGACATCACCGCTCTCCAGATATAAGATATATTATACAGAGTGACATCACCGCTCCCCAGATATAAGATATATTATACAGGAGTGACATCACCGCTCTCCAGATATAAGATATATTATACAGAGTGAAACCAATGCTCTCCAGATATAAGATATATTATACATGAGTGACATCACCGCTCTCCAGATATAAGATATATTATACAGAGTGAAACCAATGCTCTCCAGATATAAGATATATTATACAGGAGTGACATCACCGCTCTCCAGATATAAGATATATTATACAGGAGTGACATCACCGCTCTCCAGATATAAGATATATTATACAGGAGTGACATCACCGCTCTCCAGATATAAGATATATTATACAGAGTGAAACCAATGCTCTCCAGATATAAGATATATTATACAGAAGTGACATCACCGCTCCCCAGATATAAGATATATTATACAGGAGTGACATCACCGCTCCCCAGATATAAGATATATTATACAGGAGTGACATCACCGCTCTCCAGATATAAGATATACAGGAGTGACATCACCGCCCTCCAGATATAAGATATATTATACAGAGTGAAATCAATGCTCTCCAGATATAAGATTTATTATACAGGTGTGACATCACCGCTCTCCAGATATAAGATTTATTATACAGGAGTGACATCACCGCCCTCCAGATATAAGATATATTATACAGGAGTGACATCACCGCTCTCCAGATATAAGATATATTATACAGAGTGACATCACCGCTCTCCAGATATAAGATATATTATACAGGAGTGACATCACCGCTCTCCAGATATAAGATATATTATACAGGAGTGACATCACCGCTCTCCAGATATAAGATATATTATACAGGAGTGACATCATCGCCCTCCAGATATAAGATATATTATACAGGAGTGACATCACCGCTCTCCAGATATAAGATATATTATACAGGAGTGACATCACCGCTCTCCAGATATAAGATATATTATACAGAGTGAAATCAATGCTCTCCAGATATAAGATATATTATACAGAGTGACATCACCGCTCTCCAGATATAAGATATATTATAAAGGAGTGACATCACCGCTCCCCAGATATAAGATATTTTATACAGGAGTGACATCACCGCTCTCCAGATATAAGATATATTATACAGGAGTGACATCACCGCTCCCCAGATATAAGATATATTATACAGGAGTGACATCACCGCTCCCCAGATATAAGATATATTATACAGGAGTGACATCACCGCTCTCCAGATATAAGATATATTATACAGGAGTGACATCACCGCTCCCCAGATATAAGATATATTATACAGGAGTGACATCACCGCTCCCCAGATATAAGATATATAATACGGGAGTGACATCACCGCTCCCCAGATATAAGATATATTATACAGGAGTGACATCACCGCTCTCCAGATATAAGATATATTATACAGGAGTGACATCACCGCTCTCCAGATATAAGATATACAGGAGTGACATCACCGCCCTCCAGATATAAGATATATTATACAGAGTGAAATCAATGCTCTCCAGATATAAGATTTATTATACAGGAGTGACATCACCGCTCTCCAGATATAAGATATATTATACAGGAGTGACATCACTGCTCTCCAGATATAAGATATATTATACAGGAGTGACATCACCGCTCTCCAGATATAAGATATATTATACAGGAGTGACATCACCGCTCCCCAGATATAAGATATATTATACAGGAGTGACATCACTGCTCTCCAGATATAAGATATATTATACAGAGTGAAATCACCGCTCTCCAGATATAACATATATTATACAGGAGTGACATCACCGCTCTCCAGATATAACATATATTATACAGAGTGAAATCAATGCTCTCCAGATATAAGATTTATTATACAGGAGTGACATCACCGCTCTCCAGATATAAGATAAATAATTTACAGGAGTGACATCACCGCTCTCCAGATATAAGATATATTATACAGGAGTGACATCACTGCTCTCCAGATATAAGATATATTATACAGGAGTGACATCACCGCTCTCCAGATATAAGATATATTATACAGGAGTGACATCACCGCTCTCCAGATATAAGATATATTATACAGGAGTGACATCACTGCTCTCCAGATATAAGATATATTATACAGGAGTGACATCACCGCTCTCCAGATATAAGATATATTATACAGGAGTGACATCACCGCTCTCCAGATATAAGATATATTATACAGGAGTGACATCACTGCTCTCCAGATATAAGATATATTATACAGGAGTGACATCACCGCTCTCCAGATATAAGATATATTATACAGGAGTGACATCACCGCTCTCCAGATATAAGATATATTATACAGGAGTGACATCACCGCTCTCCAGATATAAGATATATTATACAGGAGTGACATCACTGCTCTCCAGATATAAGATATACAGGAGTGACATCACCGCCCTCCAGATATAAGATATATTATACTGAGTGAAATCACCGCTCTCCAGATATAACATATATTATACAGGAGTGACATCACCGCTCTCCAGATATAACATATATTATACAGGAGTGACATCACCGCTCTCCAGATATAAGATATATTATACAGGAGTGACATCACCGCTCTCCAGATATAACATATATTATACAGGAGTGACATCACCGCTCTCCAGATATAAGATATATTATACAGGAGTGAAATCAATGCTCTCCAGATATAAGATATATTATACAGGAGTGACATCACCGCTCTCCAGATATAAGATATATTATACAGAGTGAAACCAATGCTCTCCAGATATAAGATATATTATACAGGAGTGACATCACCGCTCCCCAGATATAAGATATATTATACAGGAGTGACATCACCGCTCCCCAGATATAAGATATATTATACAGGAGTGACATCACCGCTCTCCAGATATAAGATATATTATACAGGAGTGACATCACCGCTCTCCAGATATAAGATATATTATACAGGAGTGACATCACCGCTCTCCAGATATAAGATATACAGGAGTGACATCACCGCCCTCCAGATATAAGATATATTATACAGAGTGAAATCAATGCTCTCCAGATATAAGATATATTATACAGGAGTGACATCACCGCTCTCCAGATATAAGATATATTATACAGGAGTGACATCACCACTCTCCAGATATAAGATATATTATACAGGAGTGACATCACCGCTCTCCAGATATAAGATATATTATACAGGAGTGACATCACCGCTCTCCAGATATAAGATATACAGGAGTGACATCACCGCCCTCCAGATATAAGATATATTATACAGGAGTGACATCACCGCCCTCCAGATATAAGATATATTATACAGAGTGACATCACCGCTCTCCAGATATAAGATATATTATACAGGAGTGACATCACCGCCCTCCAGATATAAGATATATTATACAGAGTGACATCACCGCTCTCCAGATATAAGATATATTATACAGGAGTGACATCACTGCTCTCCAGATATAAGATATATTATACAGGAGTGACATCACCGCTCTCCAGATATAAGATATATTATACAGGAGTGACATCATCGCCCTCCAGATATAAGATATATTATACAGGAGTGACATCACCGCTCTCCAGATATAAGATATATTATACAGGAGTGACATCACCGCTCTCCAGATATAAGATATATTATACAGAGTGAAACCAATGCTCTCCAGATATAAGATATATTATACAGGAGTGACATCACCGCTCTCCAGATATAAGATATATTATACAGGAGTGACATCACCGCTCTCCAGATATAAGATATATTATACAGAGTGAAACCAATGCTCTCCAGATATAAGATATATTATACAGGAGTGACATCACCGCTCTCCAGATATAAGATATATTATACGGGAGTGACATCACCGCTCTCCAGATATAAGATATATTATACAGAGTGAAATCACCACTCTCCAGATATAAGATATATTATACAGGAGTGACATCACCGCTCTCCAGATATAAGATATATTATACAGGAGTGACATCACCGCTCTCCAGATATAAGATATATTATACGGGAGTGACATCACCGCTCTCCAGATATAAGATATATTATACAGAGTGAAATCACCACTCTCCAGATATAAGATATATTATACAGGAGTGACATCACCGCTCTCCAGATATAAGATATATTATACAGGAGTGACATCACCGCTCCCCAGATATAAGATATACAGGAGTGACATCACCGCCCTCCAGATATAAGATATATTATACAGAGTGAAATCAATGCTCTCCAGATATAAGATTTATTATACAGGAGTGACATCACCGCTCTCCAGATATAAGATAAATAATTTACAGGAGTGACATCACCGCTCTCCAGATATAAGATATATTATACAGGAGTGACATCACCGCTCTCCAGATATAAGATATATTATACAGGAGTGACATCACTGCTCTCCAGATATAAGATATATTATACAGGAGTGACATCACCGCTCTCCAGATATAAGATATATTATACAGGAGTGACATCACCGCTCTCCAGATATAAGATATATTATACAGGAGTGACATCACCGCTCTCCAGATATAAGATATATTATACAGGAGTGACATCACTGCTCTCCAGATATAAGATATACAGGAGTGACATCACCGCCCTCCAGATATAAGATATATTATACTGAGTGAAATCACCGCTCTCCAGATATAACATATATTATACAGGAGTGACATCACCGCTCTCCAGATATAACATATATTATACAGGAGTGACATCACCGCTCTCCAGATATAAGATATATTATACAGGAGTGACATCACCGCTCTCCAGATATAACATATATTATACAGGAGTGACATCACCGCTCTCCAGATATAAGATATATTATACAGGAGTGAAATCAATGCTCTCCAGATATAAGATATATTATACAGGAGTGACATCACCGCTCTCCAGATATAAGATATATTATACAGAGTGAAACCAATGCTCTCCAGATATAAGATATATTATACAGGAGTGACATCACCGCTCCCCAGATATAAGATATATTATACAGGAGTGACATCACCGCTCCCCAGATATAAGATATATTATACAGGAGTGACATCACCGCTCTCCAGATATAAGATATATTATACAGGAGTGACATCACCGCTCTCCAGATATAAGATATATTATACAGGAGTGACATCACCGCTCTCCAGATATAAGATATACAGGAGTGACATCACCGCCCTCCAGATATAAGATATATTATACAGAGTGAAATCAATGCTCTCCAGATATAAGATATATTATACAGGAGTGACATCACCGCTCTCCAGATATAAGATATATTATACAGGAGTGACATCACCACTCTCCAGATATAAGATATATTATACAGGAGTGACATCACCGCTCTCCAGATATAAGATATATTATACAGGAGTGACATCACCGCTCTCCAGATATAAGATATACAGGAGTGACATCACCGCCCTCCAGATATAAGATATATTATACAGGAGTGACATCACCGCCCTCCAGATATAAGATATATTATACAGAGTGACATCACCGCTCTCCAGATATAAGATATATTATACAGGAGTGACATCACCGCCCTCCAGATATAAGATATATTATACAGAGTGACATCACCGCTCTCCAGATATAAGATATATTATACAGGAGTGACATCACTGCTCTCCAGATATAAGATATATTATACAGGAGTGACATCACCGCTCTCCAGATATAAGATATATTATACAGGAGTGACATCATCGCCCTCCAGATATAAGATATATTATACAGGAGTGACATCACCGCTCTCCAGATATAAGATATATTATACAGGAGTGACATCACCGCTCTCCAGATATAAGATATATTATACAGAGTGAAACCAATGCTCTCCAGATATAAGATATATTATACAGGAGTGACATCACCGCTCTCCAGATATAAGATATATTATACAGGAGTGACATCACCGCTCTCCAGATATAAGATATATTATACAGAGTGAAACCAATGCTCTCCAGATATAAGATATATTATACAGGAGTGACATCACCGCTCTCCAGATATAAGATATATTATACGGGAGTGACATCACCGCTCTCCAGATATAAGATATATTATACAGAGTGAAATCACCACTCTCCAGATATAAGATATATTATACAGGAGTGACATCACCGCTCTCCAGATATAAGATATATTATACAGGAGTGACATCACCGCTCTCCAGATATAAGATATATTATACGGGAGTGACATCACCGCTCTCCAGATATAAGATATATTATACAGAGTGAAATCACCACTCTCCAGATATAAGATATATTATACAGGAGTGACATCACCGCTCTCCAGATATAAGATATATTATACAGGAGTGACATCACCGCTCCCCAGATATAAGATATACAGGAGTGACATCACCGCCCTCCAGATATAAGATATATTATACAGAGTGAAATCAATGCTCTCCAGATATAAGATTTATTATACAGGAGTGACATCACCGCTCTCCAGATATAAGATAAATAATTTACAGGAGTGACATCACCGCTCTCCAGATATAAGATATATTATACAGGAGTGACATCACCGCTCTCCAGATATAAGATATATTATACAGGAGTGACATCACTGCTCTCCAGATATAAGATATATTATACAGGAGTGACATCACCGCTCTCCAGATATAAGATATATTATACAGGAGTGACATCACCGCTCTCCAGATATAAGATATATTATACAGGAGTGACATCACCGCTCTCCAGATATAAGATATATTATACAGGAGTGACATCACCGCTCTCCAGATATAAGATATATTATACAGGAGTGACATCACTGCTCTCCAGATATAAGATATACAGGAGTGACATCACCGCCCTCCAGATATAAGATATATTATACTGAGTGAAATCACCGCTCTCCAGATATAACATATATTATACAGGAGTGACATCACCGCTCTCCAGATATAAGATATATTATACAGGAGTGACATCACCGCTCCCCAGATATAAGATATATTATACAGGAGTGACATCACAGCCCTCCAGATATAAGATATATTATACAGGAGTGACATCACAGCCCTCCAGATATACATAATTTTGTATCTGAATACAATACAGACGGTGCTGTAGGTGGATGTTTTGGATTTCTGGATTCAGATACAAAGTAACACAAACAGTTTCCAGGATGAAGTTGATAAATACAAAGTATTCTGGAATCTTTTGCTGTTACTTTGTATCTGAAGAATAAAATCCAATACAGAATGTGCTGTAGGCGGCAGTTTTGGTTCCCTGTATATTGGAGGAGAAGGTAGGTGATCCTCCTGGTAAGTGGACACAATATTGACCTGTAAGGTACAAGTGCCGATTCCTATAGAATATATATATATATATACACTGTATATATTTGTAGAAGTGTGCACCTCCTAATAACGTGAAAATGAAATGAATTCTCTTACGGGAATCCTCACATCTGGTGATTGGCGCGGATCTCCTCGCCGCCATCCTCCACTCGTCTTGGCGGTGGAAAGTTGAGTTCTGGGTCCGGCCGGCTCCTCTCATCCCTCCAGATGGATTTGTAGACATCTGCTGCAGAAGTTTCCAGCCTTTGAAGAGGCGGCATGGATCACATTTCCATTTCCTCCTAAAAGACACAAATGGGGAGAAATGGGCGACCACCACGTCCTCGTCTTCTCGTCTTCTCACCCATTTCTTATTATTGATTGAGATTTTGTTATAGATTATCAGTTATCAGTCGTTGTGGACGGTTATCACCGGTACCGTCTGCCTGGGAACCCTCATTTGTGTCTTTACCTCCCCTATAGTGTCCTCCCCACTATATCACTGTCTGAAGAATCACCCCCCTAAATTATTTCTCACCAGATCCCCCGTGTGCCTTAATGCCTCTCTCGCCCTCACCCAGTGCCTGAAACATGGCATTCCAAAAATACATATTTAAGAGGTGTCTGGATTTCAATGTAATATTCCAATGGTCCAAACACAAGGAAATCTTCCCATAGGCTCCCCATCTGTGGTGGGGCGGCCCTCAGACTGGCAGGCCTCCCTCAATGGGTGCCTGGAGACCGGTGCCAGGACAAGGTCATCTAGAACCCGGGGTGAACATGCCAAATTGCTACACCCCCCCCCCCCAACATGTATGAGTATTATGTGTCAGGGAAAACCCAAAAAATCAAGTACTAATTAGCATGTTCACCCCCTAAGTATAATACCCCCTCCTCCTAGTATAAATCTGCCCCCCTTGCTGAAATTCCCCCCTTTGCTCAGCACAAATATTTGCCCCCACCCCCCTCCCCCCCGGCTCAAACCCTCTCTCTCCCCATATGCCCATAGAACCAAAAAAGTATCCCCCCCCCAGCACAAATCCTCTACCCCTCAAATTTCCCCTCCAAGCACAAGTTCTCCCCTCCACTCCAAATTTCCCCCTTCCAGCACAAAGTCCCCTCCCCCAATCCCCTATCCTAGCACAAATCCCTCCCACAATTGTCCCCTCCTAGCACAAATCATCCCTACTATCACAAATCCCCAACCACCCAAAAAATATTTCCCATCTACTGTTTTACTTTTATAGCACAAGCCCTCCATATCCCCTTCCCAACGCAAATCCCCCAAATCCCAAACTCCTAGCACACCTCCTTATATTCTACAACAATTCTTCTCCCCCTTCTGCCTCCAAATTCTCCTTCTCAATATAAACTCCCCCCCATCTGCTTGTGGTGCCCCCCCATCCAGGGGCGGATCCAGAGTCTAATCTCGGGAGGGGCACTGCTATAAAATATGTTTTTTTGGGGGCAAATTATATGGGAAATGGCTGGTATTTGCGCTTCAATCATTACGGCACCATGGTTGTTATGGTGTCAGGATGATTGAAGCGCATTATTTCTATTAATACATTGTAATATAAAATTAAATGGTTCAACTCACCATAATGCAGAATCAGTGGGAGCCCTGAGCATGTCACTTGCCATGTCGCCTGCCACCAAATGTGGATTGTCACTTGCCACATCACCTGCCACACATTGCGGATTGTCACTTGCCACGTTGCCTGCCACACATTGCGGATTGTCCCTTGCCACGTTGCCTGCCACACATTGCGGATTGCCACTTGCCACATCACCTGCCACACATTGCGGATTGTCACTTGCCATGTAGCCTGCCACACATTGCGGATTGCCACTTGCCACGTAGCCTGCCACACATTGCGGATTGTCACTTGCCACTTCACCTGCCACACATTGCGGATTGTCACTTGCCACTTCACCTGCCACACATTGCGGATTGTCACTTGCCACGTTGCCTGCCACACATTGCGGATTGCCACTTGCCACGTCACCTGCCACACATTGCGGATTGTCACTTGCCACGTTGCCTGCCACACATTGCGGATTGCCACTTGCCACGTAGCCTGCCACACATTGCGGATTGCCACTTGCCACGTCACCTGCCACACATTGCGGATTGTCACTTGCCACGTCGCCTGCCACACATTGCGGATTGCCACTTGCCACGTAGCCTGCCACACATTGCGGATTGCCACTTGCCACGTCACCTGCCACACATTGCGGATTGTCACTTGCCACGTTGCCTGCCACACATTGCGGATTGCCACTTGCCACGTAGCCTGCCACACATTGCGGATTGCCACTTGCCACGTCACCTGCCACACATTGCGGATTGTCACTTGCCACGTTGCCTGCCACACATTGCGGATTGTCACTTGCCACCTAGCCTGCCACACATTGCGGATTGCCACTTGCAACGTAGCCTGCCACACATTGCGGATTGTCACTTGCCACGTCACCTGCCACACATTGCGGATTGTCACTTGCCACGTCGCCTGCCACCAGATGCGGATTGCCACGTAGCCTGCCACACATTGCGGATTGCCACTTGCCACGTCACCTGCCACACATTGCGGATTGTCACTTGCCACGTTGCCTGCCACACATTGCGGATTGCCACTTGCCACGTCACCTGCCACACATTGCGGATTGTCACTTGCCACGTTGCCTGCCACACATTGCGGATTGCCACTTGCCACGTCACCTGCCACACATTGCGGATTGCCACTTGCCACGTCACCTGCCACACATTGCGGATTGTCACTTGCCACGTTGCCTGCCACACATTGCGGATTGTCACTTGCCACGTTGCCTGCCACACATTGCGGATTGTCACTTGCCACGTCGCCTGCCACCAGATGCGGATTGCCACGTAGCCTGCCACACATTGCGGATTGTCACTTGCCATGTTGCCTGCCACACATTGCGGATTGCCACTTGCCACGTAGCCTGCCACACATTGCGGATTGCCACTTGCCACGTCACCTGCCACACATTGCGGATTGTCACTTGCCACGTCACCTGCCACACATTGTGGATTGCCACTTGCCACGTAGTCTGCCACACATTGCGGATTGCCACTTGCCACGTAGCCTGCCACACATTGCGGATTGTCACTTGCCACGTTGCCTGCCACACATTGCGGATTGTCACTTGCCACATTGCCTGCCACACATTGCGGATTGTCACTTGCCACGTTGCCTGCCACACATTGCGGATTGTCAATTGCCACGTTGCCTGCCACACATTGCGGATTGTCACTTGCCACATTGCCTGCCACACATTGCGGATTGTCACTTGCCACGTCGCCTGCCACCAGATGCGGATTGCCACGTAGCCTGCCACACATTGCGGATTGTCACTTGCCATGTTGCCTGCCACACATTGTGGATTGCCACTTGCCACGTAGTCTGCCACACATTGCGGATTGCCACTTGCCCCGTAGTCTGCCACACATTGCGGATTGCCACTTGCCACGTAGCCTGCCACACATTGCGGATTGTCACCTACTGTATCACTTTTCTGCAATCTCTCTGCTGCACACAGCTTCCTACACAGTGAGGGCGGAACTGGAGGGATGCAGGGCAGTGAGAGATGATGTCATCTCCCTGCTCCCCTGCCTGCTGGCTTCCTGATTGGCCAGCAGCCCTCCTAAGCCGCCCAGCTGCCCCCCCCTCACCGTCCACTCAGCGCGGGTACCCGCGGAACCGGCCGCGATTGGACCCGCGGAACCGGCCCGCTGGTACCCGCGGAACCGGCCGCGATTGGACCCGCGGAACCAGCCTGCCGGTATTCTCGGGGGGGGCAATTGACCCGTTGCCCCCCCCTGGATCCGCCCCTGCCCCCATCTACAATAATACCAAAGTGCCCAAGGCATCCGTCCCTCCTGCCCACCCCTAGTCCCGGTCCTCAAAGTGTAGAAACGGGCACCAAACCAAAAAGTGAAAGAGTCCAAAGTGCCTTCACCGGTGTTCATAATATCATGACATAAAAACAGCTTATGCATTTTGAGGGCAACAAAACTCCCCTTCATCAGGATTACGTCTGATCTGGTGCAAAACCTCTTTCTGGATGGAATTATAACAATTGTGACAGTGAAATCAGCGGCAGCTACTTCCAATTGTTACAACTCCCATCCAGAAAGAGGTTAAGCACCAGATCAGACCCAGCCATAATGAAGGGGAGTTCTTTTTCCTCTGAAACGCGTTGGGTAAATTTTATGTATTATGGACAATTTAAGGCACTTTGGGCTCTCGCTCGGTGGTTTGGTGCTCATTTGTACACTGTGAAATATGGCACTGTCAGAGTCCCCGACATAAAATGGTGGGAAGAAGGATTCAGATTCTTCCTGCTGCTCTCCCGCCCTTGTCTTGTTGTAGCTGCCTGGGCACAATTTTCACAGCCAGCCTGATATGATATTTCAGCTGTTGTGAGATGGTTGTGGAAATGTCAGGGAGTAATGATGATTTCACTGAGCTCCATGTAGAAGATCAGAATGTTATTTGTAAACGCATTGGGGCTGCCAGTCATTCTAAAATCGCAGTGCGGGCGTGGGAACCGCAGGGAAATCGCATGGTCAAAAAAAAAAAAAAAGTGATTTGCCTGTGGCTGCATTTTTGAAAAGACGCATGCACCTCCTTTTTTTTGCAGGTACAGCAGCCCATTCATTTGAAAAAATAAAAATAAATTAAAATTAAATTCAAAAAATTAAAAATAAAAATTATTTAAAATTTTAATTTTCTTTCATTTCAATTCGTTTAGTTAAATGGATTAAATTTGTTTTCAGAATTTGTTTCATTTCATTTTGTTTATTCGTTTTCCAATTCAATTAGAATTTTCAGAATCCAACCAAATTTGGAAAATTCAAATCAGCAATCAAATTCAATTTTTTTATTTTTTTCAATTATTATTGAAAATAATTATTATTATTATTATTCAATTTGAATGTGGCTGCCACATTTTTCACATCTAATGCGATTGGAATTCCGGCCAGAAAAAGACCGATGAACGCTTTTCATCGGAAAATGCGACCGTGTGTACGCTCCATCGGAATTTAGCTGTCCAAATTTCCGCCAGCCAAAAATTGATAGCACGTTCTCAATTTTCCCCACGGAAAAACTTTCTATCGGAAATTCCGATCGTGTGTACGCAATTCCGACACGCCAAAAATCACGCACGCTCAGATTCAACTACGAGACGGAAGCTATTGGCTACTGGCTATTGAACTTCCTTTTTCTAGTCCCGTCGTACGTGTTGTACGTCACCGCGTTATAAACGATCGGAATTTGGTGTGACCGTGTGTAGGCAAGACAGCTTGAGCCTAATTCCGTCGGAATTCCGTCGGGAAAACCATCAGAGCTTTTTCCGACGAGAATTCCGATCGTGTGTACGCGGCATAAGAATTGCAATATGTTCACATTTCACATTCATTTCTGAATCTAATTCAGAAATCGGAATATAATTCGACAACTTTTGTTTCGATATTTTGGAGGATTTGTTTATATTCTTTACTACTGTGATTCAGATTTTGGATACATCTGGCAGATGGCAGAAAAAATACCTGGCAGGGGTAATAACCCTCCATTGCTCTATCCAAAATAATTAAAAATTTTGCGTTTAGTTTGACTTTAACATGGCACACTGGATCTCTGGTATGATGCCGGCACAGGGAATACTAATGCCGCGTACACACGATCAAATTGTCCGGCATACTTAGTCCAGCACTGTTAGATGTTTTTTCACCTTAATGCATTAAGGTGAAAAAAATATTTACCTTTACAACCCCTTTAAGTTCTGGAGACTGGTTAGGCCACTCCATGACCTTAATGTGCTTCTTCTTGAGCCACTCCTTTGTTGCCTTGGCGGTATGTTTTGGGTCATTGTGATGCTGGAAGACCCATCCATGACCCATCTTCAGTGTTCTGGCTGAGGGAAGAAGGTTCTCCTCCAAGATTTTACAATATCCATTGGGGCAAAGTCGGCCTGTACCTTTATCAGAGAAACAGCCCCAAAGTATTTTGTTCCCACCTCCGTGTGACTGTAGGGATGATGGTTTTAGGGTCAAAGTCAGCATTTTTCTTCCTCCAAACACAGTGAGTTGAGTTGATGCCAAAGAGCTGAATTTTGGTCTCATCTCACCACAGAACTTTCTCCCCATTCCTTCTTTGAATCATTTAGATGTTCTTTGGCAAACTTCAGACGGGCCTGTACATGTGTCTTCCTGAGGAGGAGGACCTGTACATGTGTCTTCCTGAGGACGTGGACCTGTACATGTGTCTTCCTGAGGACGTGGACCTGTACATGTGTCTTCCTGAGGAGGGGGACCTGTACATGTGTCTTCCTGAGGAGGTGGACTTGTACATGTGTCTTCCTGAGGAGGGGGACCTGTACATGTGTCTTCCTGAGGAGGTGGACCTGTACATGTGTCTTCCTGAGGAGGTGGACCTGTACATGTGTCTTCCTGAGGAGGTGGACCTGTACATGTGTCTTCCTGAGGAGGAGGACCTGTACATGTGTCTTCCTGAGGAAGTGGACCTGTACATGTGTCTTCCTGAGGAGGGGGACCTGTACATGTGTCTTCCTGAGGAGGTGGACCTGTACTTGTGTCTCCCTGAGGAGGGGGACCTGTACATGTGTCTTCCTGAGGAGGGGGACCTGTACATGTGTCTTCCTGAGGAGGTGGACCTGTACATGTGTCTCCCTGAGGAGGGGGACCTGTACATGTGTCTTCCTGAGGAGGTGGACCTGTACATGTGTCTTCCTGAGGAGGTGGACCTGTACATGTGTCTTCCTGAGGAGGGGGACCTGTACATGTGTCTTCCTGAGGAGGGGGACCTGTACACGTGTCTTCCTGAGGAGGGGGACCTGTACATGTGTCTTCCTGAGGAGGTGGACCTGTACATGTGTCTTCCTGAGGAAGGGGACCTGTACATGTGTCTTCCTGAGGAGGTGGACCTGTACATGTGTCTCCCTGAGGAGGGGGACCTGTACATGTGTCTTCCTGAGGAGGGGGACCTGTCCATGTGTCTTCCTGAGGAGGGGGACCTGTACATGTGTCTTCCTGAGGAGGGGGACCTGTACATGTGTCTTCCTGAGGAGGTGGACCTGTACATGTGTCTTCCTGAGGAAGGGGACCTGTACATGTGTCTTCCTGAGGAGGTGGACCTGTACATGTGTCTCCCTGAGGAGGGGGACCTGTACATGTGTCTTCCTGAGGAGGGGGACCTGTACATGTGTCTTCCTGAGGAGGGGGACCTGTACATGTGTCTTCCTGAGGAGGGGGACCTGTACATGGGTCTTCCTGAGGAGGAGGACCTGTAAATGTGTCTTCCTGAGGAGGGGGACCTGTACATGTGTCTTCCTGAGGAGGGGGACCTGTACATGTGTCTTCCTGAGGAGGGGGACCTGTACATGGGTCTTCCTGAGGAGGAGGACCTGTAAATGTGTCTTCCTGAGGAGGGGGACCTGTACATGTGTCTTCCTGAGGAGGGGGACCTGTACATGGGTCTTCCTGAGGAGGAGAACCTGTAAATGTGTCTTCCTGAGGAGGAGGACCTGTAGATGTGTCTTCTTGAGGAGGGGGACCTGTACATGTGTCTTCTTGAGGAGGGGGACCTTGTGGGTGCTGCAGAATTTCAATCCATGGAATCCATGGCGTCGTATTGTGTTACCAATGGTGTGTTTGGTGACTGTGGTCCCAACTGCCTTGAGATCCTTCACAAGCTCCTCCCATGTAGTTCTGGGCGGATCCCTCACTTTTCTCATGACCATCCTCACCCCATGAGGGGAAATCTTCTATGGAGCTCCAGACTGAGGACAATTGATGGTTATTTTGTATTTCTTCTATTTGTCAACAATCACTCCAACAGTCGTCTCCTCTCACCAAGCTTCTTTCGGAAAGTCTTGTAGGCTTCCCCACCCACGCACAAAGACAGCTATTATGGAAGTCCCAAACATGTGCCGAAGGGCTGAAGGGAATGTAGAACCCTTCAGAACATCTGCACATGTGCTATAATAGAGGTGCTGGAAGGGGGCGGAGACACTGAAGGCGGAGCTTCCACATTTACAAAGGGCCCCCTGGATGCCCACCTTATATGGGTAGAAGCAGAAAAATAGCGCGGGACCTTACGTCACCCTTATTCAATCTTCCAGACCTTTTCAGGCTGGAATCAACTCATGAAATGCCCCTGGTCCTCCCATGGTAAATTGAAGCCAAAACTGGTAAAAACTTTTTTTTTTAATCCTCTTTTACTTTTAGTTATACTTTACAAAAAATTAAGAGGTTTCAAGTCAATCTAATGCCGCGTACACATGTAGCGGACTATCCGACGGACTTCCCGCCAGACTGTCCGCCGAACTTTCCAAACGGGCTACTTGCCCACACACAGCACTTTTTCAGCGGACTAATACGGCGTACTAAGTCCGCCGGACTATCCGCCGTACTTTTGAAATGAACGGACTCACCCACACATGGAGGAAAGTCCGCTCATTTTGAGCGCGTCTCCAGGTAGGCGGGGCCCGCAAAGGATGCGTCGCTGGCCCCGCCACCTGGTATGGACTTAAAGAGGAACCCCAATGCCGAAAAAATCGTACCAGGCCGCATGCCCTCAACATGGGGGGTGCCTTGGGGAAGGGGGGGCCGCATGGCCCCCCCAACCCAAAGCACCTTGTCCCCATGTTGATGAGGACAAGGGCCTCTTTCCGACAACCCTGGCCGTTGGTTGTCGGGGTCTGCGGGCTGGGGGGTTATCGGAATCCGGGAGCCCCCTTTAATAGGGGGGCCCCCGGATACCGGCCCCCCACCCTATGTGAATAAGTATGGGGTACAATGTACCCCTACCCATTCACCTGTAAAATAAAGTAAAAAAAAACACAACACACAAGCTAAAATAGTTTATTGCACAGCTCCGGGGGTCTTCCGTCTTCGGGGGTCTTCTCGCCGGACTCCTCCGCTATCTTCTGCTAGATCTTTTACTAGCGGAGGAGCCCGGCTTTCTTCCTCGCCGCCGCCCTCTTCTTCCGACTTCGGGGGTCTTGTCCCCCTCTTCGGTTCTTCTGCCGGGCCACCGAGCCTTCTTCTAGCTCTTTAACAGGCGGTGGCCCGGTCTTCTGTCGCTGCTTTCGCAGTCTTCTGGGGGGCTCCCGGATTCCAATAAGCCCCCCGCCCGCAGACCCCGACAACCAACGGCCAGGGTTGTTGGGAAGAGGCCCTTGTCCTCATCAACATGGGGACAAGGTGCTTTGGGGTGGGGGGGCCGCAAGGCACCCCCATGTTGAGGGCACACGGCCTGGTACGGCTCAGAAGGGGGGGGGCGCTCGCTCGTCCCCCCCTTTCCTGGCCGGCCGGGTAGCGTGCTCGGACAAGGGTCTGATGTGGACTTGGGGGGACCCCCACGCCGTTTTTTTCGGCGTTGGGGTTCCCCTTTAAGTCCATGCCAGGTGGCGGGGCCACCTGGAGACGTGCTCAAAAGGAGCTGACTTTTCTCCGGGCGGGAAAAGTCCGTTCATTTCAAAAGTACGGCGGACTGGCATACGCACGGCCGGATTGTCCGCCGAAATGCGAGTCCGGCGGGAAGATTGGAGTGCAAAACTACTTTCTAAGTCCGCCGTACTTTCGGGTAAAAAAAGTCCGCCGGAGGCTACACAGGGGGGGATTGTCCGGCGGACTTGAGTTTGCTGGACTTTTCCACCCGATTGTTTGATCGCGTGTACGCGGCATTAGGTGCAAAGCAAAGCAAGTCAGAAGCAATTCAAAATAATTTGAGAAGCCATTTCCCCTGAATACATTCTGCATATATGAGTCCAACCCCAGTGTGCAGAAACCCTTTTTTGTCTGTGGCGATCCTCACTTCCCCAAGTCATGGAAGGTCCAGGTGTTCACATCCAGCTGGACGGTTCTTATGCCGCGTACACGAGAGCGGACTTCTCTCCAGACTGAACTCCGAAGGAATTTTCGACGGAGTTCAGACAAAGTTCCCGCCGAAACGGACTTGCCTATACACAGGGCCATCTTTAATATTGACTGGACCCTGGGCAAAACTTTTCTTGCCCCCCCCCATGCAGTTTTGCTCTTCACCTGCTCTGAGACATATAATAAATAGCAGCTAGACTCAAAAACAGTTTACTGACTCAGAACAGGCAGCTATTGCAATTGGTTGCCAGAGGTTACAGTCTATCATCACTGCTCACTGACTGGTTGCTAGAGGTTACAGAACACATTACAAATTACTGGTTAGTTGCTAGAGGTTACAGCACATGATTTCTGCTTGTTGATTTGGTTGCTAGAGTTTACTGTGGATATGACCCCGGGGGGGATGGGGGCGTGATATACATATCAATGTCACCGGCTGATCGCTATTTACATATGAATGCCGGTAATTTACATATAAACACATTGTCTGCAGGTGAGTTATCTGTACACAACAATAAGGCAGAGCTGGGCAGCATTAGTAGCAGCACTTCACACTGAGATATCGGGACACAGCACGGGACTAAAACCTCAAGGGGCGAGGGAATTCAAGCCAGGATAGTTGGCAAGTATGAGGCAGCTGATTTGGGCCCCACAACAATGACAGGGCCCAGGGCAGCTGCCCCTTTTGCCCTGCCTTAAAAACGGACCTGCCTACACATGATCACATGTCTGATCGTTTAGAACGCAATGACGTACGACGGGACTGGAAAAGGGAAGCTCAATAGCCAGTAGTCAATAGCTGCTCTTGCGTTGTTTTTGGTCCCTCGGAACAGCACACAGACGAACGGTTTTCTCTAAAGGAACTGGTTAGATTTCTAGGTCCGTTGATTTGAAACATGTTCTATTTCAAGGTCCATCAGAATTTTAGAAAGAAAAAGTCAGATGAAGCCCCCACACACACGACCGGAATGTCCGACAGAATGATTCCATCGGACCTTTTCTGCCGGGAAGTCCGGTCGTGTGAACAGGGCATTAGAGACTCCAAGTCATTATATCAGTTCCAATGAGTGTCAGGAGATACATTTATATCGGCACAGGGAGCACCGACACCTTCATCCAATCACCGTGGAATGTGTCAAGGCAGATGTCGGTTATCTAAGAACGGCGTTTGAAAGTCATGGAACCCCCTCCCCCGTTCTAGTTACATCACCTCATCCTTGGTGTCAGCGAGTCTGTATAGGTGTTAATCCTTCGATTTACCTGACTAAAGGTGTGAATTGTTGTCAAATCACCGGGGCAGAGATGGTAAAACGGCGTTTATAGGTGTGTGGAAGACAGGGGGTGTGGAAGGCCCCCCCTCTCTTGTTTCTGGGATGGTTGTTCCATATATAATGCCGTCTATGTATTTATTCCTGCGCTGCGATATATGAGGGGATCAGTATGACGGACGCTCGTTGTTTACACTTCACACGTTGGTTCCATAGGCCGGCCGGCGGTCATACGTACATCCCGTCCGCATTCTATCATCTCGGAGAAGAAACAAACACAACATATATTGAGTTCTTCTGGTGACGTTTTTCTTCACTGAAGCTGAATGGATCTTTTTTTATTATTTCTTTGATATTTGTGGAGATATTTTCCGATCTCTATTCTAGAGAATACGATTATCTCAGCGTATGTATTATTAATGTGTGACTCCTATAAAAACCTCCGTGTTCAGGTTTTGATAACATGTACGACGGAGGACAGATATTTATTTATTCTTGAGTGGGGGGGGGGGGAGAAAAATTGGGGGTTTTCAACACATTTTTTCCCATTTTGGTGAAATGCATCGGAGTCCATGGGGAAGGTGAAATCTGATTGTTTTTGGAGGTTTGAAGGCTTTTAATTGTCTCCTGAGGGTTACGGAAGATCTTCACTTCAGTTACCTTGGACCTGTTCTGGGGCTGAAAAAACATCCCCCAATCAGCCTTTGTCATATTGGATGTGGAGTCAACCAAGGGGTTCTGCCATTGGACAAATGTGGAGTCACCTGACCTGGATTGAGACTTAGCTTTAACCGTTTGCCGACCAGCCACTGTTCATATACGGCGAGAGGTCGGCTCGTGCATATGACACTGTGGGCCCCCCAGCCCAACCAACAAACCCCATCCCCCCCCAGGCTCCCTGACAAGATTCTGTAGACTTGTGGCTATAAATATCAACATGTGGACAGGTCATTGAACCCAATGTCCCCCCCCCAAAATCCATACTAGACCCTAATCTGGGGGTGAAGCCTGGGTGGCGAGTGAGCACTCCCTTTATTCCTGTAATATATCTGGCCACATGCCCTGCAGATGAAAAAAAAAACGTGGGAGCCCCCCCCCCCCCCAAACCCTTACCAGAGCCTTATTCTCATAAGAAATTCTTTACTTATGTAGAGTAAGAGATTTCTACACAGGAGATGAGCCAGAAGAGAAGGCCAGAGTTCAGATGAGTGTCTAACTACAGCAGTGGTCTCCAAACTCTGGCCTGTGGACCAGATGTGGCCCTTTCCTTGTCCTTGGGGGGCACTATTCCTCCCACTGACACCAATGATGGGGCACTATTCCTCCCACTGACACCAATGATGGGGCACTATTCCTCCCACTGACACCAATGATGGGGGCACTACTTCTCCCACTGACACCAATGATGGGACACTATTCCTCCCACTGACACCAATGATGGGGCACTACTTCTCCCACTGACACCAATGATGGGACACTATTCCTCCCACTGACACCAATGATGGGGCACTATTCCTCCCACTGACACCAATGATGGGGCACTATTCCTCCCACTGACACCAATGATGGGGCACTATTCCTCCCACTGACACCAATGATGGGGCACTATTCCTCCCACTGGGACCAATGATGGGGCACTATTCCTCCCACTGACACCAATGATGGGACACTATTCCTCCCACTGACACCAATGATGGGGCACTATTCCTCCCACTGACACCAATGATGGGGCACTATTCCTCCCACTGACACCAATGATGGGGCACTATTCCTCCCACTGACACCAATGATGGGGCACTATTCCTCCCACTGACACCAATGATGGGGCACTACTTCTCCCACTGACACCAATGATGGGGCACTACTTCTCCCACTGACACCAATGATGGGACACTATTCCTCCCACTGCCACCAATGATGGGGCACTATTCCTCCCACTGACACCAATGATGGGGCACTATTCCTCCCACTGACACCAATGATGGGGCACTATTCCTCCCACTGGGACCAATGATGGGGCACTATTCCTCCCACTGATACCAATGATGGGGCACTATTCCTCCCACTGGGACCAATGATGGGGGGTAATTTAAACCCACTGATACCAATGATGGGGCACTCTTCCTCCCCTGGGACCAATGATGGGGGATAATTTAAACCCCCTTTGTTTAGAAAGTCTGGAGACCCCTGACTTACAGCATACAAACCCAGGATTGCCCACCCTTCTTGCCCCATAAATCTCAGGCATGATGCAGGAGGACTTGTCTATAATAACAGAAACGCTTTGACTGATAGACCCCTTTTATTGTGACAAATACAAACGAATATCTGGAGATCCTGTGGCCTGGTGCTTCCCTTCTATTATATTATAGGTTGCCTTGAAATTCTCCATGATTCCACATGCCCTAAAACTCACCCTAAGTTGACCTTTACCTAAGAAAAATCCAAAAGGTCTTCATATTGGCATTGGTGCCAAAAGATGCCAGTTCTTCCCCAAAAATAGCGACCTGATGTCCCCCTGCTGGTACTTTATTTACCAGTAATGATGGGCTTGGGCGTGATCAGATCGAACCTGCCAGGAAGCCTTTACTGCAGACGGCCAATCACCGGCCTGACCCGCAGCTGCACATATACACGCTGCCTATGATTGGCGGTGTGTAGTGCCGGCTTCCTGGCAAGTGCCACCTTAATCTACATGTAGGGCGCCGGATGCATGGATTTCAACTGTTTTTTTTTTTATTTTTTTGAAGCACATGAGTAGAGTCTGAGACTCTAATTGGCTTCAAAAAAGGGTGGGCTCGGGGTGCAGAGCACCACGCCCTGAATCCACCCAGTTGTGTCACAATAGCGAATTAATATTCTTAGGAAGCAGGTCCTCAGACCCGATTGGCCAGGGAATCTTGGGACTTCCTGTTTAGCCAGGAGGAGAATCAATGGCCCGGCTCTTCCTTCCCCCTGCCTCCTAAGTTAAGGTCAGTCTCCTGCATTCTCATACATCTAACACCAGGGGGGTGGGGTGGGGGGGGGGTGCTTGTGCCCAGGGCCGTTTTTAAGGCAGAGCAAAAGGGGCAGCTGCCCTGGGCCCTGTCATTGTTGTGGGACCCAAAGCAGCTGCCTCATACTTGCCAACTATCCCGGTTTAAATTCCCTCCTCCCTTGAGGTTTTAGTCCTGTGCTGTTTCCCGATATCTCAGTGTGAAGTGCTGCTACTAATGCTGCCCAGCTCTGCCCTATTGTTGTGTAAAGAAGACTCACCTGCAGACCCTGTGTTTACATGTAAATTACCGGCATTCATATGTAAATAGGGGTGGCCGGCGGCATGGATATGTATATCATGCCCCCCTGAGGTCATATCCGCAGTAATCTCTAGCATCCAATCAACAAGCAGAAATCATGTGCTGTAACCTCTAGCAACTAATCAGTGAGCCGTAATGTGTGCTGTAACCTCTAGAAACCAGTCAGTGAGCGGTAATGGTACACTGTAACCTCTGGCAACCAATCGCAATCGCTATCTGATCTGATTCAGTGAACTGATTTTGGGTCTGGCTGCTATTTATTGTATGTCTCAGAGCAGACGGAGAGCAAAACTGCATGGGGGGGGGGGGGCCCAAGAAAAGTTTTGCCCAGTGTCCAATCAATATTAAAGATGGCCCTGCTTGTGCCGCTCGCCACCCTCCCGTTATGTGGCATTAGTTTGGCACCCCCTCATAATATTTTTCACCGGCTTCCACTGTTCCGAACGCGCCCGAGCCCGACACTATTGACCAGTGAAGTTGGAGTTGACTCTTTTTCCCCGTTGAGTGTTAGGAATATGGATCTTCGGTTTGGGTCGGAAAGTCCCGCGTTTAGTCCCGCAGAGTCAGCGTCCTGATTTATTTCCCGTCGGACGCGGTAAACTGGAACGGGGCTGGGAGATGTTTATCAAGCTGGCGGGATAATGGACGGTATCAACACGCGGCGTATAAACACTGAGGTCAGACTACATTTTTTTTTTTTTTTTTAACTTAATAATCTTAAAAGGTTGGGAGAATGTACTGAGTACTCTGCGGGCCGCGCTCAGCCGCTGCAGACGGTTTGAGGTCGCGTCTGTTTCAGCCAAAGAGCCTCATTTATATCCAAACATTACGGGAGCCAAAAAAACAATGTAACCGCAGAGGGAGGTGTGGCGAGATCCAGACGGCGTCTGGTGAGAAAAGGCGAAGATTCTGTTCAGCCGCGCACAGGAAAGTCTCATCGTCGTCCTGTAATTGTTTCATTGTAATCACTTCATTGGGCACTTTCTGCAGATAATGGGCGCGATGTTCTTCTACTGACTAGAAAGGAAACAAAAACATTTTGCAGGTTCCCGGGAGCCGGCGGGGGGGGGGGGGGGCGGGGGGGGGCGGCTCGGGGAAAGTGGACGTATCAGTTTCTCGTCTGCTGGGTGTTTGATACATTGAAAAACATAACGGAGAGAACTCCGGGGGGGTCTAGTAGTGAAAAAGTCCCATAGCCGTTCATCCAATGAACATGCATGTACATTCGTTCTGTGTGAAAGATGTTCTTCGGGCTCTTTTTTTTTGGACAAATGCCCTTTTATTAAAGCGGAGTTCCACCAAAAAATAAAAAGTTGTTTAAAATTCTTTAAAATAAATAAATAATTGGCAAAAAAAATTTTTTACTCACCTCTAAATACCTGTTGCTAGGGGGTCCTTTGTAGTCTGCCTTCTTCCTTGCCCGGGCTGGTGACATCACGTGTCCCAGGTGACTGTACGGCCTATCACGGCGCCCTGCGCCGCTCGCGCATGCGCAGTGGGTGTGCGCAGTGGGTGCCCGGCTGTGAAGCCCACAGTACGCATGACGGAGCGGGGGAACGAGGGGGGCTTCGTTCCCCCCCAGAATCGCTGGACCCTGGGACAGGTAAGTGTCCGATTATTAAAAGTCAGCAGCTGCAGTATTTGTAGCTGCTGACTTTTAATTTTTTTTAGGGGCACCCCACTTTAAGTCAGCAGCTACAAATACTGAAGCTGTTGACTTTTAATAGGCGGACACTTACCTGTCCCAGCAGGGCTGGTACAAGGATTTTTGACACCCTAGGCCAGTGATGGTGAACCTTGGCACCCCAGATGTTTTGGAACTACATTTTCCATAATGCTCTTGCACTCTGCAGTGTAGTTGAGCATCGTGGGAAATGTAGTTCTGAAACATCTGGGGTGCCAAGGTTTGCCATCACTGCCCTAGGCAAAACCTAATTTTGCCGCCCCCATTGGCTCCACCCCCCACTCCACCCCCTTTGCCGTGCTCATGTGACAGGAGGTGGCGCTATACAGGAAGCATCGGCTCTGCTTCCTCTAGCGCTGCACTGCGCCTCCAATTACACTATCGGTCAGATGAAGCAACTGCCTGAGACTGAGTTAGTTACAAGCTGCAGCCTGCAGACGCGGAGGGAAACCAGTGGTCGGGCGCCCCTAGGAAGCAGTGCGCCCTGTGTCCCAGGCTCCAGCGATGCAGGGGAGCGAAGCCCCGCTCCTCTCCCCCTCCTCCCTGCAGCGACGGTATTGTCACTGTGGGCGCCCAACTGTGGCTTCACAGCCGGGCACGCACTGCGCATGCACGAGCCGCGCAGCACGCTGTGATTGCCTGGATAATCATCTGGGGTCTGTGGCATGTCCCAGATGATTGCCGAGAGGGAAGGGGGGGGGGAGGTGAACCGACTTCCAGGGCCACGGAGCCCCAGGTGGAAGTGGGAGCTGGAACCCTCTAAAAAGATGGTTTCCACCCCCCCCCCCCCCCAAAAAAACAAACAAATGACAAGCCAAATGTGGAATGTCAGGGGGTCACCTTTCCTTCCATTTTTGGGTGGAACTCCGCCTTAAGTGGACTAATTTTTCTCCTTCACTAATGGGCACTGATAGGCTGCACTGTTGGGTACTGATGAGGTGGCATTAATAGGCACTGATGAGGCAGCAATGGTGGGCACTGATGAGGAGGCACTGATGAGGCTGCATAGATAGGCGGCACTGATAGGCAGCACTGATGAGGCAGCAATGGTGGGCACTGATGAGGCTGCATTACTAGTATAAAAAATTATTGTAAAAATCCATAAATCTATCCCATAGTTTGTAGACGCTATAACTTTTGCGTAAACCAATCAATATACGCTTTTTAGAGGTTTTTTTTTTTACCAAAAATATGTAGCAAAATACAAATTGGTCTAAATTTATTAAGAAATTAGATTTTCTTTTTATTTTATTTTTTATTTTTATTTTTTTTTATGAATATGTTTTATAGCAGAAAGTAAAAAAGAAATTTTCTTTCAAAATTTTAGCACAAAAAATTTAGGTGATCAAATACCACCCAAAGAAAGCTCTATTTTTGGGAAAAAAATTACATCAATTTTATTCGGGTACAGCGTTGCACGACCGCGCAATTATAAGTTAAAATAAATGCCATATAGCAAACGATGGGCTGGTCCTGAAGAGGGGGGTAAATCTTCTGGAGGTCAAGGGGTTAATGAACGCATTGCGGTTGATTTAGTAGAACTGGAGAGTGCAAAATCTGCCGCAGCTGTGCATGGTAGCCAATCAGCTTCCAGGTTTTGTCAAGGCTTAATTGAACAAGCTAAAGCTAGCAGCTGATTGGTTGCCATGCACAGCTGCACCAGATTCTGAGAGCTCTTTCCATTTTGCCCAAAGTTTTGCTCTTGCGTACTTCACATGGCGGCATGCTTGTGCCAAAACTGTGTGCAAAAAGAATAAAATGAAATAAAGTAGAAGGCGTTTTCTCCTCTCCTTCCCTCGCCGATGGCGTGGTGTCAGTTTGGGAATGTAGCGATGATATCTATAGGGATATAATTAGGTGTATTGCCGTGTCACGTGTCATACACGGATGCATGGAGTGTGTGATATATTGTCACCCAGATACCAGATTACGCTCCCGGCCCTGACACATCCCTCAATGTTTCCGGAGAACCACAGATGGATTCGTTTAAAAGTTTTGAAAGAAAAGTTATTTTTGTTTGCAGAAGTCCAATTAAACTCCCCCCGTGTCTGACACCTCCGTGCTTCCCGGCGACAGGCTGCCGGTTCTGGCGGTCGGGAACGGTATAAAATGAGATGTCAGATGCAATTTCTGTTCTTCCACAAGTTGTCTCCATCAAACCCTCCGTGACGTCAAAGTGGGTCGTCATCCTTCTCGAGAAGAAATCCCCGAAACCCCCAACCGGAGCTGAAGGCTCTGAAGTTTTCTACAAAAAGTTATCAAAGAAGAATTTTGGAGTAATGAAGAAAAATAATGATTCTAATTAATATCGCTAATGATTCCATGACAATATTCAGCATGTACAGTATATGGTTATGTCAGCTTCTCTATATACTAACAGGGTCACCTGCTAGAATGACCTTTGCGAAAAGATGGTATTGGGATAAATCGTTCTCCTCGGTGTCCCTGGAATGTTCATTGTGGGACAGGGAGACAGCAGGTCCCCTTATTATACAATGAGGTATTGGAAGTCTGTTTTTACCAGGAATGAATATCTCATGTAAATAATAATGTGCGGCATGTGCCCCTTATGCTAATTCTTAAGTGAATAATGTAAAATGTTTATGATTGGGAGGTCCTACATGGCAACTATCCTCCCATTTTGATTAAGAGAAAAGGTCAGGGGTACATTGGGAGGTCCTATATGGCAACTGTCCTCCCAATCAGGTCCATGACCCATAGGGAGGTCCTACATGACAACTATCCCCCCATTTTAATCAAGCAATAAGGTCAATGGTACATTGGGAGGTCCTACATGGCAACTGCCCTCCCAATCAGGTCAATGGTACATTGGGAGGTGCTATATGGCAACTATCCTCCCATTTTGATCAAGAGATAACGTCAGTTGTACATTGGGAGGTCCCATATGGCAACTATCCTCCCATTTTGATCAAGACATAAGGTCAGTAGTACATTGGTCAATGGCAACTATCCTCCCATTTTGATCAAGAGATAAGGTCAGTGAGACATTGGGAGGTTCTATATGGCAACTGTCCTCCCAATCAGGTCCATGACCCATAGGGAGGTCCTACATGGCGCAACTATTCTCCCATTTTAATCAAGAGATAAGGTCAATGATACAATGGTCAATGGCAACTATCCTCCCATTTTGATCAAGAGATAAGATCAGTGGTACATTGGGAGGTCCTATATGGCAACTGTCCTCCCAATCAGGTCCATGACCCATTGGGAGTTCCTACATGGCAACTGTCCTCCTATTTTGATCAAGAGATCAAGTCCGTGGTACAGTGGGAGGTCCTACATGGAAACTATCCTCTCCTTTTAATCATGAGATCAAGTCCATGATACATTGGGAGGTCCTAAATGGCAACAGTCCTCCCATTTTGATCAAAAAATCAGGTCCATGGTACATTGAGAGGTCCTACGGGGCAACTGTCCACTTAAAAGGTCTATGGTACATTGGGAGGTCATACATGGCAACTATCCTCCCATTTTGATCAAGAGATCAGGTCAATGGTACATTGGGAGGTCCTACATGGCAACTGTCCTCCCAATCAGGTCCATTGTACATTGGGAGGTCCTACATGTCAACTATCCTCCCATTTTGATCAAGAGATCAAGTCCGTGGTATATTGGAAGGTCCTACATGGAAACTATCCTCCCATTTTAATCATGAAATCAGGTCCATGATACATTGAGAGGTCCTACATGGCAACGGTCCTCCCATTTTGATCAAGAAATCAGGTCTATGGTACACTGGGAGGTCCTACATGGCAACTGTCCTTCCAATCAGGTCCATGGTACATTGGGAGGTCCTATATGGCAACTGTTTTCCCAATCAGGTCCATGGTACATTGGAAGGTCATACATGGCAACTATCCTCCCATTTTGATCAAGAGATCAGGTCAATGGTACATTGGGAGGTCCTACATAGCAAATGTCCTCCCAATCATGTCCATTGTATTTTGTGAGCTGTTTTGTAGACATGTGAACTGCCGAAAAAATTAGTTTGTTTTCATTACGTTCGTTTTTTAATTATTTTTTTTTTTAATTCTTCGGGTCATTCATTATGCTCAAGATTCATAAGATCATAAATGAATGACTTCATAAATTCGTCAAAATTTAAAAATTCCTATTTTCATAAACTTGTAAATTCGAAAATGAAAAAATGAAAAAATAAGAAAGAAAATCTGAAAATTCAAATTGTAAATTTGAAAATTTGTAAATTTGAAAATTTGAAAATTAAAAAATTTGAAAATTAAAAAATTAGAAAGAAAATCCAAAAATTTGAAAGAACGAAAATCCAAAAATTCTAAATAATAAATAATTATTAAATTATAGGTATTGGAATTTCCTTTCAAACTTGGCTGTTTGTGAACTTAGCCAATATGAATTTATCCGAAGTTACGAATTATCCGAAATAACAAATGCCACATCAAAACAAATGGAACGGAACAAATTAAAGCGGAGGTCCACCCTAAAATGGACCTCCGCTCATCGGAATCCCCCCCCCCTCCGGCGCCACAATCGGCACCTTTCAGGGGGGAGGGGGGTGCAGTTACCTGGATAATCCAGGTAACTGCACCCACTTCCGGGCTAGCTCTCTGCGGAACGAGCGTAGGTTACGCCCCCGTTCCGCAAGCGCCCGCCCCCTTCAGCAAGTGCCCCGCTGCCTGCTGGAAAACACACAGCTCCCAGAGGCAGCGGGGACCGTCCGGATTGCGCCGCGCGGCTCGCGCATGCGCAGTAGGGAACCGGGAAATGAAGCCGAAAGGCTCCATTTCCTGATTCCCATACCCAAGATGGCGGCGGGACCCGGCAGCCGAGCGAGCGATCGGCTTCGGGTGCCGACATCGCGGGCGCGCTGGACAGGTAAGTGTCACTATTTAAAAGTCAGCAGCTGCAGTATTTGTAGCTGCTGGCTTTTAAAAAAAAAAAAAAAAACGCGGAGTCACCGGCGGACTCCCGCTTTAATAATAAATATTAAAAATAAAAAGTTTTTGTTAATAATATTATTGTTATTTTATATTATTCATTTGTTACATTCCATTCATTTAGATACGACATTTGTTATTTCGGATATTTCGTATAAATTCGTATTCGTTATGTTCACAAACAACCAAATTTGAAAGGCAATTCCAATACCTGTAATTTAATAGTTAGTTATTATATTAGATTTTCACATTTTTAGGTTTTCGGATTTTTTTAAAAGTTTTGAATTTCCGAATGTTCAAATTTACGAATTTTGAATATTCAAATTTACAAATTTATAAATTTTCAAATGTATGAATTTTTGAATTTTCCGAATTTACAGGTTTTCGAATTTATAAATCTACAAATTTACAAATTTTCGAAATTTAAGAATTTACAAATTTTCTAATTTACAAATTTACGAAATATTCAGAAAAGTTTGTTAAATGGGTTTTCGTTAATCTGGATGTTTCCGAATTAAATTGTCGAAATTCGTTAAAAAGTGAATCCAGAACAAAATGAATTGCACATGTCTACTGTTTTGGGGGGGGGGGGTCGTTAATCTAACATTGACACCCGCAGCAGATCGCATGGTTGCTGTGCAATTGCGATGCAGTGAGGGGAAACGCACAGGATTTACTGCGTTTTCCGCATCGGTGTGAACCAGGGATTAGGGCGGAGCCAATTGCTGGTTAAAAAAATTTCCAAGGCAAAACAATCTCTCCACCAACCCGATTTCAGGATTTTATTTTCTGTTTCTCCACTTTGATAAAATGTCATTAAAAAATGAGCAGATTTTTCGGCCCGGAGCGACTTTAGGAACAGAGAGAAAAATAGTAAGAAACAGAAATTCTCCGGAAAAAAAACAACTCATCAAGTTTGTAGTTTTCACCGTCCTGAGCATCTCCTCCGCCGCCCGTAACCCGACACCAGTTGGAGTTTTATTGGTGATTTATTTTTGTAAGATGTAAAATTAAATGCGGTAAAATTTCACGATGAGCTGTAATTATTGATTATGTGATCCGTCCGCAGGAAAAATCTGAACACGTGAGACGATTTCCTGGTGGTAACGAGGTTTTCGAGGGCGCGGTGACTTCTGTGGTGACTTCTGTGGTCCCGTCTGCAGCTTCATGGGAACAGATTGCGCTTTTGTGTGTACGGTAAAACCTTGGATTGCGAGTGTAAGTAATAGTTACATAGTTAGTCAGGTCGAAAAAAGACACAAGTCCATCAAGTTCAACCCAAAAAAAATTGTTCCGGAAACATGCTTGTAATCCAAAGCACTCGTATAGCAAAGAGAATCTTCCCATAAGAAATAATGGAAACTCAGATGATTCGTTCCACAACCGTTTATTCATAAATCCTTCCGTTTATAGTCCATATACAAGATTCTAGCGATGTGATTGGTTGTGTAACCATAAAATTTCCATCTACAAATAGAAGCCTCCGCAAGGGGATTAGAAACAAAATCCATCAGGAGCTCCAGAGTGTAAAAGAGAAGAGAGGAGCCTCTAAGTGTAGCAATGTGTTTCTAAATGTTGTACCTTCATTAAATGTAACCATATTGCTACACTTAGAGGCGCCTCTCTTCTTTTTTATACTCAGTTGTGACGCTACTTGTATATCAAGACATCGCTTGTATATCAAGTTAAAATCTATTGCTTGTCTTGTAAAACGCTCTTAATCCAAATTACTCTCAATTTGAGGTTTTACTGAATGTCCTTTAATTATAGGACTAAAACATTTCCAAATAGTAATCTTATTTCTGGTCAGGTAAATATGAAATTTGATGTGTGAATATTCCATATTTGCCACTTCTAGCCAGCAGGTGGCATTCTGGGAATCTGCTGACTCCAAGTGTTTTTTGGGGATGTACTGCTAGGTTGTGAATAGCCGGAGAGATTTGATTTCCTGGCATTTCGATCTTTGTAGACCAAACACGGAGACGGGCATCTTCGAAGGACTTAGAAAGCTTCCAGTGAAGACATGAAGAAGGGATTGTGGGAAGAGGGATGGGGAAGGTAACGCGGCTGAGAGTCTTCCTGGATATGTGATGATGATGATGATGATAAGAGCGCCCCCCATAGGAAGACTTCCTCTGTGCACATAGATGAAGCTGATTGTGGAGGTTGCTTTTCGCTCTGGTGTAATTGGGAACGATGTCCGCTAGACATGTGCGGTCCGTTTCTTTCCGAATTGGAATTAGGCCAAAATTTTCCTTTTTTTTTTAGAAATTCGTATGTACCCCAATTTGTGAATACAACAGTGACGAGTTTCAACGAATCCAAAGTAAACATTAATAAATGAAAGGAAATGCGTTCATTTCATTCGGATGTTTGAAGCATCCGAAATAAACTATTAAAATTCATCTGATAATAGCCAGTTGATAAGCAGGCAGCAAGCCGGCCGTTTCATCCTTTAAGCAGAGCTCCACCCAAAAGGGGAAGCTCTGCTTATCTGCCTACCCCCACCCCCTCCTCCCTTGTGTGCCACATTTGGCACCCTTCGGGGGAAGGGGTACCTGTTTTTGATAGGTACCTGCTCCTACTTCCTGTGATCTCACTGTTGTTATGGGAGCAGCTAGCTACCATGACTCTGTATTTTTATATACAGTTGGTGATTCAGCGTCTGATAAAAGTAGTCTCGGCGGCGGATCCACCATGGGACCCCTCCTGCCACTTCCCAGTCCTCTCCCTGCTTACTGGAGACATCGTCAGTTTCTGGTAAGCAGGGAATTTTTTGCCCCATGGATCCATCCTGCCTTGTATCACCAGTTCAGGCTGGTGGTGGGAGTGCAATGGTGTGGGGCAAGGGGGGCCTAATAAAGGGGATCCAACCTGCTACTAGCAAGGAGGACCTAATAAAGGGGGTCCAACCCAGTACTAGCAGGGGGGCCTAATAAAGGGGGTCCAACCTGCTACTAGCAAGGAGGACCTAATAAATAAAGGGGGTCTAACCCGCTACTAGCAAGGGGGTCCTAATAAAGTGGCCAGTGAGTGTATATTAGGTTGCTACACACCAGCTGAAAGTTAATATCAGGCTTGCATTAGAAAAGTCTTCTCTGTAAGCTAATGGGCTGGGGGGGGGGGGGGCTTTGCAAGCTTATAGGGAAGGGAATCACCGGGGGAAGTGCACTACTTCACAAATCCTGAACAGTTTGCTGCATCCGAGTTGCTGCTCAACGTCCTGCAATCTGCAAAACAAATGCTGCCTGACAATTTGGGGGGCAGCAGAATCTCTTGTCTCCCCCCCCCCCCAATTGGAGACACAGCCCAATCTGTACTGACTTTAATATTTCCCTTGTAGAGTGATTCATCCGCCCGCTGATGCCAAATCTTCGTTAGAGATCAAAAGGCAATATTGATTAAACCGCCATTTGACGATTCCTGCGGTTTTATTGTATGATGTAATGTAAGCAGATGATTTATATGGAGGAGCGTCCGCGGGGAACGTTACCTTCCACTCTCTTCTAGAATATTCTCTGCACTGGCCAAGAGGATGAAGATCTACAGCCAATAGGTGCTAAACAGTTCAATGTTACAATTTCCCACATTCCATTCTTCTTTACTTCTGGTGGAAGTGTTTCCACATCAGTTTGGACATTTTATCCTGCAGGGCATTGCACTTGGAGATGATCTGAAGGACATCACCCGCCAGTCACTCAGGAAGCTTCAGAGTCTTATGTCAGGGGTGAGTACAATGAGTCCTGACCGATCTATCGGCTGGGGAGCTTATCATTGGTAGGTTGGACCTTGCTCTGACAATGTTCTGGAAGGTTCTGTCTTCAGCCCTCCCGCTTTGGCAGTGGAAGTCCTCTGTCAGCCACCATCCTCAAGAAGAGGATTTGTGGGGAGAGGTCCCCTGTTGAAAAGGCGGTGGAGTTCATGTCGGCCTAAAGCTGGTCAAATACGGCTCAAATTTTGGTCGAATCCTGTGGCTCAGCTAAAATTTGAGCCATGGGTGGCTCTACCAAAAGCACCAAGTTAACAAAAACTTTGGTTAAGAAATCAAAAGAACCTGGTGGGGAAAAAAAAGCTCAAAGAATGACTCCATCCAATCAGCCATGTATGGCCGGTGTTGTGCCGTATAGTGTCCGGCCATCATATAGTGTCCGCTCCGTACTGTGCATGCGCAGTACGGAGCAGACAAAGCTTCGGAAAATCTCCAAAGCTGAACGGCGCCTGCGCCGTGAGTGGAGGTGGTAGCCCCACCATCCAAGTGGACATAGGGTTGTGAATATTAGAGGGCCCTTCGCGGGTGAGATTTGCTCACCACGCTTCGGGCTCGGCCTCGCTGCGCTCGGCTTTTTTATATTTCCACTCTATGTCCAATTGGATAGTGGGGATAGAACCTGGACTCACGGCGCAGGCGCCATTCATCCTCGGCAATTTTCGGGATTTCTGTGTTGGTGTGTACTGCGCATGCGCAGTACGCAGCGGACACTATCGGATGGAGGACCTTATATGATAAGACACCGGCTAGAGTTGAAACTCTTACAGAGTTACATCCAAACCTCCTGGGTGCTGATTCCAGAAGAAGCTCTTTGTGATGCACTTGGATGCCGAGATCCATCCAAGATCCATCCAACGACTTCTAGACGAGGAGTTGTAGGATCCCATTCCGAGTTTTGCGTCTTCTACCTCCTTTGCTCCTCTGTTCTACCAAGTTCAAGAAAAGTTTAGAAAATTACTGTAATGCCGTGTACACGCGGCTGGAATTTTCGACAGCAAAGGTCAGACGGAACTAATCTGTCGGACAATTCAACCGTGTGTGGGCTTTATCCATGGGCGCCCGCAGGTAGGGGCAAGGGGGGTCAAGTGCCCCCCCCCCCCCTGGAGATCTTAAATTCAGCACAGTTGCATCGCTATCGGGGTGCGGGCAGCCCGCACCCGGGTGCCATCCACCAGTGGGGTAACACCATCAAGGTGCTGTCAAGCCCCCATCAGTGTAGTGTGACTTCAGGGCTCTTTTCCTTGCTCAGTCCAGCAGAGAACTCAGCGTCGCTGTGACAGGAGAAAGGCGAGCTGCGGGCTATCAAATGTTTCCCCCACTCACCCCCTCCCCCCCCTTTCTCCTGTCAGGGACAAGAGACGGTGGCTCTCACCAGGTTCCCCGCCCCAGCTTCCTGCCCGAGAGACACACTGCCCAGTGCCACCAGAGAGAGAAACACTGCCCAGTGCCACCAGAGAGAGAAACACTGCCCAGTGCCGCCAGAGAGAAAAAATGAGCCACTACCAGGGTACAGACACGCTACACTACTGAGCAGAGTCGCCCCCGGGGGAACCCAGAGTGAGCGATCGTCCAGCCGGAGGGATCACTGCTGTAGTTTCACTGGGTCTGGTAAGAGGGACTGTTGGCCATTATCCATTACTTATCCTAGGGACTGTACTACGTCTGCAGTCTCTGACCATGATAATGTGATCATGACATTGTCGAAAAGGGGCGGTGCATGGGTGAACCTAAAATGATGCCCCCTCCTGAAAAAGGTTCTGCGGACGCCCATGGCTTCATCGGACCTTTGCTGTTGAAAAATCAGACGGACTTTAGATTTAGAACACGCTTCAAAGCTTTCCGATGGACTTGAGTCCGGTTGAAAAAATCAGTTCGTCTGTGTGCTGGTCCGACGGACGAAAACCGACGCTGGGGCAGCTATTGGCTACTGGCTATGAACTTCCTTATTGTAGTCCGGTCGTACGTCATCACGGTCGAATCCGTCTGACTTTGGTGTGATTGTGTGTGGACAAGTCCGTTTCAGCGAAAGTCTTTCGGGGTTCAGTCCGACAAAAAGTCCGGCCGCGTGTACACTACACGGCATAAGTGTGATCTATCCTACAGACAAGGAATGACCTCTATGGGGGTCTCCATCTAGTATCCACAAGACCACTTTCGGTGGCAGCACCATAGAAGAACATTTAGGGCAGTAAACTTCCACCTAGATCAGTGATGGCGAACATTGGCACCCCAAATGTTTTGGAACTACATTTCCCATGATGCTCATGCGCTCTGCAGTGTAGTTGAGCATCATGGGAAATGTAGTTTCAAAACATCTGGGGTGCCGAGGTTCTCCATCACTGACCTAGATGAAGCTCGGAACGCCATTACTCTGGTACTGCTACAGTGTTAGTTCTAATGTCTACTGTAAGTGGTAGGGTAACCCCTCCCCCATCCAATCTATCCCTACACAATGATAAAAACTCTTTTTCATTTTTTTTTTCAACATAAAGACATCCAAAAAGTAGACTTTTATTGGCCGCAGTAGCACTTTACTAAAAAAAAAGATACATTTTTTTTTTTTTTTTTTTTTTTATTCCCCGTTGGCATTGTTGGGGACCACACTTGAGGTTCCCCATATCAAGAAAGTCGACCACCACTGCTGTAGACTGATGGAGAGGACATCTTCATCTTCCTGCCATCCATCATCCTCCTCACTTGCAATCTTCACGTTGTTTGCATCTTTTGGGCGGCCGCAAATCTGAGGCAAAAAAAAAAATGCAGGCAGCTTTCTAGTTCCCGTTTCCCCCCCCCCCTCTCTCTGAGATCGCTCCCTCCCCAGGATCATGTGACCAGAGGCTGCGCGCCTTCATTTCTGAATCTGGATGCGAGAATATTGTAAAGCTCAGAATATAAAACAAGAAGACTTATTTATATTCAATATTTTAAATGTAGCTTTATAAAAAGTAGAACGTTTCTGGATATAAGGAAAAAAATTAAGTCCGGCCAAAATGAGCAAAGATCCTCTGGCTGTGAAGAGATGGTGATGCCAGTCTTCACCTCCAGGGGGGGCGCGGCACACAAACTCTGACATTTATACTTCTAGATCCTGGTGGGGCAGGTGGTGCCCCAATATTTCCCTGCGACAATATCAACAAAATCTGAATCCAGCAGCTTTTATGAGAAATATTGTAATATCGCGCTCCGGGAGACGGGATTAACGGCTGAGATTCTCTATATGAAAAAGACCCAATTTTTTTTTTATCCCCGCCGTAGTCACCGGCTCCCGGTAATCCTATTAGCTTTGAATGTTATGAGCATGGCGGAAAATATTCGTATACAGATCTTCTATTTACTAAACGAACAAACACACAACGACACACCATCACACTGTCCTGTATACAAAGTATCCTCATAGAATCAATACCCCTCCGAGATCTGCCCCACCTATGAGAACTCTGATATCCCTACAGCCTGATATACTGTATACAATGGCGGCTCATTACCCTCTGACTAATAGAGCTGAATATCACCACACCGGAGACTTTGGAGTGTAAGCTCCTCTGTACAGAGACTGATGTGACTGTGGGGGAGGGGACATTAGAGTGTAAGCTTCTCTGTACAGAGACTGATGTGACTGTGGGGGGAGGGGACATTAGAGTGTAAGCTCCTCTGGTACAGAGACTGATGTGACTGTGGGGGGAGGGGACATTAGAGTGTAAGCTCCTCTGTACAGAGACTGATGTGACTGTGGGGGGGAGGGGACATTAGAGTGTAAGCTCCTCTGTACAGAGACAGATGTGACTGTGGGGGAGGGGACATTAGAGTGTAAGCTCCTCTGTACAGAGACTGATGTGACTGTGGGGGGGAGGGGACATTAGAGTGTAAGCTCCCCTGTACAGAGACTGATGTGACTGTGGGGGGAGGGGACATTAGAGTGTAAGCTCCTCTGTACAGAGACTGATGTGACTGTGGGGGAGGGGACATTAGAGTGTAAGCTCCTCTGTACAGAGACTGATGTGACTGTGGGGGGGGGGGACATTAGAGTGTAAGCTCCTCTGGTACAGAGTGTTCTCTGTACAGCACTGCGGTATATGTCAGAGCTATGTATAATATTAATACACTGATATTTTCCCGCACACAATATAGAAACGCGATGGAGCGATACGAGGGAAGATGGTCGCAGTGCGGTGGATCTCGTCTGTTACTGACACTGACTGGAGGAGAAAACATTCAACTTTCCCTGAAATACAATCAGGCCTCTGGGAATCTGGTTATGGAACCTCCAGACCTCCTTGCTGCGTTTTGCTGCCTCCGAATATCCGATGAGACTGCAGAGTAACATTGTTACATTTCTAAGAACCAAAACTTTTCCCCTTCCTGAAATCAGACATAAACTAATAGAGCGGAGCGCTGGGCACATGACGGGCCCCATAATCACTTTACAGTCATATGGATGTAACTATACCATGAACAGTGGCAGCTCTGCTCCGGCCTAAATGTATATAAACAGCGGTAATTGTAATGATCCATCCGGGATTTGTTGTGTTTCCCATTATCCGATGAATGATACAAAAAGCAGAATTCCGGATGCTGACTGAAGTAACGGCTCCATCCTCCATCCTCCATCCTCCATCCTCCATCCTCCACTCATCTCAGTGAAGGATTTCTGTCAGAAAACAATTGACAGATCGTGACTGACCAGAAAGAGGATAAAGCAGCTGGACCATCATGGGCGCCATTCTATCTCTGCCCGTGGTGCCCTATTATTGGATGCACAGAATTGGTTTTATCACATGACCTGCTAGATAAAGCTGATAGAATAAAAATCATACAGATTCTTCCACTGAGGGCTCATTGACATCAGAACGCATGTGATGTTAATGTGCTTTGCCATGCATGGACGCTGGTAATACTCCATCATATAAAGACATTGTAGACAAAATCGCTCTTCCGACCTTGTGGTAACAGTTTTGTGAATACCCTTTTCTGTTCCAGCATGAGTGCGCCCTCCCCCGTGTACAAAGCCAGCTCCATAAAGTCATGAGTTGACCAGTTTGGACCAACTACATAAAGACATGGGTTTACCAGTTTGGACCAGCTCCAAAAGAATATGGGGTGACCAGTTTGGATCAGCTCAGTAAAGAAATGAGTTGAACAGTTTAGGCCAGCTACATAAAAACATGGGTTGTCCAGTTTGGACTAGCTCTATAAAGACATGGGTTGACCAGTTTGGACCAACTCCATAAGGACATGGGTTGACCAGTTTGGACCAACTCCATACGGTCATGGGTTGATCGTTTGGATCAGCTCCATAAAGACATGGGTAGACCAGTTTGGACCAGCTCCATAAGGACATGGGTTGTCCAGTTTGGACAAACTACATAAAGACATGGGTTGACCAGTTTAGACAGCTCAATAAAGACATGAGTTTACCAGTTTGGACCAGCTTCATAAGGACATGGGTTGACCAGTTTGGACCAACTACATAAAGACATGGGTTGACCAGTTTAGACAGCTCAATAAAGACATGAGTTTACCAGTTTGGACCAGCTTCATAAAGACATGGGTTGACCAGTTTAGACACCTCAATAAAGACATGGGTTGACCAGTTTAGACCAGCTACATAAAGGCATGAATTTACCAGTTTGGATCAGCTCCATAAGAACATGAGTTGATCAGTTTTGACCAGCTCCATAAAGACATGAGTTGACCAGTTTGGACCGGCTAAATAAAGACATGAGTTGACCAGTTTAGACCAGCTCCATAAGGACATGGGTTGACCAGTTTGGACGAGCTCTATAGGGACTTTGGTTGACTAGTTTGGACCAACTCCATACGGTCATGGGTTGACCAGTTTGGACCAGCTCCATAAAGACATAGGTAGACCAGTTTGGACCAGCTCCATAAGGACATGGGTTGACCAGTTTGGACCAACGACATAAAGACATGGGTTGACCAGATTAGACCAGCTACATAAAGACATAGTTTGATCAGTATGGACCAATTCCATAAAGGATATGGGTTGACCAGTTTGGAGAAGCTGCATAAAGACATGTGTTGATCAGCTTGGTGTGAAGGAACAAAGAGCCCTGACCTCAACCTATTGAACACATTTGGAATAAAATGGTTTGCTGATAGCGAGCTTTTTTTTGGCACCTAATGTAAGGCCCAAAGTTTGAGCCAGCTCTTCTCGTTCAACATTAGTACCCAACCTCCCAAATTTTACAAATTTCCACAGATATCCTCTAAAATCTTGTGAAAAGCCTTCCCAAAGGAGTCTAGGGTGATATATTTGCAAAAGTTGAGCTACTCTATATTTTTAGCCATGGGGGGGGGGGCAACTCCATAGTAATAGCCATGGTTTTGAAATGAGATGTTTATTAAGCTCCTATAGGTGTGAAGGTCAGGTGTTTATAGACACTCATAGCTCTGTGGGGGTGAAGGGGCCCCGTAGGTACCTGGAAAATTGTCGAGCTTGGTGGGAAAAATACCCTTGCAATGAACTGAAATGTCCTCTATGGTGCTGCTGCAGAACTGCCTCTTCTATGTGGATTGTTATCTGGAGTTTAAAAAGACTGGACTGTCAAGGCCGATGTACAAGTCCCTTTTGTCACCCTTGAGGAAAACTTTTACCGGGTTCTAAAGCTCAGTAAAAACGTTCTTTATAAGAAAACAACGTGGTTCCTGTTATCTGCTCCTTACACATCTGGCCCGATTCCTGCCAGTATTACAACTCAGTACCACAGAAGGAAGATTTAAATAAATACAGGTGTGTATCTATCACAGGGTGGTATCTGTGGATACACTAAAAGGTCAAGATATTCAAATGCCACAACCTGGTTATCACTTTGAAGGAGAAAGAATTTTTGGGAAATTAGGGGATTGGGAATGAACATAAAAAAATAATAAGAGAACCTTCACATAAAAGACCTCAGAGAAAAGTGTGGGTTCAATTGGACTTTTTAGGCATAAAGAACAGTTGTAGAAACAACCGACATATTCAAGAAAGTATTTTTGTTTATTTTAAAAAAATATATATATATTATAAACAATCAAAATTAAAAAGAAAACAGGAAATGTTCTCCTTATAAATACACATTAAGGCTAGGTTCACATTGCTGCGATGCGGGAACGCCGCGAATCCGCGGCGTTTTCCCGCATCGCATACCTCCCGCCGGCAGTTCACACTGCCCTATGCGGACGGCTGGGGGTGTCAATGTTATGTTAATGACACCCCCAGATCCGTCGGCATATCGCAGTGCGATCTGCCGACTCGCACAGGAATCGGATCGCATGGTGTGAACCCCCATGCGATCCGATTCCGTTGCGGACCCAAAAAAGGGTCCCGTGCGAGTTTGCTGCGGGACCGCTGCGAGTTCAGCCATACTATCTGTATGGCTGAACTCGCAGCGCTACGGAGATCGGATGTGATTTGCTGTGCGAATCACATCTGGTTCTCCCCCCGCAGCGGTGTGAACCCAGCCTAAGTCTCATTTGATATCCTGTCAACATTGATACAGTCCAGACAGAATCTACAGCTAAAAACTAACAGTTTGTACATATATAAAACGTAGAGGATATCAAATATATAGCCGAAACTAAAGTATGTTCTGGTGCTCTACATGTTTCGCGTTTATTGGATAACACTTCATCAGGAGCTTTTAGCAATGTTATTTCTTCGTGGGTATGCCCCAGAAGGGGACAAAGCCAAAAAGGGGTACAGGACGATTGAAAAAATTGAAAAAGTTAGGAAAAAGAAAATTTTTCCAAAGAGGTTAAAGGTAATAATGTAGATTTAGGTTAGTGAGACCACTTCCCATTGCGTTGAGCCCTAAGGCTTCACATATAAAATTCAGGGGATTATTTGTGATGTGTTGTAGCCAAAAAGCGTATAGTGGTAGAGATTCTGGTATCCCGTGCACTTTAAATGAAGTGGTCCCTTCCAACAGTTTCCTTAATTTAAATAGGTACAGCAAACCGATTCCCCGCAGTTATGCAGAGTAAAAGCGAGGGGGGACATAAAAGGCAAGCTGTCCAGCCTGTTCACCCCTATAGTACTTATTTTTTTACGTTGTATGGAGCCGCTGTATATATTTTGGCTTTGTCCCCTTCTGGGGCATACCCACGAAGAAATAACATTGCTAAAAGCTCCTGAAGAAGCGTTATCCAATAAACGCGAAACATGTAGAGCACCAGAACATACTTAAGTTTCGGCTATATATTTGATATCCTCTACGTTTTATATATGTACAAATGTTAGTTTTTAGCTGTAGATTCTGTCTGGACTGTATCAACCTCGACAGGATATCAAATGAGACTTAATGTGTATTTATAAGGAGAAAATTTCCTGTTTTCTTTTTAATTTTGATTGTTTATAATATATATATATTTTTTAAAATAAACAAAAATACTTTCTTGAATATGTCGGTTGTTTCTACAACTGTTCTTTATGCCTAAAAAGTCCAATTGAACCCACACTTTTCTCTGAGGTCTTTTATGTGAAGGTTCTCTTATTATTTTTTTTATGTTCATTCCCAATCCCCTAATTTCCCAAAAATTCTTTCTCCTTCAAACAGAAGGAAGATTGCACAGCTGGGATTTTATTAAATCTATTATATTACAGGGCAAAAAACAGGAATACAAGCTCATGCGCATTTCACATTTAGAGTGGAACAAAACGCGTAAGCACATAAATTCCAATTTTTATGTTAATTATTTTTCCCATACTGGAGCAAATTGGACTGTGCTTTGTATGGGGGCTTGCCTTCCTCTGGACCATATGTGGATATAGGATTCTGTATAGGGAGGTTTTCTATGTATTTATTCCATTTATTGTTTTCTATTGGTTGAACTAGATTGACTTTTTTCAACCTGACCAACTATGTAATAATATAACTACAGTGCCTTGAAAAAGTTTTCATACCCCTTGAAATTTCCCACATTTTGTCATATTACAAAAAAAAAACGTAAATGTCTTTTATTGGGATTTTATGTGATGGACCAACACAAAGTGTCACATAATTGTGAAGTGGAAGGAAAATGATAAATGATACAAATAAATATGTTAAAAGTTTGGGGGGGGGGGCATTTGTATTCAGCCCCCTTTACTCTGATACCCCTAACTATAATCTAGGGGAACCAATTGCCTTCAGAAGTCACCTAATTAGTAAATAGAGCCCACCTGTGTGTCATTTCATCTCAGTGTAAATACAGCTGTTCTGTGAAGCCCTCAGAGGTTTGTTAGAGAACCTTAGTGAATAAACAGCATCATGAAGGCCAAGGAACACACCAGACAGGTCAGGGATGAAGTTGTGGAGAAGTATAAAGCAGGGTTAGGTTATAAAAAGATCTCCCAAGCTTTGATCATCTCACGGAGCTCTGTTCAATCCATCATCGGAAAATGGAAAGAGTATGGGTACAACTGCAAACCTACCAAGACATGGCCGTCCACCTAAACTGACCAGGCCGGGCAAGGAGAGCATTCATCAGAGAAGAGCCAAGAGGTCCATGGTAACTCTGGAGGAGCTGCAGAGATCCACAGCTCAGGGGGGAGAATCTGTCCACAGGACAACTATTAGTCGTCTCTCCACAAATCTGCCCTTTATGGAAGAGTGACAAGAAGAAAGACATTGGAGAAAGAAAGTCATAAGAAGTCCTGTTTGTAGTTTGTGAGAAGCCATGTGGGGGAGGGGGCAGCAAACATGTGGAAGAAGGTGATCTGGTCAGAGGAGACCAAAATTCAACTTTATGGCCTAAAAGCAAAACGCTATATGTGGGGAAAACTAACACCGCCCATCCCCCGAACACACCATCCCCACCGTGAGACATGGTGGTGGCAGCATCATGTGGTGGGGATGGTTTTCTTCAGCAGGGACAGGGAAGCTGGTCAGAGTTGATGGGAAGATGGATGGAGACAAATACAGGACAATCTTAGAAGAAAACCTGTTAGAGTCGGCAAAAGACTTGAGACCGGGGCGGAGGTTCCCCTTCCAGCAGGACAACGAACCGAAACATCCAGCCAGAGCTACAATGGAATGGTTTACATCAAAGCATATTCATGTGTTAGAATGGCCCAGTCACAGTCCAGACCTAAATCCCATTGAGAATCTGTGGCAAGACTTGAAAATTGCTGTTTACAGATGCTCTCCATCCAATCTGACAGAGCTTGAGATATTTTACAAAGAAGAAGAAGAATGGGCAGAAATGTCCTCTCTAAATGTGCAAAGCTGGTAGAGACACCCCCAAAAAGACTTGTAGAGAAAGGGGGTTCTACAAAGTATTGACTCCGGGGGGCGCCATACAAATGCCCCTCCCCCACACTTTTCACATACATTGGAACCTTGGATTGCGAGTAACGCGGTTAGCAAGCGTTTTGCAATAGGAGCTATTATTTTTTTTTAAATCCGGACTCGGTTTGAGAGTGTTGTTTGGCAAAACGAGCAGGATGCAAGCCTCTGCGGTGTGCAGTACCGCATTTGGCCGGAGGTGGGGGGGGTGGCGGTGACACTCTGAGCCATTCGGAAATACTCCATTCCTGAGCCTTTCCGAGTGCATCCCGAGCGGTCTCCGAGTATTTCCGAGTCTCTCCGGCGCCCCCCACCTCTGGACACATGCGGTAATGCATGCAATAGAAGTCAATGCAGAGCAAATTATCTTCATTTGCATTGACTTCTATGGGGAAACTCGCTTTCAAAGCGAGTTTCCCCATAGAAGTCAATGCAAGTGCTTTGGATTACAAGCATTCTCCTGTGAACCGATTATGCTCATAATCCAACGTTCCACTGTATTTATTTGTATCATTTATCATTTTCCTTCCACTTCACAATTATGTGAGGCCGCGTACAAACGCGCGGACTGTTCGCCCAACTTTGTCCGTCAAACAGTTTCGGCAAACAGTCCGCTCAAACTTAGCATGGACGGACATGGCCACACACGACGGACGAACAGTTTGCTGAAACCGTGCGCGATGACGTGAACGGCACGTACGACGGGACGAAAAATACGACGTCCTATACACTGCATTATAGCTTTCGGCGTGAAAATCCTTTCTGAGCATGCGCGCAACTTTGTTTGACGAACAAGCCTACACACGGGCGGACTGTTCGCTGAAACAAGGTTTCAGCGGACAGTTTTTCGGAAATTCCGAAAAACCTTGTCCGTCAAACTGTCCGCTGAAACTGTCCGCTGAAAGCCCACACACGAGAGGACTGTCCGCCCAAACACTGTTCAGCGGACAAAGTTGGGCGAACAGTCCGCCCGTGTGTACGCGGCCTGACACTTTGTGTTGGTCCATCACAGAAAAATCCCAATAAAATACATTTATGTTTTTGGTTGTAACATGAGAAAATGTGAGGAATTTCAAGGGGTATGAATACTTTTTCAAGGCACCGTTGATGGATATATAATAGAAAGATAAATAGATAGAGTATAAAACATTGAAGGAAAAAATGAAGTCTCTGTCGCCTTAAATTTCTCATATTGTAGAATTCGGTTCCTGTGAATGTCCGCCGGGCACCTCCCTCTGCTGAGAGGAATAAAGATTTTGCAGTTCATCATTAGGTAGCGGGATGTAATGACGATCGGCTTTGTCGTTTTTTTCTTAATAAAAGATGTGGGTGGAGAAATAAAATAAAATAAGGGGAAGCAAAACACACCCACAGAGGGCCAACATAGATTCCGTGATGGATGTAAAAAATAAAATCTGATTAATTTATTTTTTATTATTTATCCTTGTTTTCATTTTTGGAGTTTTTTTTTTTCAGAGTTCTTAATTCAGGAATAAAAATGTAGATTTGGAGCTACTTTATTGTACCCTATGGATAATTCATCAGGAGACGTAGATAGTCAATGGTCGGGAGAACAAGGACCTTCTGATCATTGGGACAACTTGTTCTGAACTAAAAAAATATCCTCTACTCTGTGTCCTAAAACATTACTCACCACCAACCTGAAACGTGACACTATCAGAGCTGGGAAGTATGGCATGCTCACACAATTTACCATTTTACATCAAAGGCAGCTAATTTAAAACATATATATATATTTTTTTTTTTATTATTTCAGTTGTATCAAATTATAAGAGGTGCGATTTCATTCATGTTATCCCCCGAGTTTTTTGTTTCATTATTTATTTATTTATTTTTCCTCTCTGCATAAAATTATTCTTTAAACTTTTAAACAATAAAGGTAAAACAAAGTACATATATATATATATATATATATATATATATATATATATATATATATATATATATATATATTATACCTTTATATTTATATATATTATATATATATATATATATATATATATATATATATATATATATATATATATATATATACACACACATATACATATATAATTTATTTATTTTATTATTATTATGTATAATATACCTGTATGTATATACAGGTATAATTAATATATATATATATATATATATATATATATGTATATATAATCTTGGATTTATTTATTTTATTATTATGCACAGTAGGGGGAATTACTGATTTGCTCCCCCGCAGATGGTGTAAGTTTTGCGCACTTATAAAGAAATGAAGGGTCTATCATTTCTATCAGAGGTGTATTTTATATGATAGAGACAGAATATCAACCAAAAATCCAGAAAAAAAACACACACAAATGTTATAAATGGTGTTGCAGTTTCAGTGAGTAAAATAAGTATTTGATCCCCAAGCAAAACATGACTTAGTAGTTGGTGGAGAAACCCTTGTTGGTGATCACAGAGGTCAGACGTTTCTTGTAGGTGGTGATGAGGTTTCCACATCTCAGGAGGGATTTTGCTCCTCTCTTCTCTACGGATCTTCTCTAAATCTTGAAGGTCTCTTGGCAACTCGAAGTTTCAGCTCCTCCATACATTTTCTGTAGGATTAAGGTCTGGAGACTGGCTAGGCCACTCCATGATCTTGATGTGCTTCTTCTTGAGTGCCTCCTTGGTTGCCTCGGAGGTATGTTTTGGGTCCTTGTCATGCTGGAAGACCCGTCCATGACCCATCTTCAGTGTTCTGGATGAGGGAAGAAGTTCTCATCCAAGATCTTACAATACATGGGCCCCGTCCATTGGCCCCTCAATGTGACAAAGTCGGTCTGTACCTGTAGCAGAGTAACAGCCCCAAAGCATCATGTTCCCACCTCCGTGTGTGACTGTAGGGATGGTGTTTTTAGGGTCATAGTCAGAATTTTTTTCCTCCAAACATGACGACTCCTCCTCAAGAAGACACATGTACAGTCTTGCCATTAAACATCTAAATGATTCAGAGAAGGATTGGGGGAGAAAGTTCTGTGGTCAGATGAGACCTAAAATTGAGCTCTTTGACATCAACCCGACTCGCTGTGTTTGGAGGATGAAAAATGGTGACTATGACCCTAAGAACTCCATCCCTACAGTCACACGGAGGGGGGAACATGATGCTTTGGGGGCGTTTCTTTGCTAAAGTTACTGCCGGACTTTGCCGCATTGAGGGGCCAATGGACGGGGTCATGTATTGTAAGATCTTGGATGAGAACCTTCTTCCCTCATCCAGAACACTGAAGATGGGTCATGGACAGGTCTTCCTGCATGACAATGACCCAAAACATACCGCCAAGACAACCAAGGAGTGGCTCAAGAAGAAGCACATTAAGGTCATGGAGTGGCCTAACCAGTCTCCAGACCTTAAAATGTATGGAAGGAGCTGAAACTTCGAGTTGCCAAGAGACAGCCAAGAGACTTTAAGGATTTAGAGAAGATCTGTAGAGAAGAGAGGAGCAAAATCCCTCCTGAGATGTGTGCAAACCTCATCACCACCTACAAGAAACGTCTGACCTCTGTGATCACCAACAAGTGTTTCTCCACCAACTACTAAGTCATGTTTTGCTTGGGGTTCAAATACTTATTTTACTCACTGAACTGCAACTCCATTTATAACATTTGTATCGTGTGTGTTTTTTTTCTGGATTTTTGGTTGATATTCTGTCTCTATCATATAAAACACCTCTGATAAAAATTATAGACCCTTCATTTCTATGTAAGTGGGCAAAACTTACACAATCAGCAATGGAGACAATCATTATTTTCCCCACTGTGTATATATACTATTATATATAAATAGAAAGGCCAGTATGGTGGCCTGAAATTATGGGAGGAGCCCGGTGGAGTATATAACCAGCCGTCCGCCCGTCTTCCTCGTCGGTTCCAGTGCGCGATACCTGATACGTCAGATATCAAGGGCCGACTATCCTAGACCAGACGCAGTGAGCCCGTTCGCGTTGTTCGTCTCCGTCTTGACCGTCTTCCCGTTCATCAGCGTCCGTAGGTTTCGCCGTCGGAGTGTCGTCTTACCCATCGAATTTGTCGTTTCACGTCGGGCCGCCTGTCGCAGGTAGGGCTTCGGCACCCCCTTTTCGGTTCATGTATTACGATGTCCCTTCAACGTTCCCTGAACTCACGAACCGCTCGGATGTTTTACTGTGGCTCTCGTACTCATGTCACTGTTTCTACTTTCAATGTAGTCGTTATCACCTTCGGTCGATCACGCCACGTCAGGCGATTCATTCGCAGGTACGACATTCGAAACCGTTCGACTCCCCGAGCATTTCTGTTTAGTATCGGTCGAATCGTTCGACTCACAGCCGACTGCTTGTTACGACAAGGCAAGCAGTCCGCACGTTTCGGTTGGTATCTGCTCCAGTTCGAATATATCTCATCATTCATGCAGTTGTGTTATGTATCTTATTTCATCTCATTCAAGTCATTTCAGTCCCACTCATTTCTACCGTTTCAAAACATTTCTGTCACTAGCCGCGCTCCGGCGCGAATCCTGTCGCACCTCTGGTGCACCGATTCGCTTTGAAGTGCCCCAGGGTTCGGCCTCATTTCTGTACATGCTCCAGAGACTGAGTCACTCGCAGGTTCACGCACGGTCCCTGATTCTTGTCTTTGTCATGGCATACCATTTCTGTCACTTATTACGCTCCAATTCGAATCCTGTCGCATTCTTCTATGCACCGATTCGTCCTGGTGTGCCCAGCTGCTACGCCTCATTTCAGTACATGCTCCAGAGACGGATTCTTTTCCGTAACCGGCAGTCCAGTCGTTGAATCCGGCCTCTGTCATGGGATATCATTTCTGTCACTTATTACACTCCAATTCGAATCCTGTCGCATTCTTGTATGCACCGATTCGTTCTGGTGTGCCCAGCTGCTACGCCTCATTTCAGTACATGCTCCAGAGACGGATTCTTTGTTGTAACCATCAGTCCAGTCGTTGAATCTTGTCTCTGTCATGGCATATCATTTCTGTCACTTATTACGCTCCAATTCGAATCCTGTCGCATTCCTTATGCACCGATTCGTTCTGGTGTGCCCAGCTGCTACGCCTCATTTCAGTACATGCTCCAAAGACAGGATTCATCTGTTTGGTTCAAGGGCTCGTCCTCTGATTCTTGTCTTTGTCATGGGTTTTTCATTTCATTTCACCTATCACGTTCCGGTACGAATAGTCACATCTGTGTACCAAATTCGTCTCGGCGTGCCCCAGGAATGGCCTCATTTCAGTACATGCTCCAGAATCCGTTTCGTGCTCGGTCGCAAGTTGTGGCATGGCGATCCGGATCTCTGTCATGGCAGGTTCTCTCATTTCACTGTCACATACCGCTTCCCGGCTTGGGTCCAGTTGATTCTTCAATGTTTGGATGCCTGCCGGGGGCCTTGCTCCTCGGCCTCATTTCATTATAGATTGCCTTCAAAAGGGAAACACAGCTTCGTTTAGGCGTGTCTCGCTGTTTTCTCCACATACAAGCGTAGACTTCTTGCAATCGTTGCAAACACACATCCAAGCGTAGACTTCTTGCAATCGTTGCAAGCACGCATCCAGACATAGACTTCTCGCAGTCATTACAAGCACGCATTCGAGCATAGACCTCTTGCACTTATTACTAGCACGCATTCGAGCATAGACCTCTTGCAATCGTTGCAAGCACGCATTCGAGCATAGACCTCTTGCAATCATTGCAAGCACGCATTCGGGCATAGACCTCGTGCAATCGCTGCAAGCACGCATTCGAGCATAGACCTCTCGCGGTCATTACAAGCACGCATTCGAGCATAGACCTCTTACACTCATTACAAGCATGCATTCAAGCATAGACCTCTTGCAATCGTTGCATGCAGGCATTCGAGCATAGACCTCTGGCGATCATTGCAAGCACGCATTCGAGCATAGACCTCTTGCAATCGTTGCAAGCACGCATTCGAGCATAGACCTCTTGCAATCATTGCAAGCACGCATTCGGGCATAGACCTCGTGCAATCGCTGCAAGCACGCATTCGAGCATAGACCTCTCGCGGTCATTACAAGCACGCATTCGAGCATAGACCTCTTACACTCATTACAAGCATGCATTCAAGCATAGACCTCTTGCAATCGTTGCATGCAGGCATTCGAGCATAGACCTCTGGCGATCATTGCAAGCACGCATTCGAGCATAGACCTCTTGCACTCATTACAAGCACGCATTCGAGCATAGTTCTCTTGCAATCATGGCAAGCACGCATTTGAGCATAGACCTCTTGCAATCGTTGCAAGCAGGTGTCCAGGCACAACTTGTTGCAATCATTGCTGGCAGGCACTTCTGGCTTGCTCAATAGATTGCTTTAGGGAAGACCTGGATACCTTCCTAAATGTACGTTGTATTACGGGGTACTTATATTTATAGGTATAGTTGATCCAGGGGAAAATCCGATTGCCTCTCGAGGGGTCAGGAAGGAATTTTTTCCCCGGCTGTAGCAAATTGGCCTATGCTCTGTTGGGGGTTTTTTGCCTTCCTCTGGATCAGCTGCGGGCGTAGAATTGGGTGTGTCGGGTTGTGTGATACCTTATTTATTTTGATTTGGTTGGACCGGATGGACTTCTGTCTTTTCCGGCCTGGCTACCCATGAAGCCTACCATAATTCCTTGCAGTCGTTGCAGGCACGAGTCCTGGCACAACTCCTTGCATTAGTTGCAGGCACGCATCCTAGCATAACATCTTGCAGTCATGGCAAGCACGTATCCTGGGTAACATCTTGCAATCATCGCAAGCACGCATCCAAACATGCATTCAAGCACAACTCCTGTAGTCTTCGCAGTGCACATGCGGTAACACGAATGGCTCACAGTCACTACGCATACATCTCCAGTGACAAACTCCCGGGCAATTGTCGCAAGCACATGTTTAAACACAACTTTTAGTCATGCCAAGGCTCGTGACTTAGCATAACTTCTTGCAATCATTCGTTGGCAAGCACGTTCTCAGTGGCACACAAACTGGCTACACGTCATTTTCAGCAGCACTTAATTGGCCTCTCGTCTCCCGTGGCTTTCTTACAAACCACTCACTGTTGTCTGTCTATCCGTCTCTTCCTTAGGACAGTTGAGTTCAGCTTCCGTCCCGCACCAGGATCATGTTGTCGCACGCAACTGGCTTCTTCCTGTAGCACGCCCAGGCTATTTCTAGCCAGCATTCAGCATTTCTTATCCTGACAGTGCACGGAGAGCCATCTGTCGTTACGGCCCATACAGCAAGATCCCCACTACGAGGCATCCAGAGGCATCAGCCCATAGCCAACGGCAAACGCTCGCCATCACAACTGCCATCTTTAGGGGCATATTATATCCTCGCATATTCTCCAGTCTAGTCGTCCAAAAGACACCTACAGTCCCTACACGGCATGTTGAGTTCGCTATGCGCATCATCCCTCAGGGTCGCGCCTTGTGTCACGCCTATTGGTTTTACTGTCCCTCTCACAGGATCCAGAGCAAGTCCTCAGCCTGGATCCCGCGGCAATAGCAGTCCTTGCTATGCGGGAGGAATTCCTATCGTCTGGGAATGGCGTCTCCCTGTTCATTCCCTCCGTGTCTTCCCTTTCGCCCCAGGTGATGACCGACGCAGCGGCCTCCACGGGCTTGCGGCTGTTTTTTGGCCACCTCCGGCTCGCAGCTCCCTGGCCTCCCCAGTTACTGGCAATTCCTGGCTGCGCCAAGGCGTCCTCTCTGTTGATTATGTCCTTCCTACGTCAACTGGTCCAGCTCTTGTTGTTGTTTCAGTTCAACATCTATTGTTCCTTTATCCACGGTAAGTTCAATCAGGCAGCGGACGCCCTCTCCCGCTGTAACCTTGTCTCTTTTCCGATCAGGTACCCGGAGCCGGACCAACATCAGCAGCTATCCCGGACTGGTCTCAACTAACCCTGGATTAGCCCCTCACCTCCTAGCGGCTACCCAACTTATCGATCACTCCCTTTCCCGCAATACCCTCAAGGCCTATCAGTCAGCCTGGAGGGCCTTTAACCGCTTCATCACGTATCACAGCACAGTGACGTCCCGTGTCAAGCGAGTCGTAGCCTTCATTTCCTACTGCCACTCGCAGTTGGTGTTATCCGTTAATACGATCCGGCTATACCTGACCGGTGTACAACATTTCACGTCCCTCCAGGACCCTACCGTACCCTCCTTATTTTCTTACCACACCGTTCGGGCTGTTATGCGCAGTGTCCAGAAGCGCCAGCCGATGGCCGGCACCAAACCACCGCCTTTCACAGGAGACGTTCTAGAACTATGTCAGATATCCTGGCCACTTCACCTTTCGGTCTCCACATGAGTGGCATTTACAAGCAGCCATACACCTGGCCTTCTACGGCTTCTTACGGCCAAGCCAGTTTACTTGTAGTAGCCTCACAGCACGCATGCTGTACAAGCACCACCTGGTCCGATACGAAGACCATTTCATCTTACACTTAGCAGTCTCCAAGACGCAGCAGCTTGGCTCGGGTATGGACATACACTTCTATAAAACCAACAACCGCTGGTGCCCGGTCACTGTTCTCATCCGCTTGTTGACCCTTTTGGCCAACCAACCAGGAACTGGCCCGCTTCTGCCTTTTCACACGAAACCTCTCGACGCAGCCCAGTTCATGGAGCATGTCAGGATACTCCTGGGCATCCTTCACCTCAATCCTGCTCACTACTCCGGACATTCATTCCGTATCGAAGCAGCTTCTACTGCCTCCCGCCAAGGGGTCCCGGTCCATGTTATCAAGAAATTGGGTAGATGGAAGTCCTCCTGTTTTGCCCGTTACATACCCAAACTGCAAATAGAGATGGCCCAGGCCTTTGTCAAACTCACCCAGTGACAGTCTTGTCTCAATAAAGTGCAACCCCTACCTGGATGTTTTGCCCCCTTATTTTGGCATACCGTACGTTAGACCAGGGCACACTTTCAGGTCCATTTCAAGGAAGCGAGTTTATGTTAACCTTGTTTGTCATCCTTATCCGTATCGGTCTGAGGGCTCTGGACCATAAATAGAAAGGCCAGTATGGTGGCCTGAAATTATGGGAGGAGCCCGGTGGAGTATATAACCAGCCGTCCGCCCGTCTTCCTCGTCGGTTCCGGTGCGCGATACCCGCCCACCCATCCCCTTTATCAGGGCATTTCTCTAAGCATACTCCTCAAGTGAGTACTCATTTCACCCATTTCATATTCATTTCATTTTAAGGTATGCCCCCTTATTTTGGCATACCGTACGTTAGACCAGGGCACACTTTCAGGTCCATTTCAAGGAAGCGAGTTTATGTTAACCTTGTTTGTCATCCTTATCCGTATCGGTCTGAGGGCTCTGGACCATAAATATAAATATATTTATATATATATATATATATATATATATATATATATATATATATAATAAAAATGAAATATAATATACAGGCACTTTGTAGGTAAGTT
>NW_027507786.1:21138249-21378249 GCF_037356315.1 Lithobates pipiens | reverse complement strand
AACAAAATTTAAATGCCTTAAATAAATATCAATTAAGTTGAATTAAAATGTAATTAAATAAAATGAAATAAATGTATTTTCTCTCTCTCTCTCTTTCTTAAGTGGCGGAATTGAAAACAAAAAGGTTTTTCTTACCTGAAGCGTCACATGCAAAGTCACATGCAAGTCAGCATTTCTAGCAATGAAGTAAGTCATGCAGATATTAGCGGGGATCGTCTAATGCAGTTATACGGCAGACTGATGTCAGTAACCAAACGAGTAAATTAATAGGGACTCCTTCCACAACCTTAATTAAAACGACAATACTTAACCTCGTAGAAAAATAGGTTTATTAATTAAGTGCATGGCCAGGAGAGAAGATGACTTTATTGTACATCGTAGAAGAAGCAATGATGGAAAAAAAAAAAAGGGACAAATCGTTTTTTTTTTTTTTTCTTTTTTCTATGTGATATTTTTGGTAAAATAAATCATTTGGTAACACAGTGTGCTCGTGTTTTGGGGGGTTGGGGGGGGGGGGAGGGGATAAGGGGTGCTACTTGTTGTGTCTATCTTGGGAGGAGGGGGTGGATTGGGGGGTCTTGGGCATTTCAGATCCAGCTGGGGTACCCTGCCCATTTGCTATAAGTCACTTGTCTACACATGAGCCCCGCATGCATCGTGCCGCCGAAGACTCCTAGTTATTAATATCAAGCTGGTCGCCATAATAGTGATCATTGTCCGCGGCCCCCAGGACACTCCTCTTCTTGCCGGGGGTCCCGGCGCCCACGTTGGTGCGAGGGTAAGAGTTTAATTTGTGCAAATCCTGAGAGAGTTTCCACACCATGCACGTGCTGAGGCCCGAGCAACGTTTGGACACGGGCCGGTTATCCAGGCTGCAGGGGGAGAACAGAAGAGAAGAACATGCCGAGAACCAAAAACAGAGCAAAAGACAAGAAAAAACAAATAATAAAGAAAATGATAAGATTGTCAGACACATGCGCCCCTCATGCAGCTTGCACCCCAACATTCTCAGGCCATGCCAGGCCCACACTTCTTGCCCTGTTAGTGTGTCATGCCGCTCACTGTGAGTGGTGCCCATGCCTTGCTGGCAGCAGCGGGGGGGGGGGGGGGGGGGGGGGGTGCGGTCCTGGCTCTTGGCATGCTGCTCTGGCTTCGTCATGCGGTAGTGCTGGCTGCAGACGGGGGAGGGGTATTTTAATGCAGGGCATGCATCCATTGATCAGTGCGCTCAGAGAATGAAGTCACCGCTCAGTGTAAACGCCCAGATCTTATTAATGGTCTTACTGCAGACACACCGGCCATCATGCAAAACGCAGTGTAGGACCCCCACAAGAACATCCCCCATCCTTATCCCTACCCATCCCCCCATCCTTATCCCTACCCATCCCCCCAATTCCCCCCATCCTTATCCCTACCCATCCCCCCCAATTCCCCCATCCTTATCCCTACCCATCCCCCCAATTCCCCCCCCATCCTTATCCCTACCCATCCCCCCAATCCCTCCCATCCTTATCCTTCCCCGTCCTTATCCTTCCCCATCCTTATCCCTCCCCATCCTTATCCCTACCCATCCCCCCAACCTTATCCCTCCCCATCCTTATCCCTCCCCATCCTTATCCCTCCCCATCCTTATCCTTCCCCATCCTTATTCCCCCATCCTTATGCCTACCCATCCCCCCAATCCCTCCCATCCCCCCAACCTTATCCCTCCCATCCTTATCCTTCCCCATCCTTATCCCTCCCCATCCTTATCCCTACCCATCCCCCCAACCTTATCCCTCCCATCCTTATCCTTCCCCATCCTTATCCCTCCCCATCCTTATCCCTACCCATCCCCCCAACCTTATCCCTCCCATCCTTATCCTTCCTCATCCTTATCACTCCCCACCCCCCCAATCCTCCCATCCTTATCCCTCCCATTCTTATTCTTTCCCATCCTTATCCTTCCCCATCCTTATCCTTCCCCATCCTTATCCCTACCCCTCCTCCAATTCCTCCAATCCTTATCCTTCCGGATCCTTATCCCTCCCATCCTTATCCCTACCCCTTCCCCAATCCCTCCCATCCTTATCCTTCCCCACCCTTATCCCTCCCATCCTTATCCTTCCCCATCCTTATCCCCCATCCTCATCCCTCCCATTCTTATCCTTCCCCACCCTTATCCCCCTCATCCTTATTCCCCCATCCTTATCCCTACCCATCCTCCCAATCCCCCCCATCCCTCCCCAATCCCTCCCATCCTTATCCCCCCCATCCTTATCCCTTCCATCCTTATCCTTCCCCATCCTTATCCCCCCATCCCTCCCCAATCCCTCTCATCCTTATCCCCCCCATCATTATCCTTTCCCTTCCTTATACCCTCATTCTTATTCCTCCCATCCTTATCCCTCCCCACACTTATACCCCCATTCTTATCCCTCCCCATCCGTATCCTCCCCATTCCCCCCATCCTTATCCCTCCCATCCTTATCCTTTCCCATCCTTATCCCTCCCCATCCCCCAGGCCTTCCTTTGGGATAAAAAAAATTACCTCGCCCCTACATCATCCCATCTGCCCTCCTCCCAGGGGTGGTGGGGGGTGGGAGGGGTCACTTGCTCCCCCCCCCCCCTCCTCTATACACACCTGAGGCAGTGAATGAGTTCATGGATCTGAGGGAAGTTGCAGAACAATTGACAGACAGACAGAAGTTTGTACCAAGTGCAGCAACCAATCAGAATGGATGATTTATTGATCTGATGCCAGTCCGTTATGGTGCCGGGGGAAGCTGTGCCGGGACATTGGCTGAAATTCTATAGAAGATCTGTGAAGAGCCCCCCCCCCCGTCCTGTCTGATATAATACACAGAATAATCCGGGGAGGTGAGCGGCCACTGGGGGGCGCTGTGATGAGCACTACACAGCCCACCCAGGGTGGTGAACACTGAGGAGAGGAGGATGGGAGTACTGAGGAGAGGAGAATGAGAGTATTGAGGAGAGGAGAATGAGAGTATTGAGGAGAGGAGAATGAGAGTACTGAGGAGAGCAGGATGAGAGTACTGAGGAGAGGAGAATGAGAGTACTGAGGAGAGGAGAATGAGAGTACTGAGGAGAGGAGAATGAGAGTACTGAGGAGAGGAGGATGAGAGTACTGAGGAGAGCAGGATGAGAGTACTGAGGAGAGGAGGATGAGAGTACTGAGGAGAGGAGAATGAGAGTACTGAGGAGAGGAGAATGAGAGTACTGAGGAGAGGAGGATGAGAGTACTGAGGAGAGGAGAATGAGAGTACTGAGGAGAGGAGAATGAGAGTACTGAGGAGAGGAGGATGAGAGTACTGAGGAAAGGACGATGGGAGTACTGAGGAGAGGGGAATGAGAGCACTGAGGAGAGGAGGATGAGAGTACTGAGGAGAGGAGGATGAGAGTATTGAGGAGAGGAGAATGAGAGTACTGAGGAGAGGAGGATGAGAGTACTGAGGAAAGGACGATGGGAGTACTGAGGAGAGGAGACTGAGAGTACTGAAGAGAGGAGGATGAGAGTACTGAGGAGAGGAGGATGAGAGTATTGAGGAGAGGAGGATAAGAGTACCGAGGAGAGGAGGATGAGAGTACTGAGGAGAGGAGAATGAGAGTACTGAAGAGAGGAGGATGAGAGTACTGAGGAGAGGAGAATGGGAGTACTGAGGAGAGGAGGATGAGAGTATTGAGGAGAGGAGAATGGGAGTACTGAGGAGAGGAGGATGAGAATATTGAGGAGAGGAGGATGAGAACATTGAGGAGAGGAGGATGAGAACATTGAGGAGAGGAGGATGAGAATATTGAGGAGAGGAGGATGAGAATATTGAAGAGATGAGGATGAGAATATTGAGGAGAGGAGGATGAGAATATTGAGGAGAGGAGGATGAGAATATTGAGGAGATGAGGATGAGAACATTGAGGAGAGGAGGATGAGAACATTGAAGAGATGAGGATGAGAATATTGAGGAGAGGAGGATGAGAATATTGAGGAGAGGAGGATGAGAATATTGAGGAGATGAGGATGAGAATATTGAGGAGAGGAGGATGAGAATATTGAGGAGAGGAGGATGAGAACATTGAGGAGAGGAGGATGAGAATATTGAGGAGAGGAGGATGAGAACATTGAAGAGATGAGGATGAGAATATTGAGGAGAGGAGGATGAGAACATTGAGGAGAGGAGGATGAGAACATTGAGGAGAGGAGGATGAGAACATTGAGGAGAGGAGGATGAGAACATTGAGGAGAGGAGGATGAGAAAATTGAGGAGAGGAGGATGAGAATATTGAGGAGAGGAGGGTGAGAATATTGAGGCGAGGAGGATGAGAACATTGAAGAGATGAGGATGAGAATATTGAGGAGAGGAGGATGAGAACATTGAGGAGAGGAGGATGAGAATATTGAGGAGAGGAGGATGAGAACATTGAGGAGAGGAGGATGAGAACATTGAGGAGAGGAGGATGAGAACATTGAGGAGAGGAGGATGAGAATATTGAGGAGAGGAGGATGAGAACATTGAGGAGAGGAGGATGAGAATATTGAGGAGAGGAGGATGAGAACATTGAGGAGAGGAGGATGAGAACATTGAGGAGAGGAGGATGAGAATATTGAGGAGAGGAGGATGAGAACATTGAGGAGAGGAGGATGAGAACATTGAGGAGAGGAGGATGAGAACATTGAGGAGAGGAGGATGAGAACATTGAGGAGAGGAGGATGAGAATATTGAGGAGAGGAGGATGTACACAGATGAGACAGACAGACATGTTCTAAGTTATAATGAGATATATCAATGTACTCTGCACTGTACAGACTCACCCAGAATAAATCCTATATGATTCAGCAGTACAGTGTCCATAGTATGGGGGAGATGATATATGAGAAATCCAATTTTACAGATTCATGAAATGTGCACATAACGTTCAATAATATACTCTGCACTGTACAGACTCACCCTATCTACATATAAAGGTATCACATTGTACTCTGCACTGTACAGACACATCCAATCTATATATATATATATACACAATGTAGTCTGTGCTGTATAGACTCACCCTATATACTTATATATATATATATATATATATATTGTACTCTGCACTGTACACTCACGCTATCTTTATATTTGGGTTCTTTAATGTACTCTGCACTGTACACTCACTCTATCTATATATTTGGGTTATATAATGTACTCTGCACTGTACAGACTCATCCAATCTATATATAGGGGTAATATAATGTACTCTGTACTGTATAGACTCACCCTATATACATATATATTGTACTCTGCACTGTACACTCAATCTATCTCTATATGTGGGTTCTATAATGTACTCTGCACTGTACAGACTCACCTAGAATAAATCCTGTATGTTTCAGCAGTATAGTGTCCATTAGAGAAAATTAAATTCTTCCCCCGCAGGGTTCACTTACTTGTTCCCGTCGCCCCCCTGCTCCATTTCCTCCGCTGTCATCTGTACGAATTCTTTGACCAAAGCGTTGAGTAACCGCCGTGCTTCGTAGTCGCTGAGGGTGACCCGGTCCGTTAAGGAGTCCAAGCCCGGTCTTCATGGGGGGGGGAGAGAAGAGAGCGAATGTCAGAGGGAGAGAGGGGTGGGGGGGGGCGGGTGCCCCCCGCTGCCGCCGCCGCAGCCTAAAACACCCGACATCGCCCAGACTGCGCCATCCCAGGCGGGCGCGGACGCCACCCTCTTACCTGACTGGCGCTGCTTGCGTGCAGGACATCTGGCTGACCACCAAGCCCAGGACTGCGACGAGGGAGGAGACCTTCAGGAGAACCATCATGTCCTGTCCAGGAAGATTTAAAGGGAAAGTTTTGGCCGTCAGCCAGCAATGCCATCATCATTACCCCCCATCCCCCTCCCCCCCCCCCCCCTCCGTGGTCCTCTCCACCATAATCTCCTGAAAGCTTTCCAGAGAACCGCCACGCGTTGCTCTCGCAAGTCGCCGTCTCTCGCAGCCCTCGCACCACCTTATTAGAAAATCTTATTAAGAGGCGGGAGCGCTGCGTTCCATCGAATGAAAGAATATTTTACAATCGTTACATATCGGGGGGGGGGGGGCGGGAGGATTTAACCTGTAGCTGTCAGGCTTTGAACAGGCTGGGGATTGTAGTTCCTGAACGCTACAGGTTGGCGGAATTTGTAGTTCACAGGATCGTCGGAAAGCCTGGAAAATAAGGGGCACTTACCTACCGCGGGAAAAGGATTCCCCCCCCCCCCCCCCCCGACATTCCTTTCCTCCAATCAGCATAAAGTTTAAGCTCATAGAAAGATATGAAGCCTGCCGCCATGCTGGGAGTTATTGTTCCTCACCGTCCCGGGAGACTCCTGAACCGGCCTTGGCAATGACAATCCCTGGTCCGTGCCACCTACTGAAGCCGCCAAAATACATTTGAGCCATGGCTCCTGGGCATGCTGGGAGTTTTAGTTCCTCAGGAGCCCAAGAGCCAAGGGAAGAGATCAGGTGAGAATTCTTCTAGCTCCCAATTTATTCTGCCAATAGGGACAGTTCCTTCAATCGGTTTTATCACCTGTATATATATATATATATATATATATATATATATATATATATGGACATTGATGGAGCAGCCAATGTGACCTAAAGAAGTGACGGCCGCCGCCAAGGCTTGGAGCCAGCCATCTCCGTACGGAAGGTGGGAGAGCAGCAAGACTCACAGAAAGGGTCGGAGGATTTCCAAAATCCACTTACCTGGCCAGTGATTGTAAGTTGTCGCTTTCCTAGTGGGAGAGACTCTCTTAGTTACGATTTCCACTCTCAATGCTCTCCAATGGGAAGACGGGGCGATCTTATATACCTGCCGACTGCATGAGAGTGTGTGGGCGTCCTGTGACCGCCCGCCAGCCAATGGGGGCCATCCCAGCCCGACGCTGGCCAATCCCCCAGCAGGGTCCGGACCCCCCAGGACGACCAATGACGTCATCACAGTCACTGAGAATTCCATTCACAAAACCTGCCAGTCATCGCTCCCTTATAGGAGCATTTGCATTGATGTCATTGAAGGGAAAAAAAAAGAAACAGAAACGTTAATGAAAAGTAAAGGGGACGAGTCTCCAGTCATTAATAATTTATCCTCTGCTTACACCGCTCCCCCCCCCCCCAACCATTCCCCCCCCCCCCGCTTCCCAAAATATGACTCGATGTTGTTGTGAGAGACAAAAAAAAACTCAATGGACGGTCTTTATTAAAAGCGACATCTACTGCAGAACGTACTGCATTGCAGACCCCATCGCCAGATCAGCAGCGATTTATCGCAACGCTGACTAATCTGAGTGCATCCCGGTGTGGGGGGAGGGGAAGGGGCAACAGGGCCGACCGTCTACAAAAGTTTTATGGTGGTCAAAATATCAGTGATCAACCACCTATACTGGTCTATACACCTACCAGCACCATGATATACATCTATATACCTCATTATACCTATATACCAGTCTATATACCTCACTATATCTATATACCAGTCTATATACTTCACTACACCTATATACCAGTCTGTATACCTCACTACACCTATATACCAGTCTGTATATCTCACTATACCTATATACTAGTCTATATACCTCACTACACCTATATACCAGTCTGTATACCTCACTATACCTATATACCAGTCTATATACCTCACTATAAATATTAACCAGTCTATATACCTCACTATATCTATATAACCAGTCTATATACCTCACTACACCAATATACCAGTCTATATACCTCACTATAACTATATACCAGTCTATATACCTCACTATATCTATATACCAGTCTATATACCTCACTACATCAATATACCAATCTATATCCCTCACTATACCAATATACCAGACTATATCCCTCACTTTACCAATATACCAATCTATATTCCTCAATATACCAATATACCAGTCTTTATACCTCATTATACCTATATACCAGTCTATATATGCCTCACTACACCTATGTACCAGTCTGTATATCTCACTATACCTATATACCAGTCTATATACCTCACTACACCTAAATACCAGTCTATATACCTCACTACACCTAAATATCAGTCTGTATACCTCACTACACCTATATACCAGTCTGTATACCTCACTATACCTATATACCAGTCTGCATACCTCACTACACCTATATACCAGTCTGTATATGCGTAAACTGTCGGCGCTATATAAATCCTGTATAATAATAATAATATACCTCACTATACCAGTCTATATTCCTCACTATACCTATATGCCAGTCTATATAACTCACTATACCTATATGCCAGTCTATATACCTCACCATACCTATATACCAGTATATATATATATGCCTCACTACACCTATATACCAGTCTGTATATCTCACTATACCTATATACCAGTCTATATACCTCACTATACATATATACCAGTCTGTATACCTCACTATACCTATATACCAGTCTATATACCTCACTATACCTATATACCAGTCTATACACCTCACTGCACCTATATACCAGTCTATATACCTCAATACCAGTCTATTCACTTTACTGTACCCATATACTACACCTTAATACCAATCATTATACCTCACTGTCCTTATACACTTATATATAGACTATTTTCATTTATTTCATAAATTCCAAGGTATGAATACTTTTACAAGGCACTGTATATACTTTGCTGTATATATATACCAGTATTTATACCTCTATGCCAGTCTATATACTTTGCTTTACCTATATACCAATCTATACAACTCACTAAACCTACATACCGGGCTATACACCCTTATACTAATCTATACACTTCACTTTACCTATATATGAGACTAAACACCTCTATTCCAATCTATGCACCTCACTGTACCTATATACCGGTCTATACACCTTACTACACCCATATATTGGTCTTTTCACCTTACTCTACCTATATATCAGTCTATACTCCTCTGTACTAATCTGTGCATCCCATCATACCTATATATCAGTCTATACCACCAAAGGTACCTATATACTAGTCTATACACCTCATCATAACTCTATCAAGGTCTATATACCAATCTATACAGCTCTGTATATACATCTCATCATACCTCTATACAGGTCTCTGGTCTTCATTATACTCCCATACCAGGCCCTCTTACTCCACATATATACCAGTCTATGTATACTATCTCTATACAACACCTCACTATTAATCCTACTACAACCCTACAGAAATAATTCATTTATTATAGTACTTTAAATATTGGGGGCAGATACAAGAAAAACGGAAATGGGGCACTGGAAGGATAAAAGAAGATATTGGAATATTGCTGTAGAAGTATAATAGTGGGGGGGGGGGGGGGGGAGCACTGAACAGTGTGTGGGAGGAAAAGAGGGGGAATAGCTATGGATTTTAACAATTTGTTATTGATAGTGGGGTACAGGGGTGGTGAATGGGGTATAATGATGAAAAGAAACAGTCAGGGGTAAATCATGTAATCATGTCAGGTGTATAATGGGGGAGAGGGGAGAGTGAGGGTGTATAATGGGGGAGAGGGGACAGTGGGGGGTATATAATGGGGGAGAGGGGGACAGTGAAGGGTGTATAATGGGGGAGAGGGGACAGTGGGGTGTGTATAATGGGAGAGAGGGGACAGTGGAGGGTGTATAATTGGGGAGAGGGGACAGTGGGGGTGTATAAGGAGGGAGAGGGGAGAGTAGGGGGTGTATAATGGGGGAGAGGGGACAGTGGAGGGTGTATAAGGGGGAGAGGGGAGAGTGGGGGGTGTATAATGGGGGAGAGGGGAGAGAGGGGGGTGTATAATGGGGGAGAGTGGGGAGTGGGGGGTGTATAATGGGGGAGAGGGGAGAGTGGGGGTGTATAATGGGGCAGAGGGGACACTGGGGGTGTATAATGGGGGAGAGTGGGGGTGTATAATGGGGGAGAGGGGACAGTGGGGGTGTATAATGGGGGAGAGGGGACAGAGGGGGGGGAAATGGGGGAGAGGGGACAGTGGGGGTCTATAATGGGGGAGAGGGGACAGTGGGGGTGTATAATGGTGGAGAGGGGACAGTGGGGGTGTATAAGGGGGAGAGGGGAGAGTAGGGGGTGTATAATGGGGGAGAGGGGACAGTGGAGGGTGTATAAGGGGGAGAGGGGAGAGTGGGGGTGTATAATGGGGGAGAGTGGGGGGTGTATAATGGGGGAGAGTGGGGATGTATAATGGGGGAGAGTGGGGGTGTATAATGGGGGAGAGGGGACAGTGGGGGTGTATAAGGGGGGAGAGGGGAGAGTAGGGGGTGTATAATGGGGGAGAGGGGACAGTGGAGGGTGTATAAGGGGGATAGGGGAGAGTGGGGGGGTGTATAATGGGGGAGAGGGGAGAGTGGGGGTGTATAATGGAGGAGAGTGGGGGTGTATAATGGGGGAGAGGGGACAGTGGGGGTGTATAATGGGGGAGAGGGACAGAGGGGGGGAAATGGGGGAGAGGGGACAGTGGGGGGTGTATAATGGGGGAGAGGGGACAGTGGGGGGTGTATAATGGGGGAGAGGGGACAGTGGAGGGTGTAAAAGGGGGAGAGGGGAGAGTGGGGGGTGTATAATGGGGGAGAGGGGAGAGTGGGGGGGGTGTATAATGGGGGAGAGGGGACAGTGGTGGTGTATAATGGGGGAGAGGGGACAGTGGGGGGTGTATAATGGTGGAGAGGGGACAGTGGGGGGTGTATAATGGGGGAGAGGGGAGAGTGGGGGGTCTATAATGGGGGAGAGGGGACAGTGGGGGTGTATAATGGGAGAGAGGGGACAGTGGAGGGTGTATAAGGGGGAGAGGGGAGAGTGGGAGGTGTATAATGGGGGAGAGGGGAGAGTGGGGGGTGTATAATGGGGGAGAGGGGACAGTGGGGGTGTATAATGGGAGAGAGGGGACAGTGGAGGGTGTATAATGGGGGAGAGGGGAGAGTAGGGTGTGTATAATGGGGGAGAGTGGAGGGTATATAATGGGGGAGAGTGGGAGGTGTATAATGGGGGAGAGGGGACAGTGGGGGTATATAATGGGGGAGAGGGGACAGTGGGGGTGTATAATGGGGGATAGGGGACAGTGGGGGTATATAATGGGGGAGAGGGGAGAGTGGGGGTGTATAATGGGGGAGAGTGGGGGGTGTATAATGGGGGAGAGGGGACAGTGGGGGTGTATAATGGGGGAGAGTGGGAGGTGTATAATGGGGAAGAGGGGACAGTGGGGGGTGTATAATGGGGGAGAGGGGAGAGTGGGGGGTGTATAATGGGGAAGAGGGGACAGTGGGGGTGTATAATGGGGGAGAGTGGGGATGTATAATGGGGGAGAGGGGAGAGTGGGGGTGTATAATGGGGGAGAGTGGGGATGTATAATGGGGGAGAGGGGAGAGTGGGGGTGTATAATGGGGGAGAGGGGAGAGTGGGGGTGTATAATGGGGGAGAGGTGACAGGGGGGGAATGGGGGAGAGGGGACAGTGGGGGGTGTATAATGGGGGAGAGGGGACAGTGGGGGTGTATAATGGGGGAGAGGGGGCAGTGGGGGGTGTTATAATGGGGGAGAGGGGACAGTGGGGGTGTATAATGGAGGCGAAGGGACAGTGGGGGGTGTATAATAGGGGAGAGGGGACAGTGGAGGGTGTATAAGGGGGAGGGGGGAGAGTGGGGGGGTGTATTATGGTGGAGAGAGGACAGTGAAGGGTGTATAATGGGGGAGGGGACAGTGGGGGTGTATAAGGGGGGAGAGAGGACAGTGAAGGGTGTATAATGGGGGGGGGGGCAGTGGAGGGTGTTGAATGGGGGATAGAGACAGTGAAAGGTGTATATTAGGGGAAATGGGACATTGGGGGAGGGGGGGGGGTTATAATGGGAGAAAGGGGACTGTGAATGGTGGATATTGGTGGTGAGGAGGAGTTGAGGGCATTGGATAGGGGAGAGAGACAGTGAAGAGTGTATAAATGTGGAGGGGGGCAGGTAAAAAGGGACAGTGAATGATGTAAAGTTGCAGAGAGGACAGTGTGGGGTGTATAATGGTAAAAAGGGACAGTAGAGGGTGTATAATGGAGAAGGACAGTGGAAGGTGTATGGGGGGGGGGCACAGTTGGTGGTGTATGATTGGGCAGAAGACACTGGGTACTGTATGATAGGGATAGAGACAATGGAGGTTGTATAATGTGAGAAAGGGGAAGTGGATGGTGTCTAATGGGGAGAAGGGCAATGTAGTGTGTTAATGGAGAGGGGGGACAGAGTGGTATTATAAAGAGTTGATCTTTGGTAGATGATTGATATAGTGGTACTAGGGTTAGTATAGGGGTGATAGTGGAGGACAGGGTTAGTATAGGGGTGATAGTGGAGGACAGGGTTAGTATAGGGGTGATTGTGACGGACAGTGTGGGTATAGGGGTGATAGAGGAGGAGAGTGTTGGTATAGGGGTGATAGTGGAGGAGAGGGTGAGTATAGGGGGGATAGTGGAGGAGAGGGTGAGTATAGGGGGGATATTGGGGGACAGTGTTGGTATAGTGGTGAGAGTGGGTAAAAGGTGTAGTATAGGGGTGATAGTGGGGGGGACTGTTAATATAGGAATGATAGTGGAGGAGAGGGTTATTATAGGGGTAATAGTGGGGGAAAGTGTTAGAATGGGGGTGATAGTAAGGGAGACTGTTAGTATAGGGATGATATTGGGGGAAAGTGTTGGTATAAGGGTGATAGTAGAGGAGAGGGTTAGTATAGGGGTGATAGTGGAGGAAATGGTTGATATAGGTGCAATATTGGGTGGTGGCTGTTGGTATAGGGGTGATGGAAGGCAAACAGGATGGTATGGGGTTGATGGAAGGAGACATGGATGGTATAGGGGTAATAGAAGGAGACATAGATGGTATGGGGGTGATATAAGGAGACATGGATGGTATGGGGGTGATAGAAGGAGACATGGATTGTATAGGGGTGATGGAAGGAGACATGGATGGAATGGGGTGATAGAAGGAGACATGGATGGTATACGGGTGATGGAAGGAGACATGGATGGTATAGGGGTGATAGAAGGAGATATGGATGGTATACGGGTGATGGAAGGAGACATGGATGGTATAGGGGTGATAGAAGGAGATATGGATGGTATAGGGGTGATAGAAGGAGACATGGATGGAATGGGGGTGATGGAAGGAGACATGGATGGTATAGGGGTGATAGAAGGAGACATGGATTGTATAGGGGTGATAGAAGGAGACATGGATGGTATACGGGTGATGGAAGGAGACATGGATGGTATAGGGGTGATAGAAGGAGACATGGATTGTGTAGGGGTAATGGAAGGAGACATGGATGGAATGGGGGTGATAGAAGGAGACATTGATGGTACAAGGGTGATAGAAGGAGACATTGATGGTATAGGGGTGATAGAAGGAGACATGGATGGTATAGGGGTGATAGAAGGAGACATGGATTGTATAGGGGTGATAGGAAACATGGATGGTATAGGGGTGATGGAAGGAGACATGGATGGTATAGGGGTGATAGAAGGAGACATGGATTGTATAGGGGTGATAGAAGGAGACATGGATTGTATAGGGGTGATGGAAGGAGACATGGGTTGTATAGGGGTGATAGAAGGAGACATGGATTGTATAGGGGTGATGGAAGGAGACAGGGATGGTATAGGGGTGATGGAAGGAGACATGGATGAAATGGGGGTGATAGAAGGAGACATGGATGGTATAGGGGTTATAGAAGGAGACATGGATGGTATAGGGGTGATAGAAGGAGACACGGATGGTATAGGGGTGATGGAAGGAGACATGGATTGTATAGGGGTGATAGAAGGAGACATGGATGGTATAGGGGTGATGGAAGGAGATATGGATGGTATAGGGGTGATAGAAGGAGACATGGATCGTATAGGGGTGATGGAAGGAGACATGGGTTGTATAGGGGTGATAGAAGGAGACATGGATTGTATAGGGGTGATGGAAGGAGACATGGGTGGAATGGGATAAAAGGAGACATGGATGGTATGGGGGGGTTGAAGGAGACAGGGATGGTATAGGGGTGATGGAAGGAGACATGGATGGAATGGGGGTGATAGAAGGAGACATTGATGGTACAAGGGTGATAGAAGGAGACATGGATGGTATAGGAGTGATAGAAGGAGACATGGATGGTATAGGGGTGATAGAAGAAGACATGGATTGTATAGGGGTGATAGAAGGAGACATGGATGGTATAGGGGTGATGGAAGGAGATATGGATGGTATAGGGGTGATAGAAGGAGACATGGATGGTATAGGGGTGATGGAAGGAGACATGAATGGAATGGGATAGAAGGAGACATGGATGGTATGGGGGTGTTGAAGGAGACAGGGATGGTATAGGGGTGATGGAAGGAGACATGGATGGAATGGGGGTGATAGAAGGAGACATTGATGGTACAAGGGTGATAGAAGGAGACATGGATGGTATAGGAGTGATAGAAGGAGACATGGATGGTATAGGGGTGATAGAAGGAGACATGGATTGTATAGGGGTGATAGAAGGAGACATGGATGGTATAGGGGTGATGGAAGGAGATATGGATGGTATAGGGGTGATAGAAGGAGACATGGATCGTATAGGGGTGATGGAAGGAGACATGGGTTGTATAGGGGTGATAGAAGGAGACATGGATTGTATAGGGGTGATGGAAGGAGACATGGATGAAATGGGGGTGATAGAAGGAGACATGGATGGTATAGGGGCGATAGAAGGAGACACGGATGGTATAGGGGTGATAGAAGGAGACATGCTTTGATTGAGAAAAAAAAAAAAAAGAAGGAGACATGGATGGAATGGCGGTGATAGAAGGAGACATGGATGGTATACGGGTGATGGAAGGAGAAATGGATGGTATAGGGGTGATAGAAGGAGACATTGATGGTATAGGGGTGATAGAAGGAGACATGGATGGTATAGGGGTGATGGAAGGAGACAAGGATGGTATAGGGGTGATGGAAGGAGACATGGATGGTATAGAGGTGATGGAAGGAGACATGAATGGAATGGGATAGAAGGAGACATGGATGGTATAGGGGTGATAGAAGGAGACAGGGATGGTATAGGGGTGATGGAAGGAGACATGGATTGTATGGGGGTGATAGAAGGAGACATGGATGGTATAGGGGTGATGGAAGGAGACATGGATGGAATGGGGGTGATAGAAGGAGACATGGATGGTAAAGGGGTGATAGAATGAGATATGGATGGTATAGGAGTGATGGAAGGAGACATGGATGGTATAGGGGTGATGGAAGGAGACATGGATGGAATGGGGTGATAGAAGGAGACATGGATGGTATAGGGGTGATGGAAGGAGACATGGATGGTATAGGGGTGATGGAAGGAGACATGGATGGAATGGGGGTCATGGAAGGAGACATGGATGGTATAGGGGTGATGGAAGGGGGCATCGACTGTATAGGGGTGATAGAAGGAGACATGGATGGTATAGGGGTGATGGAAGGAGACAAGGATGGTATAGGTGTGATAGAAGGAGACATGGATGGAATGGGATAGAAGGAGACATGGATGGTATAGGGCTGATGGAAGGAGACATGGATGGTATAGGGGTGATATAAGGAGACATGGATGGAATGGGGTTCATGGAAGGAGACATGGATGGTATAGGGGTGATGGAAGGGGACATCTATTGTATAGGGGTGATAGAAGGAGACATGGATGGTATGGGGGTGATATAAGGAGACATGGATGGTATGGGGGTGATAGAAAGAGACATGGATTGTATAGGGGTGATGGAAGGAGACATGGATGGAATGGGGGTGATAGAAGGAGACATGGATGGTATACGGGTGATGGAAGGAGACATGGATGGTATAGGGGTGATAGAAGGAGATATGGATGGTATAGGGGTGATGAAAGGAGACTAGGGTGGAATGGGGGTGATGGAAGGAGACATGGATGGTATAGGGGTGATAGAAGGAGACATGGATTGTATAGGGGTGATAGAAGGAGACATGGATGGTATACGAGTGATGGAAGGAGACATGGATGGTATAGGGGTGATAGAAGGAGACATGGATTGTATAGGGGTAATGGAAGGAGACATGGATGGAATGGGGGTGATAGAAGGAGACATTGATGGTACAAGGGTGATAGAAGGAGACATTGATGGTATAGGGGTGATAGAAGGAGACATGGATGGTATAGGGGTGATAGAAGGAGACATGGATTGTATAGGGGTGATAGAAGGAGACATGGATGGTATAGGGGTGATGGAAGGAGACATGGATGGTATAGGGGTGATGGAAGGAGACATGAATGGAATGGGATAGAAGGAGACATGGATGGTATGGGGGTGTTGAAGGAGACAGGGATGGTATAGGGGTGATGGAAGGAGACATGGATGGAATGGGGGTGATAGAAGGAGACATTGATGGTACAAGGGTGATAGAAGGAGACATGGATGGTATAGGAGTGATAGAAGGAGACATGGATGGTATAGGGGTGATAGAAGGAGACATGGATTGTATAGGGGTGATAGAAGGAGACATGGATGGTATAGGGGTGATGGAAGGAGATATGGATGGTATAGGGGTGATAGAAGGAGACATGGATCGTATAGGGGTGATGGAAGGAGACATGGGTTGTATAGGGGTGATAGAAGGAGACATGGATTGTATAGGGGTGATGGAAGGAGACATGGATGAAATGGGGGTGATAGAAGGAGACATGGATGGTATAGGGGTGATAGAAGGAGACACGGATGGTATAGGGGTGATAGAAGGAGACATGCTTTGATTGAGAAAAAAAAAAAAAAGAAGGAGACATGGATGGAATGGCGGTGATAGAAGGAGACATGGATGGTATACGGGTGATGGAAGGAGACATGGATGGTATAGGGGTGATAGAAGGAGACATGGATGGTATAGGGGTGATAGAAGGAGACAGGGATGGTATAGGGGTGATGGAAGGAGACATGGATTGTATGGGGGTGATAGAAGGAGACATGGATGGTATAGGGGTGATGGAAGGAGACATGGATGGAATGGGGGTGATAGAAGGAGACATGGATGGTAAAGGGGTGATAGAATGAGATATGGATGGTATAGGAGTGATGGAAGGAGACATGGATGGTATAGGGGTGATGGAAGGAGACATGGATGGAATGGGGTGATAGAAGGAGACATGGATGGTATAGGGGTGAGTGAAGGAGACATGGATGGAATGGGGGTGATAGAAGGAGACATGGATGGTAAAGGGGTGATAGAATGAGATATGGATGGTATAGGAGTGATGGAAGGAGACATGGATGGTATAGGGGTGATGGAAGGAGACAAGGATGGTATAGGGGTGATGGAAGGAGACATGGATGGTATAGGGGTGATGGAAGGAGACATTAATGGAATGGGATAGAAGGAGACATGGATGGTATAGGGGTGATAGAAGGAGACAGGGATGGTATAGGGGTGATGGAAGGAGACATGGATTGTATGGGGGTGATAGAAGGAGACATGGATGGTATAGGGGTGATGGAAGGAGACATGGATGGTATGGGGGTGATGGAAGGAGACATGGATGGAATGGGGGTGATAGAAGGAGACATGGATGGTATAGGGGTGATAGAATGAGATATGGATGGTATAGGAGTGATGGAAGGAGACATGGATGGTATAGGGGTGATGGAATGAGACATGGATGGAATGGGGTGATAGAAGGAGACATAGATGGTATACGGGTGATGGAAGGAGACATGGATGGTATAGGGGTGATAGAAGGAGACATGGATGGTATAGGGGTGATGGAAGGGGGCATCGACTGTATAGGGGTGATAGAAGGAGACATGGATGGTATAGGGCTGATGGAAGGAGACATGGATGGTATAGGGGTGATATAAGGAGACATGGATGGAATGGGGGTCATGGAAAGAGACATGGATGGTATAGGGGTGATGGAAGGGGACATTTATTGTATAGGGGTGATAGAAGGAGACATGGATGGTATAGGAGTGATGGAAGGAGACATGGATGGTATAGGGGTGATAGAAGGAGACATGGATGGTATAGGGGTGATGGAATGAGACATGGATAGAATGGGGGTGATAGAAGGAGACATGGATGGTATATGGGTGATGGAAGGAGACATGGATGGAATGGGGGTGATGGAAGGAGACATGGATGGAATGGGGGTGATGGAAGGAGACATGGATGGTATAGGGGTGATAGAAGGAGACATGGATGGAATGGGGGTGATGGAAGGAGACATGGATTGTATAGGGGTGATGGAAGGAGACATGGATGGTATAGGGGTGATGGAAGGAGACATGGATGGAATGGGGGTCATGGAAGGAGACATGGATGGTATAGGGGTGATGGAAGGAGAAATGGATGGTATAGGGGTGATGAAAGGAGACATGAATGGAATGGGATAGAAGGAGACATGGCTGGTATAGGGGTGATATAAGGAGACATGGATGGAATGGGGGTCATGGAAGGAGACATGGATGGTATAGGGGTGATGGAAGGAGACATGGATGGTATAGGGGTGATGGAAGGAGACATAGATGGTATAGGGGTGATGGAAAGAGACATGGATGGTATAGGGGTGATGGAAGGAGACATGGATTGTATAGGGGTCATGGAAGGAGACATGGATGGTATAGGGGTGATGGAAGGAGACATGGATAGTATAGGGGTGATAGAAGGAGACATGGATGGTATAGGGGTGATGGAAGGAGACATGGATGGTATAGGGGTGATGGAAAGAGACATGGATGAAATTGGGGTGATAGAAAGAGACATGGATGGTATACGGGTGATGGAAGGAGGCATGGATGGTATAGGGGTGATAGAAGGAGACATGGATGGAATGGGGGTGATGGAAGGAGGCATGGATGGTATAGGGGTGATAGAAGGAGACATGGATGGTATAGGGGTGATAGAAGGAGACATGGATGGTATAGGGGTGATAGAAGAAGATATGGATAGTATAGGGGTGATGGAAGGAGACATGGATGGAATGGGGGTGATGGAAGGAGACATGGATGGAATGGGGGTGATGGAAGGAGACATGGATTGTTTAGGGGTGATGGGAGGAGACTTGGATGGTAGGGGTAATAGCAGAGGGGTAGATGGGGGGGGGGGGGGGTAGAGTATAGTTGAAGTGAGTAGAAATGGGATTTGAAGGGTGATGAGGGTGTCAGTAAATAAATCAGTAAATGTTTGAAGAAGAAGCGAGTAGGCAGCGATGACATAGGGAGGTTTAGGAAATGGGTCCATTTTGCAATCACTGCAGATCATTAAAGTATATAAATAAATTGGATTTCCCGGGGGGGGGGGGGGGGGGTGGATGTGTCTGGCAGGTGTACCTCTTGTGCTGTGTACAGAGATATACTGGAGTGTTTGTCTCCCTGCCCGCCACTAATGGACAAAGCGCCCAGCGGCGGAGGAGGGGTGCACTCAGGTGAGTCGCTCACATGATTTATAACTGATAATTACCATCAGTCGTCCTCTCCCCCCCCCCTCCGGACACTTGGGATCCCCTCGGGGCGCTGATGGGGCCCGGGGCCAGGCGGGGTGTTTGCTCACCTGCCTTCTCTCTGTCCTCCTAGGACAATACATTATAATGATGTCATTGTACTGAGCAGAGCCGCCATTAACCCCCGGAGAGCCGGAGTACGGGGGATATGGGGCTCCTCGGCCAATAGGGAAAAGGGAGCTGATGTCTGTCTGCTAACCACTTGACCTCTGGAAGATTTACCCCTCTTCATGACCAGGCCATTTTTTGCGATACGGCACTGATAATTGACAAAAACTGAAAACCGTTGTGCGGCGTTGTACACAAATAAAATGTATTTCATATTTTTTCCCACAAATAGAATTTTCTTTTGGTGGCATTTGATCACCTCTGCGTTTTTTTTTATTTGTAGCGCTATAAACAAAAAACTATTTTAAAAAAAATAAATATATTTTAACTTTCTGCTATAAAACATTTCGAGCAAAAAATTGAAATAATCAAATTTCTTCATCAATTTAGAGCAATGTGTATTCTGCTACATACTTTTGGTAAAAAAAAAAAAAAAAAAAATCCCAATAATCGTATATTGATTGGTTTGAGCAAAAAAAGTTATAGTGGCGTCTACAAAGTAACTATGGGATATATACTGGGGTGATTATTTATTTATTATTCATTCTAGTAATGGCGGAGATCAGCGACTTATAGCGGGACTGCGACATTGCAGCGGACAAATATGACACTAAGGGGTTGATTTACTAAAGGAATATAGACTGCGCACTTTTGCAAGTGCAGTTGCTCCAGAGCTTAGTAAATGAGGGGAGCTTTGATGACGTCTAACGTCCAATCATGTGCAAGCAAAAATGTTGTTGTTTTTTTTTTTTTCTTGAATGTGATTGGGTATTCTTTGTAAAGTGTCCTGGTTACATAAAAGCCCCACCAGTGCCTATCAGTGCCACCAATCAGTGCCTATAAGTGATGGCAGTCAGTTCAGCCTTTCAGTGCCCATCAGCACCAACCATCAGTGCCTATCAGTGCTGCCTATTAGTGCCGTCTATCAGTGCCCATCAGTGCTGCCTATTAGTGCCATCTATCAGTGCCCATCAGTGCTGCCTATCCGTACCGTCTATCAGTGCCCACCAGTGCCAAGCATCAGTGCCGCATATCAGTGCAGTGTATTAGTGCCTCCTCATCAGTGCCGCCAATCAGTGCCTATAAGTGATGCCAGTCAGTGCAGCCTTTCAGTGCCCATCAGTACCGCCCATCAGTGCCGCCCATAATTGCTGCCTATTAGTGCCGTCTATCAGTTCCCACCAGTGCCACGCATCAGGGCAGCATATTAGTGCCTCATTATCAGTGCCGCCATTCAGTGCCTAAAAGTGATGCCAGTCAGTGCAGCTTTTCAATGCCCATCAGTACCGCCCATCAGTGCCCATCAGCGTCGCCCATCATTGCTGCCTATTAGTGCTGTCTATCAGTGCCCATCAGTGCTGCCTATCCATGCCGTTTTTCAGTGCCCACCAGTGCTGCCTATCAGTGCCCACCAGTGCCACGTATCAGTGTCGCCTATCAGTGCCGCATATCAGTGCAGCATATTAGTGCCTCCTCATCAGTGCCACCAATCAGTACCTATAAGTGATGCCAGTCAGTGCAGCCTTTCAGTGCTCATCAGTACCGCCCATCAGTGCTCATCAGTGCCTCCAATCAGTGCCCATCAGTGCTGCCCATCAGTGCCACGTATCAGTGTCAGCTATCAGTGCTCATCAGTGCCACCTAATCAGTGCCCATTAGTGCCGCCACCTAATCAGTGCCCATCAGTGAAAGAGAAAAATGACGCATTTACAAAATTTACTGACAGAAACTAAAAAAAAAAAAAATGTTTTTTTCTAAATTTTTGTTCTTCTTTCTTTTTATAAAAACTAAAAATCCCAGCAGTGATTAAATACCACCAAAAGAAATCTCTATTTGTGTGAAGAAAAAGATTAAAAAATATGTCATATGGGTGCAGAGTTGTATGACCGCGCAATTCTCATTCAAAGTGTGTCAGCGCCGAAATCTGGGAATTGGCCTGGGCAAGAAGGGGGGTGGAAGTGCCCGGTATTGAAGGGGTTAAGGCAAAGAGATGAAACTGATACTTATTATAATTGATAATTGTTATAATATCTGCTTCCGGGACCCCGCTGGCCCCTCCCACCAGCCATGATCTGCCTGCATTGCATACAGAAGCCCAGAGACCCCGGTGATGACATCACTGAATCCTAAATGAGGTTTTGTTCCAAAGAGAAGCGCAGAGACCACATGGGGGGGGGGGGGAGACCACATAGGGGGGGGGACCACATGGGGGGGAGAGACCACATGCGGGGGAGACTACATGGGGGGAGACCACATGGGGGGAGAGACCACATGGGGGGACCACATGGGGGGAGACAACATGGGGGGGAGACCACATGGGGGGGAGAGACCACATGGGGGGACCACATGCGGGGGAGACTACATGGGGGGAGACCACATGGGGGGAGAGACCACATGGGGGGACCACATGGGGGGGACCACATGGGGGGGACCACTAAAAAGCAAAATAAGCAGATATAAGTTCATATTTAGCAGTGACGAAGCATTGGGGACAACAGGGGCTTATTATTAAAAGAGTCGGGGTGGGGGTAAGGTCAAGGGTAACTTGTTTTTTCAATCCATTTTTGGTGGAAGGGTTGGAAAATTCACAAATTTTGGTGTAAATTTCCTTACCATTGAAATTTCCTGCAACCAAATTTTTTATGGCTAATTTAATAGCAAAAAAAATAATAAAAAATAACATGCAATTGATAAAATATTAATGAAAATGAATAACATGCAATATTGAAGTGTCGATGTCCTCCGGGGGATGATTGGCTGGAAGGTTTGTATGCGCTACAATGAATGGAATGTCTCTTCTGGATCTAATACAGCCGTCTGAGCGCCACCTAGTGGACACTTGCAGCTTAGTCCAGACTTGCTCCAGTCACAGCACTGATCTCATTCATGATAATAAATAGGAACAATGTGTCTCCTTGTGCACAGCCAATGTCTCATCAGATATAATTTTATAATGCTCACTCATATCAGGACATCAATGAAGAGCTGCATATTCCCAATTGGATAAACTGAGGAAGTCTTAACTGATACACTCCTTTAGATTGTAAGCTCCATGAGCCGGACCCTCCTGTCCCTTCTGTATTAAACTGTATTGTAATTGTTCTGTCCCCCTTTACAGTGTAAAGCGCTGTGTACACTGTTGGTGCTATATAAATCCAGTATAATAATAATAATATAATATATAAATCCAGTATAATAATAATAATATATATAAATTCTGTATAATAATAATAATGTAATATATAAATCCTGTATAATAATAATAATAATAACAATAATAATAATAATAATATAATATATAAACCCTGCATAATAATAATAATAATACACACGACAGCCATTGTCACCACCACGATTCAAACTTCACCCTCCGTCATCCTGAAGCGTCCCGTTTTCTACCGCAGAAGAGCCGTCCAATCACCTGACAGAGTCGCATCTAATACAGGAACTGTGAATTGAAGAACACTGAACAGATAGCTAGCCTATGAGAAATGTAGATTTGTGCGAGGGGGGGGGGGGGATTTCTGTATACCTTTATGCAGATGCAGGATGGCCCTCGGCATCTGGAAAGTTCAGAGCAACACACAGACAGATATTTTTTTTTTATTAACAAATTAAGCAACAAGTACTTTCCAACTAATAGCACCGCATGTTTTGCCTTCTGACTGTTTCTTATAATTTTATTTAATGAAATTTAGAAAAATACAAACAGAGCGTGCAAAACATATCATAGTTACATAGTAGGTGAGGTTGAAAAAAGACACAAGTCCATCCAGTCCAACCTATGGCTGATGTTGAGGACAGGTCTAGAAGAAATAACTTAAAAATAAGGGGGATCCCTGAATCAATTGCACAGGAGGACCTGTCCTCCTATGTCGCTGATATGTTTAAGGGAATGCTCCCTGAAGCATCTGTTCTGGATGTTACATAGTTACATAGAAATATCGCAAAGGACATCACAAATACAACACCTAAACAAAGAAAAGAAAGAAAAAAAAAAACACATTTTCTCTTAAACCATTAAGAAGATAAAATATACATGTAGACGACACTAAACTACAAGCTGGCCTATTCCGATATAGGGGCCATTGTCACCAAATAGCATCAAACTTCTTCATTGAATTGTGTGTTTTTCAAAAGAAATAAGCCTATTAACGTCTAAAAATGTGTGAGAGAGGTCCACTTAAAGCAAGAGTCCGCCGGGGCTGCGCGTTTTTTTTTTTTAAAAGCCAGCAGCTACAAATACTGCAGCTGCTGACTTTTAAAATAGTGACACTTACCTGTCCAGCGTGCCCGCGATGTCGGCACACAAAGCCGATCTGTAGATCGTCTCTCGGGTGCTGCCGCCGCCATCTTGGGTATGGGAATCAGGAAGTGGAGCCTTTCAGCTTCATTTCCCGGTTCCCTACTGCGCATGCGCGAGCCGCGCTGCGCAATAAGGATGGTCCCCGCTGCCTCTGGGATCTGTGTGTTTTCCCAGCAGGCAGCGGGGCACTTGCAGAAAGGGGCGGGCACTTGCGGAAAGGGGCGTAATATACGCCCCTTTCCGCAGAGAGCTATCCCGGAAGTGGGTGCAGATACCTGTACTGTACAGGTACCTGCACCCCCCCTCCCCCCTGAAAGGTGCCAATTGTGGCGCCGGAGGGGGGAGGGTTCCGATGAGCGGAAGGTCCACTTGGGTGGACCTCCGCTTTAAGAGCAATATGTCTGTAGGCCATGAACAGAAAATGCAGAATATTACTAAACATAGAGGGAGTATAAAAATGTAAATGGTTCGACAGAGATATTTACATCCAGTGGCAGCTGGGGTGGGTTTTTCATTTGGTGGGGGGGGGGGCGGCAAACAAGCACTCCCCCCACCTCCGGGTAGCGCTGCACTGACAGCCCCCTCCCCCACCTCCAGTCAGCGCTGCACTGACAGCACCCCCCCCCCCCCACCCCCGGGCGGCCGGCTGGCTGTCAGGCATCCACCCGATCCAGGGCTGGTGGGCTGTGGTGTCCTCTTCTTCTCTCCCGGGGTGTGGGCAGTGGCTCCGGTGTCCGCTCCTCCCGCGGCTTCCTCCACTGTGTGTCCCCTCTCAGGAAATAAGGTAATAAATGGAGCGCTACAACAGCAACTAGTGCGATCTGAAAACACTTCCAAAGGTCTAGAGGTGCCCTAAGGCAAAGTTCACATGCTGCTGGAATCAGACTTGTGTTAAAGGTTCTGGTCAGTGTTGGCTGCCAGCTGTAAAGAGCAGAAGAAACCCTATATGCATGGGTAAAGAGACAGAGAGAGAGAGAGAGAGAGAGAGAGAGAGAGAGAGAGAGAGAGAGAGAGAGCGGCACCACTCTGAGTGCAGTAAGTTAGTTAAAATCCAAGTTTTAGTAAGCGTTATTTCACCTCAAATTTGAGGGGAGAAAGACAAGCAAAGCATGGGTAAAAGGCTTGGGCTCCTGTGGTCCAGCTGGGCAGCGGTGGTGGTTCCTGAGGCTGAAGGGTGCCACATGGCAAAGCGCGTCAGAAATGATGACCGGGAGGCGTGGTTAAGCTTGCGTTCGGCGCATGTGTGCTCCTTCGTCAGGCCTGATGCTTTGGCCAGTCAGGAAACAGGTCTCACAACCTGCCCCCTGATTGGCGGGGAGGAACTTTAGTGTGAAAGTAGCGAAAATTAATTAATTTGGTCAGGTGACCAGGGCGCTTCCTGACGATGTCATCATGACGAAACGTACGTCGAGGTGCATCCCGGTCACGTTTTTACTTCCGGTTTCTACAGTCCCGGGCGGTGGAGCGCACGTCGACTACATGCAGCGCGAGCGGTACGGCTGCTTCGCAACCCACCTGGTTCTATATGCAATTTCCCTCTAGTGCCGAGGCAAGGCACTTTTTAAAGTAAGAGGCAATTTGGCTAGCTGTTTTATATCTGTATTTTTTAATAAAACTTTATTATGCTATGGTCCTGCTCGCTTTATCTTTTCTGAGCAACTGTGGATTGGAATCCATAGTCAGGCACCCTGATATGCACACCCCCCCTTCCGCCGCCCTCCGGTGCTTCTACCGGCTTTCCCCTGTGATCGGCGAGCTGAAGAATGAACTGGTCACTGCCAGAAGTTAAGCATAGAGATTTCCGGTGACCAGATGCTCCTCAGTCATCTCTATGAACCTCAGAGGCTTGGGCGCGACGTTATGACGAAACGTCCAGGAGGGCGGAAGTAAACAATGCCGGGGACGCGTCTGGAAAGGCCAAGATCGTTTTTTTGTTTTTTTATCTCGGCCTTTCCAGCCTGGAGGAGAGATGAAGGGTCTTATTGACCCCACATCTCTCATAAAGAGGACCTGTCACGCACCATTCCTATTCCATTCCTAAGGGATGTTTACATTCCTTGTAACAGGAATAAAAGTGATCAATTTTTTTTTTTTTTTTAAAGAGAAAGTGTAAAAATAAAAAAATAAAAGTAAAACAAAGAATAATAAAAAAAACATTTAAAGCGCCCCGGTCACCGCGTGCTCACGCACACATAAGTCGCGCCCACTTATGTAAACGGCGTTCAAATCACACGTGTGAGGTATCGCCGCGTGCGTTAGAGCAAGAGCAACAATTCTAGCCCTAGACCTGCTCTGTAACTCTAAACATGTAACCTGCAAAAAAAAATGTAATGTCGCCTATGCGGAATTTTAAGTACCAAAGTTTGGCTCCATTCCACGAGCGCGCGCAATTTTAAAGCCTGACATGTTAGGTATCTATTTACTCAGCGTAACCTCATCTTTCACAATATATTAAAAAAATTGGGCTAACTTTACCGTTTTATTTTTTTTTATTTACGAAAAGTCGCTGCACAAATACCGTGTGACGTAAAAAGTTGCAACGGACGCCATTTTATTCCCTAGGGTCTCTGCTAAAAAACCATATATAATGTTTGGGGGTTCCGAGTCATTTTCTAGAAAAAAAATTCTAGAAATTTTCTAAAAAAAATGATGATTTTTTTTTTTAACACGTAGGAGCGAAGTGCCAGAATTGGCCCGGATGGGAAGTGGCTAGGATACTGTAACAGCTCTAATTTTGGCCTTCCTCTGCCAGATTAAATCCTTAAATATGCCATTCCTTTTTAATAGAAAATTTGCAAAGGGTATCCAAACGGGAGAGTTATGTAGATAGTACAAAAAGCTATCGTCTTAAGCAGGTTAATACGACCTACTAGAGTTAGAGGTAATTTACTCCAAGTTTTACTTTGAATATGAAATCTAGACAATAGAGGAACAATATTACCTGGAATGAATGCCGGAGGGAAAGCTGGCATAGTTATACCCAAGTACTACCTTAATATGAGACAAGGAAGGTGGCAAAGAGCAGTGCCGGGAAAAGGCCACTTGGCACCCAGGGCAAAGATGCCAAACTGTGCCCCCCCTTCCCCTAATGTTAGGATCAGGGCCCCCACATTCCTGCAATAAACCATTGCACCCAGGGCAACCACCCTTCCTGCCCACCCCTTGTCCCACTGCCTCCTAGCACAAAACCTTTACCCTCCACTCCAAACCCCCCTCCCAGCACAAATTCCCCCCCATCCCCCCTCCTAGCACAAATCCTCCCCCTAAAATGTACCCTTCTAGCACAAATACCCCCCCCCCAATCCTCCCTACTAGCACAAATCCCCCCCCCAAAAAAAACATTTCCCCTACCACAAATGCCCTCCCCCCTCTACCATATCACCACTTCTAGGACAAACCTCCAAAATCCCCCGCTCTAACACAAATCCTCTTCCCCCTCTCCCCCCTCCAAACACTAACCCCCCCACCCCCAATACACCCTGGATTTCCCCTCCTAGAAAAATTCTTACTCTCTGCCACCCTCAAATTCCCCCCCCCCCCCCCCAACAGAGAAAATTGAGTACTGTCCGTGATATTTTTTTTTTTTTACTCAATTTTCTCTGTCACAGTTGCACTAATACGGCTACAATCACATTAAGCCCCTCCCAACAAAAATTCTCTCCTCCCAATCTCCTTGTTGTGCCCCCCCTCCCCACCTCACACGATACCACAGTACCCAGGGCAGTCGCCCCTCCTTCTCCCGGGCCCTGGCAAAGAGTCAGGGAAAGGCTCTAGAGCAGCCTTTGTCAACCTTTTCAAGACAGAGGAACCCTTGAAATAACTTTTCGGTCTCCAGGAACCCCTGTTAAACTTGTGATACATTAGTGTGATGGTCACTGGGAGGATTTACCCCCCTTACAGATAGCTTAAAAGGTCAATGGTGTCAGTGGGAACTTATCTGAGAGGATAGAAATTGTTCATTGCTCAAGGAGCCCCCTAGCAACCTCTGGAGGAACCCTACAGTTCCATGGAACCCTGGTTGAGAAACCCTGGTCTAGAGGCAGCAACATAGATTTCTCCCAATTTATGCCAAGCCCTGAAAATTTGCCCAATTCATTAAATCGGAGTTCCACCTGTTTTTTTTTTGTTGTGTTTATTAAAAGTCAGCAGCTACAAAAAGTGTACCTGTGCTGACTTTTAATGAACACGCACTTACCTGTCCCACGGTCCAACAATGCAGCCGCCCGAAGGCTTGCTTCTCTCCCCCTCCTCTCCGCAGCGCCGGCATCCCTCCTGTGGGCCCAGAGGAAAGCCTTAAGGGCATCCCATACTACCCGTACTGAAGTAGAACCCACATTAACCACTTCAATACCAGGGGGGGCACTTTCGCCCGACTTCCTTCCCAGACCAATTTTCAGCTTTCATCGCTCTCGTACTTTCAATGACAATTGCGCGGTCCTGCAGCGCTGTACCCAAATGCCATTTTTATCATTTTGTTCACACAAACAGAACTCTCTTTTGGTGATATTTATTCACGATTCCGTTTTTTTATTTTTTGCAAAATAAGGGAAAAAAGAGAGAGAATTTGGAAGAAAACAATATTTTCTTCTTTCTATTTTAAAAGAAATCCAATAAAATCTAATTTTGTCATAAATTTAAGCCAAAATGTATTCTGCTACATGTCTTTGGTAAAAACAAATTCCGTTAAGTGTATAATAATTGGTTTGTGTGATCGCGGACAGATGTACGCAAATGACCATGTACAGATGTGCGCAGGTGATCACGGACACATGTGTGCAGATAATCATTGGGACATGTGATTTTACTGTTACATATGTGGGGGACATGTGTTTTTACTATGTGGGGACATGTGTTTTGGGGATAAATGTTTTGGGGACATGTGTTTTAGGGACGTCTTTTGATGGTATTTGATCACCTCTTATTTTTTGCACTATAAACAAAAAAAAAAAGAGTGACAATTTTGAAAAAAAAAAAAACAATATTTAGTATTTTTTGGTATAATAAATATCCTGAAATAAAAAAAAAAAAAAAAAAATTCTTCCTCAGTTTAGGCCAATATGTATTCTGCTACATATCTTTGGTTAACAAAAATGCAATAAGCGTATATTGATTGGTTTGCGCAAAAGTTATAGCGTCTACAAACTACGGGATGGATTTACGGCATTTTTATTATTATTATTATTTTTTTTACTAGTAATAACGGTGATCGGTGATTTTTAGCGGGACTGTGGCATTGCGGCGGACAGATCGGACACTTTTTTGGGGACCAGTGACATTTATATAGTGATCAGAGCTATAAAAATTCACTGATTACTGTATAAATGACAGGGAAGGGGTTAACACTAGGGGGCGGTCAAGGGGTTAGGTGTGTTCCCTGGGAGGTGTTGCTTACTGTATGGGGGGGGGGGGGCTGGGCTGATTGCAGGTGGAGAGAGTAACTAACAGAGGAGAATGATCAGGAATTCCATGGGGTTCTATATTAGCCTCTACAAGACTTGGGACAAGATCTGCAGAACAGAGAGATAAATCAATTCTGGACAAGGAATTCTGTGTTTTAGAAGAACATGTATAGACAGATTCATCAGGAGGAAACCGTCGCCACATACCCCGCAGTCCCAATTCCCCACATAGTTACATATATAGTTACATAGTAGGTGAGGCTGATAAAAAAGACAAAAGAAACATAAAGTCCAACCCATGTTCCTAAAGAAGAAAGACCCTCATCAGAAGACGATCCAGAAGCTGGACACTTAAGGCGTCTTAAGTCAATGGCATTGTTAAAGCTCCAAGTATCAGAATTTGCACTAGGGGAGATACTCCAGCAAGGAATCTATCCATGGCCTGCCACCCCCTATTCTGCATCCGGTCCCTTTCAGGGCACCGGGCGCGTGAATTACAGCAGCGTTTTTTTTTGTTTTGTTTTTTTAAGCACCTGATTAGAGACAGAGTCTCTAATAGGCTTCAAAATCAGGTGGGCTCAGGACGCAGAGGATTGCGTTCCGATCCCACCCATGTGTATTACAACAGCGAATTAATATTCCCTGTTGAAACAATGATCCTCAATCCGGCCAACCAGAAGCGGGCGTGAGACCCGTTTTCCGACTGGCCAAAAAGAGAAGACTCCCGATTGGACCGCCGAGGAGGAGGGAGGAAACCGAAGCCGCCGTGATGACCCGGAGAACGAGAGGCCGCAGGAGAATGGAAACAGGGGAAGCTGCCGCCGAGCACAGGAAGCCACCGATGATGGAGTAAGTGCGACCAACCGACTGACCGTCCTGGGGGGGGGGGGGGTGATATACTGTTTGTCGCCCCCCCCCCCCACCAAAAATTTTTTTTCCAAAGCCCGCTTGACTGTGGCACAAAGTGTATCACAATCTGTAGTAAAAAGAGAAGAAAGGAAAAAGATTCTCCAGAAGGGCAAGAGAAAAAACACCGGAGAGGGGAGGGGGAGGCTGCAGAGGCACAGTCACACAGGAGAAACGAGGAGGAGAGGCTGCAGAGGCACAGTCACACAGGAGAAACGAGGAGGAGAGGCTGCAGAGGCACAGTCACACAGGAGAAACGAGGAGGAGAGGCTGCAGAGGCACAGTCACACAGGAGAGGGGAAGGGGAGGCTGCAGAGGCACAGTCACACAGGAGAGGGGAGGGGGAGGCTGCAGAGGCACAGTCACACAGGAGAAGCGAGGAGGAGAGGCTGCAGAGGCACAGTCACACAGGAGAGGGGAAGGGGAGGCTGCAGAGGCACAGTCACACAGGAGAAGTGAGGAGGAGAGGCTGCAGAGGCACAGTCACACAGGAGAAGGGAGGGGGAGGCTGCAGAGGCACAGTCACACAGGAGAAGCGAGGAGGAGAGGCTGCAGAGGCACAGTCACACAGGAGAAGCGAGGAGGAGAGGCTGCAGAGGCACAGTCACACAGGAGAGGGGAGGGGGAGGCTGCAGAGGCACAGTCACACAGGAGAAACGAGGAGGAGAGGCTGCAGAGGCACAGTCACACAGGAGAGGGGAAGGGGAGGCTGCAGAGGCACAGTCACACAGGAGAGGGGAGGGGGAGGCTGCAGAGGCACAGTCACACAGGAGAAGCGAGGAGGAGAGGCTGCAGAGGCACAGTCACACAGGAGAAGCGAGGAGGAGAGGCTGCAGAGGCACAGTCACACAGGAGAGGGGAAGGGGAGGCTGCAGAGGCACAGTCACACAGGAGAAGCGAGGAGGAGAGGCTGCAGAGGCACAGTCACACAGGAGAGGGGAGGTGGAGAGGCTGCAGAGGCACAGTCACACAGGAGAGGGGAGGGGGAGGCTGCAGAGGCACAGTCACACAGGAGAGGGGAGGAGGAGAGGCTGCAGAGGCACAGTCACACAGGAGAGGGGAGGAGGAGAGGCTGCAGAGGCACAGTCACACAGGAGAGGGGAGGAGGAGAGGCTGCAGAGGCACAGTCACACAGGAGAGGGGAGGAGGAGAGGCTGCAGAGGCACAGTCACACAGGAGAGGGGAGGGGGAGGCTGCAGAGGCACAGTCACACAGGAGAGGGGAGGAGGAGAGGCTGCAGAGGCACAGTCACACAGGAGAGGGGAGGTGGAGAGGCTGCAGAGGCACAGTCACACAGGAAAGGGGAGGGGGAGGCTGCAGAGGCACAGTCACACAGGAGAAACGAGGAGGAGAGGCTGCAGAGGCACAGTCACACAGGAGAAACGAGGAGGAGAGGCTGCAGAGGCACAGTCACACAGGAGAGGGGAAGGGGAGGCTGCAGAGGCACAGTCACACAGGAGAAGCGAGGAGGAGAGGCTGCAGAGGCACAGTCACACAGGAGAGGGGAAGGGGAGGCTGCAGAGGCACAGTCACACAGGAGAAGCGAGGAGGAGAGGCTGCAGAGGCACAGTCACACAGGAGAAACGAGGAGGAGAGGCTGCAGAGGCACAGTCACACAGGAGAGGGGAGGTGGAGAGGCTGCAGAGGCACAGTCACACAGGAGAAACGAGGAGGAGAGGCTGCAGAGGCACAGTCACACAGGAGAAACGAGGAGGAGAGGCTGCAGATGCACAGTCACACAGGAGAGGGGAAGGGGAGGCTGCAGAGGCACAGTCACACAGGAGAAGCAAGGAGGAGAGGCTGCAGAGGCACAGTCACACAGGAGAAATGAGGAGGAGAGGCTGCAGAGGCACAGTCACACAGGAGAGGGGAGGGGGAGGCTGCAGAGGCACAGTCACACAGGAGAAGCGAGGAGGAGAGGCTGCAGAGGCACAGTCACACAGGAGAAACGAGGAGGAGAGGCTGCAGAGGCACAGTCACACAGGAGAGGGAAAGGGGAGGCTGCCGAGGCACAGTCACACAGGAGAAGCGAGGAGGAGAGGCTGCAGAGGCACAGTCACACAGGAGAGGGGAGGGGGAGGCTGCAGAGGCACAGTCACACAGGAGAAGCGAGGAGGAGAGGCTGCAGAGGCACAGTCACACAGGAGAAGCGAGGAGGAGAGGCTGCAGAGGCACAGTCACACAGGAGAGGGGAGGGGGAGGCTGCAGAGGCACAGTCACACAGGAGAAGCGAGGAGGAGAGGCTGCAGAGGCACAGTCACACAGGAGAGGGGAAGGGGAGGCTGCAGAGGCACAGTCACACAGGAGAAGCGAGGAGGAGAGGCTGCAGAGGCACAGTCACACAGGAGAGGGGAGGTGGAGAGGCTGCAGAGGCACAGTCACACAGGAGAGGGGAGGGGGAGGCTGCAGAGGCACAGTCACACAGGAGAAGCGAGGAGGAGAGGCTGCAGAGGCACAGTCACACAGGAGAGGGGAGGTGGAGAGGCTGCAGAGGCACAGTCACACAGGAGAGGGGAGGTGGAGAGGCTGCAGAGGCACAGTCACACAGGAGAGGGGAGGGGAGGCTGCAGAGGCACAGTCACACAGGAGAGGGGAGGAGGAGAGGCTGCAGAGGCACAGTCACACAGGAGAGGGGAGGTGGAGAGGCTGCAGAGGCACAGTCACACAGGAGAGGGGAGGGGGAGGCTGCAGAGGCACAGTCACACAGGAGAAGCGAGGAGGAGAGGCTGCAGAGGCACAGTCACACAGGAGAGGGGAGGTGGAGAGGCTGCAGAGGCACAGTCACACAGGAGAGGGGAGGTGGAGAGGCTGCAGAGGCACAGTCACACAGGAGAGGGGAGGGGGAGGCTGCAGAGGCACAGTCACACAGGAGAGGGGAGGAGGAGAGGCTGCAGAGGCACAGTCACACAGGAGAGGGGAGGTGGAGAGGCTGCAGAGGCACAGTCACACAGGAGAGGGGAGGGGGAGGCTGCAGAGGCACAGTCACACAGGAGAAGCGAGGAGGAGAGGCTGCAGAGGCACAGTCACACAGGAGAGGGGAGGTGGAGAGGCTGCAGAGGCACAGTCACACAGGAGAGGGGAGGGGGAGGCTGCAGAGGCACAGTCACACAGGAGAAGCGAGGAGGAGAGGCTGCAGAGGCACAGTCACACAGGAGAGGGGAGGTGGAGAGGCTGCAGAGGCACAGTCACACAGGAGAGGGGAGGGGGAGGCTGCAGAGGCACAGTCACACAGGAGAGGGGAGGAGGAGAGGCTGCAGAGGCACAGTCACACAGGAGAGGGGAGGAGGAGAGGCTGCAGAGGCACAGTCACACAGGAGAGGGGAGGTGGAGAGGCTGCAGAGGCACAGTCACACAGGAGAGGGGAGGTGGAGAGGCTGCAGAGGCACAGTCACACAGGAGAGGGGAGGGGGAGGCTGCAGAGGCACAGTCACACAGGAGAGGGGAGGGGGAGGCTGCAGAGGCACAGTCACACAGGAGAGGGGAGGGGGAGGCTGCAGAGGCACAGTCACACAGGAGAGGGGAGGGGGAGGCTGCAGAGGCACAGTCACACAGGAGAGGGGAGGGGGAGGCTGCAGAGGCACAGTCTTATAGGAGAAAGGAGTGGGGGAGGCTGTGCAGGCTGTGCAGGTCACGGGGAGGGGGGATTAAGACTGCAGAGACCCAGTCACACAGAAAAGGGGGAGTGGAAAAGATGCAGAGACAGGGAGGCTAGGGGAAGGGGGGAGGCTACAGGGACACAGTCACACAGGTCTCTGCTGCCTCAGCTGCATGGGGCAGTGAGTGATTGGGAGGTGCTCTGTGCTGAGCAGCTTCCTGTTCATTCACAAACTGAAACATAGTAAACAGTTTACTATGCTTCAATTTTGAATAAACACAGCGAGTGGGTGTGTTTACTGTGTTCATTTAGAAAAAGATGGGGCTGGTATATTACATATTTATTAGCTCCTTCCCCCGCTCTTCATTCTGAAACATCCCCCAGAGCAGCCAGGGGGAGAGGACAGAAGGGAAGTCAGCAGCCCTTGGGGGGGGGGGGGCAACATGGGGGGGAAACTCCCCCTGTGCACACCTGTGCCTCCGACTGAACATGCCCCTCATGTCTCCGGATCCTTGTATTTTTTATCTTTCTGGTTGTTTTCTTATAATCATTTCCCCCTATTATGGATTTCTGTGGCTAGAATTTCAATATTCAGTCAGTCTGCAGATTGTATGGGATGTGGTTGGATGTCATTGGAGATTCTCAGTGTATTGATAATCCCGGTATATGTGAGATGGGTAGAGGAGGTGTTAGAATATTATTTCAGTGACAGTTCCATTCCAGTCCTGCACTAAAATCTTCTGATATTTAACCCTTTCACGGCCAACACCCCCAAGAAATACAATTCAACAGATCTGCCCTCCGACGCCTTCTATTGATACTCAATGAATCTTCCTGTGATTATAAAGATATTTCGGACCAATCACATTTCTACAGACCGAGAAACAATAAGAGGGGAAACACTCAACCCCTCCGCCCTGCTTATGGTCTCTCTCACTGTCTGCCCTCTCTTCTCTCCTTCTCTTCTCTCCTTCTCCCTGCCCCCTGCTCTCTCTTCTCTCCTTCTCTTCTCTCCTTCTCCCTGCCCCCTGCTCTCTCTTCTCTCCTTCTCTTCTCTCCTTCTCCCTGCCTCCTCTTCTCTCCTTCTCCCTGCTCTCTCTTCTCTCCTTCTACCTGCCTCCTCTTCTCTCCTTCTTCCTGCCCTCTCTTCTCTCCTTCTCCCTGCCCCCTGCTCTCTCTTCTCTCCTTCTCCCTGCCTCCTCTTCTCTCCTTCTCCCTGCTCTCTCTTCTCTCCTTCTACCTGCCTCCTCTTCTCTCCTTCTACCTGCCTCCTCTTCTCTCCTTCTTCCTGCCCTCTCTTCTCTCCTTCTCCCTGCCCCCTGCTCTCTCTTCTCTCCTTCTCCCTGCCTCCTCTTCTCTCCTTCTCCCTGCTCTCTCTTCTCTCCTTCTACCTGCCTCCTCTTCTCTCCTTCTACCTGCCTCCTCTTCTCTCCTTCTACCTGCCTCCTCTTCTCTCCTTCTTCCTGCCCTCTCTTCTCTCCTTCTTCCTGCCCTCTCTTCTCTCCTTCTCCCTGCCCTCTCTTCTCTCCTTCTCCCTGCTCTCTCTTCTCTCCTTCTCCCTGCCCCCTACTCTCTCTTCTCTCCTTCTCCCTGCCCTCTCTTCTCTTCTTCTCCCTGCCCCCTACTCTCTCTTCTCTCCTTCTCCCTGCCCTCTCTTCTCTCCTTCTCCCTGCCCCCTACTCTCTCTTCTCTCCTTCTCCCTGCCCTCTCTTCTCTCCTTCTCCCTGCCCCCTACTCTCTCTTCTCTCCTTCTCCCTGCCCTATCTTCTCTCCTTCTCCCTACCCCCTACTCTCTCTTCTCTCCTTCTCCCTGCTCTCTCTTCTCTCCTTCTCCCTGCCCTCTCTTCTCTGCTTCTCCCTGCCCCCTACTCTCTCTTCTCTCCTTCTCCCTGCCCTCTCTTCTCTCCTTCTCCCTGCCCCCTACTCTCTCTTCTCTCCTTCTCCCTGCCCTCTCTTCTCTGCTTCTCCCTACCCCCTACTCTCTCTTCTCTCCTTCTCCCTGCTCTCTCTTCTCTCCTTCTCCCTGCCCCCTACTCTCTCTTCTCTCCTTCTCCCTGCTCTCTCTTCTCTCCTTCTCCCTGCCCTCTCTTCTCTCCTTCTCCCTGCCCCCTACTCTCTCTTCTCTCCTTCTCCCTGCCCTCTCTTCTCTGCTTCTCCCTGCCCCCTACTCTCTCTTCTCTCCTTCTCCCTGCCCTCTCTTCTCTTCTTCTCCCTGCCCCCTGTTCTCTCTTCTCTCCTTCTCCCTGCCCTCCTGCTCTCTCTTTCTCCCTGCCCTCCTGCCCTCTCTTCCCTCCTGCCCCTTCTCTCTCCTTCTAGCTGCTCTCCGTTTGTCTCAATCTCTATCTTCTAGCCTGCACCCCCCCCTTCACCCCACCCACAGACTCTCTCTCTGCCCTCTGCTCTCTCTTTCTCCCTGCCCCCTCCTGCTCTCTTTTCCTCATTCTCCATGCCCCCCCCCCCCCCCCCGCTCTCTCTCACTTTCTCCTTCTCCCTGCCCCCTACTCTCAATAAACGTTGATCAGACAGGAGATAGAGAGATACAAAGTAACATTGTTTATAAACATTGATCAGACGGGAGATAGAGAGATACAAAGTAACATTGTTTATAAACATTGATCAGACAGGAGAGAAGCCTCCCGCTCTCTCTTTAACCTTCTCCCTGCTTGTTCTATCTTTTTCTCTTCCCTGCCCCCTGCTCTCTTTTTCTTCTTCTTTATGCCCCCTGCTCACTCTCTCCTTCTCTCTCTTTCTCCTTCTCACTGTCTCTGCTCTCTCTTTATCTCCTATTTCCACCCCCTCTCCTTCTCCCTGCCCTCTCTCTTTTATTCTGCCCCCCTCCCCCAGCTCTCTTTCTCTATTTGCCCTTTTCCTGTCTTTTTACCTATGCCCCCACCCCGGCTGCCTTTCTCTGCTATTTCTCTTTGTCTATTTTGTGGGTCTCTCCCTCACACTTTCTCCTTCCTATTTCACAGAACCGGCTTACAGCCCATAATTGTTTTTGTGTTTTTTTGGGGAACCCCCTAAATATAAGACTTTGCATTGCCTTATAGTGGGTGGCCTCTTGGGGGCACCATGGAGTCATTATTTAGTACCTATTCTAAGCAGAGCTCCTTGTATTGTATTATATTATATTATAATTATAAGTCCTCGGAGAGGAGGGGGGAGCACCAGAATCAATGAGAAAAAATCTTTTATTTTAAGATGGTGACAAGTTCATTACTTCAGTGAAGTTGATTAATTGTTCCTTTAACTATGAAGGTTTCTTTCAGCTGAACACTGTGTGAGGGGGCAAAGACACAAACTACTGCAGGGAAATCTCCTCTTGGGGTGGAGATCCAAGCTAACAAAGTAACATTGTTTATCAACGTTGTTCAGATGGGAGATAGAGACAGATTAAGTAACATTGTTTATAAACATTGATCAGACAAGAGATAGAGAGATACAAAGTAACATTGTTTATAAATATTGATCAGACAGGAGATAGAGAGATACAAAGTAACATTGTTTATAAATATTGATCAGACAGGAGATAGAGAGATACAAAGTAACATTGTTTATAAATATTGATCAGACAGGAGATAGAGAGATACAAAGTAACATTGTTTATAAATATTGATCAGACAGGAGATAGAGAGATACAAAGTAACATTGTTTATAAACATTGATCAGACAGGAGATAGAGAGATACAAAGTAACATTGTTTATAAACATTGATCAGACAGGAGATAGAGAGATACAAAGTAACATTGTTCCTTAATATCTACTCTTTTTCATTCATCTGCAGATCAAAACAATGAGTTCCAATGAGCGACTTGATGTAGCAAGTTATTATTTAACCCCTTAATGCTCGAAGGTAGAACAAATCCCAATGCTGCAACATCAGGTGATGCACACACATGCTGATTTTATTTTAGTGCAGTGTTTACAAAAAATTGCAAAATATTTTTTTTTTTTTTTAAAAAGCCTTTATTTTCGAAATGTGTATTTTTTATGTACTGTAAAGATTTTTTCGAACTCACATTAAGTAGATATGTAAAAAATAAATAAAAAAGATACATTTGTTGCCCGATTTTTATCTTTAGCTTTCGTTGACCTGTCACCCACTTGACATAAATCAGGCCCCCGGCGTAGGGCAGCCTCAGATTGGCCAATCACACGCTGCAGGAATTTGGTAGAGGAGGGACGGCGCAGGACGCACGGCACGCCATCCATGCGTTACATTTTCATGTCTCTGCTGCTGAAGTGTAATTTAATTTCAGGCCGCTGTGAAATGTCACCTCAATTTGGGGGCCATGTTGGACAATAATGCGGGGGAGGGGGGGGTGCTCTGGCTCCCTGGAATGTTTTCGGGAAGTTTGGAGTCGCCCGGCAACAAGATAACCGGCTTCCTCTGCCGTCGTTTATGTGGAAGACACAAGTCACGCAATAAGTTCCAATGACAGAGCGGCAGAGATTTGTGCCCACAGATGACTCCAGACATCTTTCTTTTTTTTTTTTTCGGGATGGAGCAAAGAATGGTGACAACCTTCATCCGCTCTTTATTCCAGTCTCTCTCCCCGGTGTAATATGAAGGAGAAGGGATCTCACCGCTCCAGGATCACACATGCAGGCTGTAAACTGTTCTCTTCGGATAGGAAGCCACAGGTGCTGGCTATTACCACCTGCAACAGACAAAAAACAAGCTCTGGACTGCCGCACTCTTCAGAAGAACACTTTCTTTTATTGGAAGATCACATCACAGCTCAACAAAAAGAAAGTGGTCTTCTGAAGAGTGCGGCAGTCCAGAGCTTGTTTTTCGTCTGTCTCTCCCCGGTGTAGTCACCACAGCAGGAAGTTCTAGGAAATATCACCAAAAAAAGGGACAGAAGAATCTGTAACAATGTTTCTGCTCCAAACAAAATAGCTTTTCCCTTCCGCTCTGTGAAAACAGAAAAGTATTTGCAGTTGGGATTCTGCCTTTCTCCAATCCTCTGCCTTCTGTAAACATCGCAATTGCACTCCGACCCCTCTGATGCCTGTACCAGGGCCGGGACAAGGGGTGGGCCGGGACAAGAAGGGACGGCTGCCCTGGGCACTGTGGTACCATGTGAGGTGAAGGGGGCACCGCAAGCAGATGGGGGGGGGGTTGTTGGAAGGGGGAACTTGGAGGGTGGCAGAGGGTAAGTATTGTTCTAGGAGGGGAAATTTGTGGGGGTATGCTAAGAGTGTTAATTTAGAAGGCTTTGTGTGGGGAAGGGGAATGAGAGAAGAGTATTTGTGCTGGGGGGGAGGGATTTCCAATGGGGGGAGAGAGATGATGTATACTGGGAGGGAAAATTAGGAATTTTTAGGGGTAGAGAATTTGTGCTAGGAGAGGTGATTTTTTTTGGGGGGGGGGCATTTGTGCTGGGGGGATTTGGGGGATGGAGGGCAAAGATTTGTGCTGGGAGGGGGGATTTCAGAAGGGGGGATGATTTGTACTGGGAGGAGGGAAAATTATGCTTGGGGGAGTGAAAAGGATTAGCGCTCAGTTTTTTTTGTTGAGGAGGATCTTTGTTGCCACATAATACTCATACATGTTGGGGGGGGGGGGGGGGGGGTGGGCAGTTTGGCATGTTTGCCTGGGCTCTAGTAGACCTTGTCCCAGCACTGGTCTGTACAGCTCCAGATCTTTTACCGGAAGTTAGTGGGAGGCAGCGGCTGTAACTGGGGACTAAGGATGAGCTCAGGCGTGTTCGCATGGTGCACGTGCAGAGCCCGCCAGGAAGTCGGCACGGCGCTGCGCTAATCACAGGCAGTGAGGCTTTGCCCCGATGCGTGGTGCAGAGATCGGGAAATGTCTCACTGCCTGTGATTAGCGCAGCGCCGCGATGACTTCCTGGCGGGCTCTACACGTGGAGCGTGCGAACACGCCTGAGCTCATCCCTACTGGGGACTAGTTACTGGTTGGTATCTCCATGGAGAGTATTCATCTAAAGTCCCAACCCTCATGCCGCGTACACGCGACCGGACTTTCAGTCAGAAAAGGTCCGACGGTTTTCCCGATGGACTTTTAGACCGAACAGGCTTGCCCACACTCGATCACACCAAAGTCCGTTCGTTTTGATCGTGGTGACGTCCGACGGGACTAGAAAGGGAAGTTCAATAGCCAGTAGCCAATAGCTGCTCTTGCGTCGTATTTGGTCCGTCAGACCGGCACACAGACGAACGGTTTTCCCGATAGAAATTGTTTCCGTCGGGCAGATTTGAGACATGTTCTATTTCTAGGTCCGTTGGAATTTTTGAAGAAAAATGTCCGATGAAGCCCCCCCACACACGATCGTAATATCTGTCGGAAAGTCCGGATCGTGTGTACGCGGCATTGGTCCTCCTGTTTGTTCCATGGAGAGTGTGGAAGGAATCACCTCCTGTAGGATGTCGTCCAATGATGATTAGTGGTGGTCATAGGTGTGGGCAGCCTATTGCATCAGGGTGTGCACCCCGAAGCTCAAACACATATGCATGCGTGCGCATGTGTATATATATATATATATATATATATGGATGATGTCATAAGGTCAGAGATTGGTCTCAGTAGGGCTGTGGACAGTGTCAGTAGTATTTATTACCATATTTAATTTTTTATGATTTTTTTACAATTTTTTTAGAAGAAAAAAAGAAAAGAGAAACATTTATTTATTTTGTGACATTTTAGGAGTCTAAACAGGAAGATGCACCACACAGGGTGATTAGGGTGTGCCCAGGCACGCCTCTGGTGGTGGTAGACCCTCCAGGGCTGCTTTCTTTCTGACACGATGATTCAGGAGAAGACACTTGGAGCACCCAGGGCCAGGAAACGTCTCACTTGATAAATTGTTAACCACTTCCTGCTAGGGTGACCACATTTCCAAACTGCCATTCAGGGACACCTCCTCCCCTCCCCCCCTGAACCTGCCTCCATCCAAATTTTTATTTATTTTTATACTTTTTTTGCCAATTTTTTGGGGAAAAAAAGCAAACAGTGGTAACCACTCCTGCAAGCCGCATCTTTGGAGCTCCTTGCCCAATGATCTGAATGGGCACCGCTGCAGAACCGCCGGGCAATCTGGAGGCAGAGAAGGAGAGGAGGTGGGCGGACTTCCGAGCGCTGCTCAGCGCAGGGCAGCTCTGGGTAAGCCTCGCTCAGCTGACGTTACCGGTTGCTAGACGCGAGGCGATATTTATCAGGGTGGCGGTATTGGGTTTTTTTTTTGTTCATTCCAGGGACAACAGTGTCCTAGAATGAAGGTGCCCGGGACACAGGACACAAATATGATTTAAAGCGGAGGTCCACCCTAAAGTGGACCTTCTGCTCATTGGAACCCTCCCCCCCTCCGGCGCCACAATTGGCACCTTTCAGGGGGGAGGGGGGTGCAGATACCTGTACAGTACAGGTATCTGCACCCACTTCCGGCGTAGATTCTGCAGAAGCCACGCCCCTTTCCGCAGAATCTACGCCCCTTTCCGACGGTCCCCCCGCTGTCTGCTGGGAAACACACGGATCCCAGAGACAGCGGGGACCATCCTTATTGCGCAGCGCGATTCGCGCATGCGCAGTAGGGAACCGGGAAATGAAGCCGAAAGGCTCCACTTCCTGATTCCTATACCCAAGATGGCGGCGGCAGCACCCGAGAGACGATCGAGAGATCGGCTTCGGGTGCCGACATCGCGGGCGCGCTGGGCGGGTAAGTGTCATTATTTTAAAAGTCAGCAGCTGCAGTATTTGTAGCTGATGGCTTTAAAAAAAAAAAAAAAAATGGCGGACTCCCGCTTTAAGGGATAATCCTGGGCAATCCGGGACAGGTGGGCACCCTACTTCCTGCCCTCGGACGTCATATGACGTCTTTGACTTTCAGTGGGAACATCTGAATGATGGGTGCAGCTGCCGGCATCATTCAGATAGCTTTGTTTTCAGCCGGCGATTCTGTGCACCATAAGAAAGATCATGGCGGCAGTTCCATCGCTTGATCGTCCTTACAGGCGACGGGAGGGGACATCCCCCATCCAGTGCTTCTCCGGGCTCTCCCGTGCCATCGGGGACCCGGAGAAAGAATTGGATGCCGCCGGATGACAATCATAGAGATGTCCAGCGGCCACCAGTCATCTCTATGACCGTCGGAGGCCCGGCTGCGACGTTATGACGTCATGTCCGGGCCGCGGATGTAAACAAAGTTGTGATCGCGGCTGGTAACCATGAGATCATGGATTTTTTTTTTTTTCCGATCTCATGCTTTCCAGCCTGGAGGGGAGATGGAGCGTCTTAATGACCTCATATCACTCCATAAAGAGGACCTGTCACAAACGATTCCTATTACAAAGGGATGTTTCCATTTCTTGTAATAGCAATAAAAGTGATTAAAAAAAAAAGTAAAAGAAAGTAAAAATAAATATAAATAAATAATTTAAAACGCCCCTGTCCCCTGGTAGCTCGCGCTCAGAAGCGAACGCACGCGTTAGTCCCGCCCACATATGTAAACACCGTTCAAACCACACATGTGAGGTATCGCCGCGTGCGTTAGAGCAACAATTCTAGCACTAGACCTCCCCGGTAACTCTAAACATGTAACCTGTAAAAAAAAATGTAAGCGTCGCCTATGCAGATTTTTAAGTACCAACGTTTGGCGTCATTCCACGAGCGTGCGCAATTTTAAAGCGTGACAAATTGGGCTAACTTTACTGTTTTTCTTATTTTCTCCCCCCCCCCCCCCCCCAAAAAAACACATTTGAAAAATTGTTGCGCAAATTCCGTGCGAGATAAAAAGCAACGACCGCCATTTTATTCCCTAGGGCAGTGATGGCGAACCTTGGCACCCCAGATGTTTTGGAACTACATTTCTCATGATCCTCATGCACTCTGTAGTGTAGATGAGCATCATGGAAATGTAGTTCCAAAACATCTGGGGTGCCAAGGTTCGCCATCACTGCCCTAGGGTGTCTGCTACAAAAAAATATATAATGTTTGGAGGTTCTGAGTAATTTTCTAGTAAAAAAAAAATTGAGGATTTTTTACATGTAGGGGAGAAGTGCCAGAATAGGCCCGGGTATGGAAGTGGTTAAAAAGTTTTTTTGCGGATGCGTTAGTACAAGTAGAGCCAACACGTTGCAGGGACTAGCTTACCCACTTCTTCAGGACGATTGCGGCAGATTGGTGGTGTGACGGCACACTGTGGAGTTGAGGCATAAAGCCGATGGATTGAGGCTTGATGCCTCAGCTCCACAGATTGCCGACAACACCACCAATCTACCGTCGTCCTGAAGAAGGCGGAGCGCCTTCCTCCGAAACACGTTGGCTCTACTTGTACTCAGGCATCTTCAACAAACCTTTTTAACCGCTTACCGGCTGTAGTCCATCATATGACTTCCTCGGTTTGCGGCGGTTATAACGGGATGATGCCTGCAGCTACAAGCATCATCCCGGTCTTAAAATTTAGCAGCCAGCGGCTCCCTCTTATGCAGAAGTGATTCAATTGGCTGAACAGCCACTCGATCAGTTCTACGGGAGGTGGAATGTGGTCTCTCCCCCCTTCCCGCCACCGCCTTTTCCGGCCTCAGCCGTCCGACCGCAGAGCGCTCCAACTGGCGGAGAGAAAGGACCTGATGTTTCTCCTCCTTCTCTGTGACCCGGGAAGATTTTTGTCACTTCCGGTTTCGCCTCTCTGTTTACCTGGTCGTTAGCAGCCAGGAAAGCAGCCAATCAGACTGCTCTGTGTCTGATCGGCTTCATTGAAGGACAGAGGAGAGATGTGGGGTCTAATAGACCCTAAAGCTTTCTATAAAGAGGACCTGTCATGCCCCATTCTGTTAAAAGGGATGTTGTTCATCCCTTGTGATAGCAATAAAGTTAATACAAAAAAAAGAAGAAAGAAACAGTGTAAGGCCCGGTTCGCACTGGTGTGACAATCACTCCAACTTTGAATGCTCAAGTCGCATGACGTGTAAAATTCCCTATGAGAGCCGTCTGATCTGAACTGGTGCGACTTGTGTCGGTGCAACTTTAGAGAAGGTTCCTGCACTACTTTGGTCCGATTTCAGCCCATTGAATTTAAGTGAAGTTGCATCCAAGTCGTATCAGCATCTTAACTGACATGCAACTTTTGCTCAGAGGCAATGTTAGCAATGCAAAATGTAAAATAAATGGCACCCCCCCCCAAACCAGACCATTATCCAAGCATGCAGCTTGGCAGGTAAAGAAAGGGGGGACGAGCGGGCACCCCCAGCCTCCGGACCATACCAGACCACATGCTCTCATAACCCCCCCCCCCACCCCAAAGTCCCATGTTTGATGGAGACAAGGGCCTCAACCCTGGGCTGTGGTTGTGGGGGTCTGCGGGCGGGAATTTGGAAGCCCCCTCAAACAAGGGGGACCCCAGATCCCCTTCCCCCATGTGAATAAGTATGGGGGTACCCATTCACCCCAAAAAAAAAGAGTATTGTAAAAAAAAAAACATGAGAAGGTTTTTGACAAGTCCTTTATTAAAAATTACTAATGTCCCCTTTGGTAGCTCCAACGTCAATCGCGATGTCTTCCTCCGCCGCCGCTGACCTGCTGAAAAAAAAAACGCTCCTCCTCCAACGCAGGCTTCCGCCATTCCGTCAGCTCCGGTGTCTGACAGTTGTTATATAACTATGGGGTGTGGCCATGCGGTGACGTAACCAGTAGACCCCACACCCTTGTGATGTCACTGCCCGGGCATGATGGGTCCGTGACGTCACAAGGGTGTCCGGATGATGTCACAAGATGGCCACGCCCCAAAATGATCAGACCCCGGAGCTAACAGAATGGCAGAAGTCAGCGCTGGAGGAGGAGCGTTTTTTTTTCCGTGGGTCAGCAGCGGCGGAGGAAGGGTGCGGGGTCTACGGGTTACGTCACCGCATGGCCACGCCCCATAGTTATATAACAACTGTTAGACACCAGAGCTGACAGAATGGCAGAAGCCAGCGTTGGAGGAGGAGTTTTTTTTTCCAGCAGGTCAGCGGTGGTGGAGGAAGACATTGCGATTGATGTGGGAGTTACCAAGGGTTAGGGCTGTCATTTTTAATAAAGGACTTGTCAAAAACCGTCCCATACTTATTCACACGGGGGGGATCTGGGGGCCCCCTTGTTAAAGGGGGATCCCAGATTCCGATAAGCCCCCTTCCCGCAGACCCCAACAACCACAGCCCAGGGGTGTGGGGAAGAGGCCTTGGCCCCCATCAACATGGGGACAAGGTGCTTTGTGGTGGGGTGGGACAGAGCCGCCCCCCTGCCCTAAAGCATTCAACCCCACAATGTTGAGGGCATGATGCCTGCCACTTGCTCGTCCCCCCCCCCCCTTTCCTGACCTGCCAGGCTGCATGCTCAGATAAGGGCCTGGTATGGATTTAGGGGGAACCACACGCCTTTTTTTTTTTTTCTTATCAATTTGGCGGGAAGTTTCATCCACTCCAGAGCCAAAGGGATTGTTTTGATTGGTCAAAGGACCAGTCGCACTCATCTCAAAATCGGGTCAAAACTGGATCCTGTTCATTAAAGTTGCATGGAAGTCGGATCCAAAGTCGGATCGGAAGTCATGCGGCTTTCGTGTCGCAGGATTGTGAACATGGCCTAAAAAATTGTTTTAGATGAAATAAATAATAAATATAAAAAAAACTTAAACCGCTGTTTTGAAACTACAAGTCCCATGAGACATTGTAAGACCCTGGCGATCACAGGCATGACTCCTAGAGGCAGAGGCATGATGGGATTTATCGTTTCACCGCAGCCGGAGTGCCGAGGTTCCCTACCCCTGGGCTTGATGATGCTGGACGCCCTCCAGCCTGGAAATGAGGCTGGCTTTAATATCGATTGGACCCGGGGCAAACATTTGCTTGGGCCCTCCCAAATCCACTTATCAACTATTTGAGGCAGTGTGGTTCAAGGGGCAGCTGCATTGGGCCCCACAACAATGACTGGGTCCGGGGGGGGGGGGCATTGCTCCTTTTGCCCCCTGTGTTAAAGATGGCCCTGACATTGTGAGAAGCTCACAGTGTGCAGTGAAATCAAAGGAAGCCGTTTCAGTCCAAGAGAGGAGCCGGTACACCTGTGCAAGACTGAAGGGGGAGGAGCCGGTACACCTGTGCAAGACTGAAGGGGAGGGGCCAGTACACCTGTGCAAGGTTGAAGGGGAGGAGCCGCAACACCTGTGCAAGATTGAAGGGGAGGAGTCGGTACACCTGTGCACGACTGAAGGGGAGGAGCCGAGCCGGTACACCTGTGCAATATTGAAAGGGAGGAGCCTGTACACCTGTGCAAGACTGAAGGGGAGGAGCCAGTACACCTGTGCAAGGTTGAAGGGGAGGAGCCTGTACACATGTGCAAGACTGAAGGGGAGGAGCCGGTACACCTGTGCATGACTGCAGGGGAGGAGTCGGTACACCTGTGCAAGATTGAAGGGGAAGAGCCTGTACACCTGTGCAAAACTGAAGGGGAGGAGCCTGTACACCTGTGCAAGGTTGAAGGGGAGGAGCCTGTACACCTGTGCAAGACTGAAGGGGAGGAGCCGGTACACCTGTGCAAGACTGAAGGGGAGGAGCCTGTACACCTGTGCAAGATTGAAGGGGAGGAGCCGGTAGACCTGTGCAAGACTGAAGGGAGGAGCCGGTACACCTGTGCAAGACTGAAGGGGGAGTCGGGGGGAGGATTTAAAGAATACTCCCCCATGTGATAACCTCATTTTGTATTGACCAATAGGAAGTCACAAACTACACCTCTGACACCGGAGTGACAATGAAGCAAGGGGTTTGCCGCTCACCATCTCATTAAACTATTTAGAAACTGCCGATTGTGAAAATCCTTCCTGCGGCCGCACACAGAGGATGAGCAATGCCAATCGCAGCCGGCGTCCGGTCCCCGCTGGCATGGAATGATATATGAAGGGTTAGTCACCGCGCGGTGATGTCTTCATATGACTCAGGAATTGGCAGCCGGTTCTGTGATGTAATCACAATTTACTTCTACTAATATTTAACAAAAAAAGAATCCATTACATTAATAATATAGAGAGTCGGAGAGATGGAGCTTTATCTGGAGATCCGGGACTTTCTTACTTTCATCTTGAAGAAAAATTGCCGCTGTCCCAGGAGGATGGGAGATGTGCAGACTGCGGCTTAAAGGGGCCAAAATCACATTCCACACCCAAATCTTACAAAGTAGGGGTGCCCAGAACCCCCCCCCCCCCCACAGTCACATCAGTCTCTGTACAGAGGAGCTTACACTCTAATGTCCCCTCCCCCCCACAGTCACATCAGTCTCTGTACAGAGGAGCTTACAATCTAATGCCTCCCCCCCCCCAACAGAAACAGATAACCATTCAATAACTGGATATAACAGGCCACAGAGTGTTGGAAGAAAATTATGAACGTAGAATGAACAAGGTGCATGCTGTACAGAGAACACTGAGCCAGTCACATTAGTCTCTGTACAGAGGAGCTTACACTCTAATGTCCCCTCCCCCCACAGTCACATCAGTCTCTGTACAGAAGAGCTTACACTCTAATGTCCCCTCACCCACAGTCACACCAGTCTCTGTACAGAGGAGCTTACACTCTAATGTCCCCTCCCCCCCACAGTCACATCAGTCTCTGTACAGAGGAGCTTACACTCTAATGTCCCCTCCCCCACAGTCACATCAGTCTCTGTACAGAAGAGCTTACACTCTAATGTCCCCTCCCCCACAGTCACATCAGTCTCTGTACAGAGGAGCTTACACTCTAATGTCCCCTCCCCCCACAGTCACATCAGTCTCTGTACAGAGGAGCTTACACTCTAATACCCCGCCAAATGTTAGATATTACGGGGGGGGGGGGGGGGGACACATGTGGGGTGACTGTAGATGAGCAGCTGCGACTCTCCCTGCTGATCTCGGTGTATGGTGGGGGTGGGGGTTTCCCGGTGGTGTCCCTCATCATTCATTCAGTCCTCGTTCCTCTCCCTCCAGCCAGGATGTTTCATCCTTCATTTGGGGAATTATAGATCCTTGTACGCTCCGCCACCATTGGCTGAAACTTAAAATCAATACTAATCAATGGAAGTCTGTAAAAAAGTCAGTTGAGTTCCATCGCCGGGTGTCCCCGCCTCTTCTGGAAATCACTTGTGATGGCGGCACAGATGAGGGAAGTACAGACGCGGCCGGATCTGACTGGGGACAGCACCACCATATGGGCCAATGGATCGGATGTGTGAAATGAGAACTGCCTGTACTGACCCACAGCAACCAATAAGATCATAGAGGCCCAAAATCCCTCCATCCCTCGTCAATCCCTCCATCTATCCATCCCTCCCTCATCCATCTATCCATCCATCCTTCCATCTATCCTTCCCTCCTCCATCCATCCCTACATCTATCCTTCCCTCCATTTATCCATCCATCCCTCTATCTATCCTTCCCTCCATCTATCCATCCCATCCATCTATCCATCCCTCCATCTATCCATCCTTCCATCTATCCATCCCCTCCATCTATCCATTCCCTCCATCTATCCTTCCCTCCATCTATCCTTCCCTCCATCTATCCATCCCTCCATCTATCCTTCCCTCCATCTATCCTTCCCTCCATCTATCCATGCCTTCATCTATCCTTCCCTCCATCTATCCATCCCTCCATCTATCCATCCCTCCATCTATCCATCCCTCCATCTATCCATCCCTCCATCTATCCATCCCTCCATCTATCCATCCATCCATCCATCTATCCTTCCCTCCTCCATCCATCCCTACATTCCCTCCATCTATCCTTCCCTCCATCTATCCATGCCTCCATCTATCCTTCCCTCCATCTATCCATCCCTCCATCTATCCATCCCTCATCTATCCATCCTCCCATCTATCCATCCCTCCATCTATCCATCCTTCAATCTATCCATCCCTCCATCTATCCATCCTTCCATCTATCCATCCCTCCATCTATCCATCCCCTCCATCTATCCATCCCTCCATCTATCCTTCCCTCCATCTATCCTTCCCTCCATCTATCCATCCCTCCATCTATCCACCCTCCATCTATCCATCCTTCAATCTATCCATCCCCCATCTATCCTTCCCTCCATCTATCCATCCCTCCATCTATCCATCCCTCCATCTATCCATCCTCCTCATCTATCCATCCTTCCATCTATCCATCCCTCCCTCATCCATCTATCCATCCATCCTTCAATCTATCCATCCCTCCATCTATCCATTCCTCCATCTATCCATCCCTCCATCTATCCATCCCTCCATCTATCCATTCCTCCATCTATCCATCCCTCCATCTATCCATCCCTCCATCTATCCATCCCTCCATCTATCCTTCCCTCCATCTATCCTTCCCTCCATCTATCCATCCCCTCCATCTATCCTTCCCTCCATCTATCCATCCCTCCATCTATCCATCCTTCCATCTATCAATCCCTCCATCTATCCTTCCCTCCATCTATCCATCCCTCCATCTATCCTTCCCTCCATCTATCCATCCCTCCATCTTCCATCCCCTCCATCTATCCATCCCTCCATCTATCCATCCCCCCATCTATCCTTCCCTCCATCTATCCTTCCCTCCATCTATCCATCCCTCCATCTATCCTTCCCTCCATCTATCCTTCCCTCCATCTATCCATCCCTCCATCTATCCTTCCCTCCATCTATCCATCCCTTCCATCTATCCATCCCTCCATCTATCCCTCCATCTATCCATCCTTCAATCTATCCATCCCTCCATCTATCCATCCTTCCATCTATCCATCCCTCCCTCATCCATCTATTCATCCATCCTTCAATCTATCCATCCCTCCATCTATCCATCCCTCCATCTATCCATCCTTCCATCTATCCATCCCTCCCTCATCCATCTATCCATCCCTCCATCTATCCCTTCCCTCCATCTATCCATCCCTCCATCTATCCATCCCTCCATCTATCCATCCTTCCATCTATCCATCCCTCCCTCATCCATCTATTCATCCATCCTTCAATCTATCCATCCTCCCATCTATCCATCCCTCCATCATCCTTCCCTCCATCTATCCATCCCTCCATCTATCCATCCCTCCATCATCCATCCTCATCTATCATCCTTCCATCTATCCATACCTCCATCTATCCATCCTCCCATCTATCCATCCCTCCATCTATCCTTCCTCCATCTATCCTTCCCTCCATCTATCCATCTATCCATCCTTCCATCTATCCATCCCCCCATCTATCCTTCCCTCCATCTATCCATCCCTCATCTATCCATTCTTCCATCTATCCATCCCTCCCTCATCCATCTATCATTCCATCCTTCCATCTATCCATCCCTTCCATCTATCCATCCCTCCATCTATCCTTCCCCTCCATCTATCCATCCCTCCATCTATCCTTCCCTCCATCTATCCCCATCCCTCCATCTAGCCTTCCCTCCATCTATCCATCCCTCCATCTAGCCTTCCCTCCATCTATCCATCCCTTCCATCTATCCATCCCTCCATCTATCCATCCTCCATCTATCCTTCCCTCCATCTATCCATCCCCCCATCTATCCTTCCCTCCATCCCTCCATCTATCCATCCTCCATCCATCCTTCCCTCCATCTTATCCATCCCTCCATCTATCCTTCCCTCCATCTATCCATCCTCCATCTATCCATCCCCATCTATCCATCCCTCCATCTATCCATCCTCCCATCTATCCATCCCTCCATCTATCCATCCTTCAATCTATCCATCCCTCCATCTATCCATCCTTCCATCTATCCATCCCTCCATCCTATCCATCCTTCCATCTATCCATCCCCTCCCTCATCCATCTAATAATCATCCTTCAATCTATCCATCCTCCATCTAAGCCATCCCACCATCTATCCATCCTCCATCTATCCATCCTCCATCCCCTCCATCTATCCTTCCCTCCATCTATCCTTCCCTCCATCTATCCATCCCTCCATCTATCCTTCCCTCCATCTATCCTTCCTTCAATCTATCCATCCATCCTTCAATCTATCCATCCCTCCATCTATCCATCCCTCCATCTATCCATCCTTCCATCTATCCATCCCTCCCATCCATCTATCCATCCCTCCATCTATCCTTCCCTCCATCTATCCTTCCCTCCATCTATCCATCCCTCCATCTATTCATCCCTCCATCTATCCTTCCCTCCATCTATCCTTTCCTCCATCTATACATCCCTCCATCTATCCATCCTTCCATCTATCCATCCCTGCCCTCATCCATCTACCATCCATCCTTCCATCTATCCATCCTCCATCTTATCCATCCCTCATCTATCCTTCCCTCCATCTATCCTTCCCTCCATCCATCTATCCTTCCCTCCATCTATCCATCCCTCCATCTATCCATCCCTCCATCTATCCTTCCCTCCATCTATCCATCCCTCCATCTATCCTTCCCTCCATCTATCCATCCCTCCATCTATCCATCCCTCCATCATCCTTCCCTCCATCTATCCATCCCTCCATCTATCCTTCCCTCCATCTATCCATCCCTCCATCTATCCATCCCTTCATCTATCCATCCCTCCATCTATCCTTCCCTCCATCTATCCATCCCCCCATCTATCCTTCCCTCCATCTATCCATCCCTCCATCTATCCCTCTTCCCTCCATCTATCCTTCCCTCCATCTATCCATCCCTCCATCTATCCTTCCCTCCATCTATCCATCCCTCCATCTTTCCTATCCATCCCTCCATCTATCCTTCCCTCCATCTATCCATCCCTCCATCTATCTTTCCCTCCATCTATCCATCCCTCATCTATCCCTCCCTCCATCTATCCTTCCCTCCATCTATCCATCACTCCATCTATCCTTCCCTCCATCTATCCTTCCCTCCATCTATCCATCCCTCCATCTATCCTTCCCTCCAGTCTATCCATCCTCCATCTATCCTTCCCTCCATCTATCCATCCCTCCATCTATCCATCCCTCCATCTATCCATCCCTTCATCTATCCATCCTCCATCTATCCTTCCCTCCATCTATCCATCCCCCCATCTATCCTTCCCTCCATCTATCCATCCCTCCATCTATCCATCCCTCCATCTATCCTTCCCTCCATCTATCCTTCCCTCCATCTATCCATCCCTCCATCTATCCATCCCTCCATCTATCCATCCCTCCATCTATCCATCCTTCCATCTATCCATCCCTCCCTCATCCATCTATCATCCCTCCATCTATCCTTTCCTCCATCTATCCTTCCCTCCATCTATCCATCCCTCCAATCTATTCAGCCCTCCATCTATCCTTCCCTCCATCTATCCTTTCCTCCATCTATACATCCCTCCATCTATCCATCCTTCCATCTATCCATCCCTCCTCATCCATCTATCCATCCATCCTTCCATCTATCCATGCCCTCCATCTATCCATCCCTCCATCTATCCTTCCCTCCATCTATCCTTCCCTCCATCCATCTATCATCCCTCCATATATCCATCCCTCCATCTATCCATCCCTCCATCTATCCTTCCCTCCATCTATCCATCCCTCCATCTATCCTTCCCTCCATCTATCCATCCCTCCATCTATCCATCCCTCCATCTATCCTTCCCTCCATCTATCCATCCCTCCATCTATCCTTCCCTCCATCTATCCATCCCTCCATCTTCCATCCCTTCATCTATCCATCCCTCCATCTATCCTTCCCTCCATCTATCCATCCCCCCATCTATCCTTCCCTCCATCTATCCATCCCTCCATCTATCCTTCCCTCCATCTATCCATCCCTCCATCTATCCTTCCCTCCACTATCCTTCCCTCCATCTATCCATCCCTCCATCTATCCTTCCCTCCATCTATCCATCCCTCCATCTATCCTTCCCTCCATCTATCCATCCCTCCATCTATCCTTCCCTCCATCTATCCATCCCTCCATCTATCTTTCCCTCCATCTATCCATCCCTCCATCTATCCATCCCTCCATCTATCCTTCCCTCCATCTATCCATCACTCCATCTATCCTTCCCTCCATCTATCCTTCCCTCCATCTATCCATCCCTCCACTATCCTTCCCTCCATCTATCCATCCCTCCATCTATCCTTCCCTCCATCTATCCATCCCTCCATCTATCCTTCCCTCCATCTATCCATCCCTCCATCTATCTTTCCCCCATCTATCCATCCCTCCATCTATCCATCCCTCCATCTATCCTTCCCTCCATCATCCATCACTCCATCTATCCATCCCTCCATCTATCCATCCCTCCTCCATCCATTTTCCACCCTTCCCTCCATCTTTCCATCCCTCCTCCATCCATTCTTCAATCCATCCCTCCATACATTCATTCCTCCATCTATCCATCCCTCCTCCATCCATCCCTCCATCTATGCATCCCTCCTCCATCTATTCTTCCCTCCATCAATCTATCCATCCATCCCTCCATCTATCCTTCCCTCCTTCATCCATCCATCCCTCCATCCATTCTTCCATCCTTCCCTCCATCTATCCATCCATCCCTCCATCTATCCTTCCCTCCATCTATCCTTCCCTCCATCTACCCATCCCTCCATCCCTCCATCCATCCCTCCATCTATCCATCCCTCCATCTATCCATCCCTCCGTCTATCCTTCCCTCCATCTATCCATCCCTCCATCTATCCATCCATCCCTCCATCCTATCCATCTATCCTTCCCTCCATCTATCCTTCCCTCCATCTAGCCATCCCTCCATCCATCCCTCCATCTATCCATCCCTCCATCTATCCATCCCCCATCTATCCTTCCCTCCATCTATCCATCCCTCCATCTATCCATCCATCCCTCCATCTATCCATCTATCCTTCCCTCCATCTATCCTTCCCTCCATCTAGCCATCCCTCCATCTATTTATCCTTCATCTATTCCATCCCTCCATCTATCCTTCCCTCCATCTATCCATCCCTCCATCCATCCCTCCATCTATCCATCCCTCCATCTATCCTTCCCTCCATCTATCCATCCCTCCATCTATCCATCGCTCCATCTATCCATCCCTCCATCCATCCCTCCATCTATCCATCCCTCCATCTATCCATCCCTCCATCCATCTATCCATCCCTCCATCCATCCATCCATCCTTCCATCTATCCATCTCTCCATCCATCTATCCATCCATCCCTCCATCTATCCATCCTTCATCTATTCCATCCCTCCATCTATCCATCCCTCCATCCATCCATCCATCCTTCCATCTATCCATCTCTCCATCCATCTATCCATCCATCCCTCCATCTATCCATCCTTCATCTATTCCATCCCTCCATCTATCCATCCCTCCATCCATCCTTCCATCTATCCATCTCTCCATCCATCTATCCATCCATCCCTCCATCTATCCATCCTTCATCTATTCCATCCCTCCATCTATCCATCCCTCCATCTATCCATCCCTCCATCTATCCATCCCTCCATCTATCCATCCCTCCATTCATCTATCTATCTATCCATCATATATGAATATATTTAATTTCTCTAAATAATCTCTCTTATCTGACTTCCCTCTAAGGCTACTTTCACACTGTAGCCGCGGGCGCGTTAAAGTGTCCCTAGTTTCAGCGGCACTTTACTGTAGTTTTGGCGGTGCTTTTTTCGGACGCTAGCGGGTCGCTTTTAACCCTCACCAGTGGCCAAAGAAAGGGCTAAAACCCCCCGTGTTGCGGCGCTTCCGATTTGTCTTTCAGGCGCTTCGGAAGTACTGCCCATGCGTTGTAATGGGTAGGGGCGATGGAGGAGCGCTCCCAAACCACCCCAACCATGCTGCTTGCAGGGATTTTTGTAATGTCCCGCAAGCGCAGCGCCCCAGTGTGAGAGCACGCGGGCTTTCACAATCGGGCGCCCCGGAGGCGGTTTTCATGCGCTATTTCTAGCGCTAAAACGCCTGAAAACTGCCTGCAGTGTGAAAGGGGTCTTATCCTGACAAAGTGATGGAGAATCAATTACATTATTTGCCCGTCGATCCCCCGACACCCAACATCTGATTTCCATCATAAAATCTTTATTTGCATTTTTCCCATGTAAAATGAGAACAACGGCTTCCAGCTGAAGGTGGGTGAATGCGGGTAAGTGTCCATGAATGTAGAGAAATCCCTGGTGTCACCTGTTTATTAATAAATTTGCCACAGAGACCGTGTGATGGTGAGTGAGCGCAGTACCCACAAACTGCCTGAGGAGGGCACTGCTGCAAACGTTGCCATAGAAAGCAGCTGATAAAAGATACAAAATAGTTTCTTTGTTGTCTTCGCTCAGTTTTTAGGAAGTATTTAGGAAGTTCTTTCTACAGGTAGAGATGTAGCTGTGTGTCAGCAGGATGATGATTATTATTATTATTATTATTATTATTATTACTATTAATATTATTATTATTATTATTATTATTGATATTATTATTATTATTGATATTATTATTACTATTATTATTATTGATATTATTATTATTATTACTATTATTATTATTATTGATATTATTATTATTATTATTATTATTGATATTATTATTAGTAGCAGTAGTATATACTTATTATTATTACTAATATTATTATTGATATTATTATTAGTAGTAGTTGTAGTAGTAGTATATACGTATTATTATTATTACTATTATTGATATTATTATTATTGATATTATTATTAGTAGTAGTTGTAGTAGTAGTATATATGTATTATTTTTATTATTATTATTACTATTATTGATATTATTATTATTGATATTATTAGTAGTAGTAGTAGATACTTATTAAAGTGGGGTGCCCCCAAAAAAAATAAAAAAAATAAAAGTCAGCAGCTACAAATACTGTAGCTGCTGACTTTTAATAATCGGACACTTACCTGTCCCAGGGTCCAGCAATGCGGGGGAACGAAGCCCTCCCTCATTCCCCGCTCCGCTCGCGGCGCCGTCATTCGTACTGTGGGCACCCGGCTGTGGCTTCACAGCCGGGCACCCACTGCCCATGCACGAGCAGCGGAGGGCGCCGTGATACGCCGCACAATCATCTGGGACACGTGGACAGGTCCCAGGTGAATGTGTGGCGCGAGGAGATGTGATGTCACCAGCCCGGGCAAGGAAGAAGGCAGATTACGAGGGACCCCCTAGCAACAGGTATTTAGAGGTGAGTAAAAAAAAAAAAAAATTCCCAATTATTTTTTTTTACTTATTTTAAAGATTTTTAAACACTTTTTTATTTTTTGGTGGCAACACCACTTTAATAAGATACTTTTTAACCACTTAAGGACCAGCCTCGTTTTGAGATTTTGGTGTTTACAAGTTTAAAACTATTTTATTTTGCTAGAAAATTACTTAGAACCCCCAAACATTATATATTGTTTTTTTGTTTTTTTTTTCTAAAACCCCAGAGAATAAAATGGCGGTCATTGCAATACATTTTTTTCACACCGTATTTGCGCAGCGTTCTTACAAGCGCACTTTTTTTGGAAAAAATTCACTTTTTTGAATAAAAAAATAAGACAGCAGTAAAATTAGCCCAATTTTTTTTATATTGTGAAAGATAATCTTACGCCGAGTAAATTGATACCCAACATGTCAAAATGCTTCAAAATTGCGCCCGCTCGTGGAATGGCGACAAACTTTTACCCTTAAAAATCTTCATAGGCGACGTTTAAAAAATTCTACTGGTTGCATGTTTTAAGTTACAGAGGAGATCAAGGGCTAGAATTATTGCTCTCTCTCTTCTGATTGTGGCGATACCTCACATGTCTGGTTTGAACACTGTTTTCATATGCGGGCGCTACTCACGTGTGTGTTTGCTTCTGCACGCGAGCTCGGCGGGACAGGGTGCGTTTAAATTTTTTTTTATTATTATTATTTATTTTACCTTTTATTTTTTATTTTGACACTGTTTTTAAAAAAAAAAAATCACTTTTATTCCTATTACAAGCAATGTAAACATCCCTTGTAATAGAAAAAAAGCATGACAGGGCCTCTTAAATATGAGATCCGGGGGGTCAAAAAGTCCTCACATCTCATATTTACACTAAAATGTAACACAAAAAAAATTGTAATTTAAAAAAATTATTTAAATAAAATTTTGTGACATTTTGACGTTGCTTCCGCCCAGAAATTGTATGGAGACGGGTGGGGGCCATCTTTCCCTTACTCATCTCCATACCTGACAGGACGCGATCGCCTCCGCCACTGCCGACGGCTCCAGTAAGCGGCGGAGGTCACCGGATCACGGCGGGAAAAGGGGGGCCCCTCTCCTGCCACCGATAAAAGTGATCTCGCTGTGAATACGCCGCAGAGACCACTATTAAATCTTGAAGCGGACCGCCCGGTGAAGACGAGGATACTGGGGTTATGGTAACTATCTGCTGCCATAACAACGATATCCTCCTTCAAACAGCCGCCGTAAAATGGCGGCGGGCGGTCCGTAAGCGGTGAAAGCAATAAAAAATAAAATGCAGGACTCCAGGGCATGCTGAGACTTGTGGTCATCCTTGCAGGGCTCTGTGTATTCATCCTTGTCCCCGGCACCGGGCTGAGACTCCAACAATAAAATAATGAATTCCGGGGTCATCAGGGAACGCCGGAGACAAAGTACAATGAGGATCCTCCGCACTGACATGTGGATTGCATTAATAAATCACTCATAAATGTCCCGGATCAGACGCTCAGAGCCAAAGCGGAAAGCAGCTCGAGGAACCACTGCCAGGACGGCCGGGTCAGAGCCGGACACAGCGCCATTGTGACAGACGGCGGCCGCCCACTATCGTCATGCCACTTTGAGGAAACCTATGGCGCCCATATCAATAGAAATTGACTGCTTTTAATTCGCCATTATTTTTTCTTTTTTCCATTTGTGAGCGTATGACATAAAATTTTCTGATGTTGGAATATAAAATAAAAAAAACAAAAAACACGCACACACAAAAAAAAAATGGCAACTCATAGATGTACAAATTAAAAAAAATAAAATAAAAAATGGGCATCAGGAGGCGGCAGTGCCACCTACTGAACACCTGCAAATCTTCACTGCACTCCTAAAAGCAATCAGTTTTCAGGGTGAAGGTTTACACTGCCATTACATTGAAAAGAATCTTATGCTGGCCATACACTAGTAGATTTCTGAGTCAGAAATTCAGTGGCGGCCCGCCCCCTAATCCATGCCCCCGCCCCACTAATTCATGCACCCGCCCCCCTAATCCATGTGCCCGCCCCCCTAATCCATGTGTCCGCCCCCCTAATCCATGCGCCCGCCCACTAATCCATGCGCCCGCCCCCCTAATAGATGTGCCCGCCCCCTAATACATGCGCCCGCCCGCTAATCCATGCACCCGCCCCCCTAATCCATGTGCCCACTCCCCTAATCCATGCGCCCGCCCCCCAATCCATGTGCCCGCCCCCTAATCCATGCGCCCACCCCCCTAATCCAAGCGTCCGCCCCCCCCTAATCCATGTGTCCGCCCCCTAAACCATGTGCCCATCCCCCTAATCCATGCGTCCGCCCCCTAATCCATGCGCCGCCCCCCTAATCCATGCACCCACTCCCCTAATCCATGCGCCTGCCCCCCTAATCCATGCGCCCGCCCCCCTAATCCATGTGCCCGCCCCCTAAACCATGTGCCCGCCCCCCTAAACCATGTGCCCGCCCCCCTAATCCATGCGCCCGGCCCCCCAATCTACATGTGGGGCACCAGACGCGTGGATTCCAATGGGGTTTTTTGTTTTTTTAGAAGCAAATGACTAGATCCTGAGGCTCTCAGGATCCATGCGCCCGCCCCCTAATCCATGCGCGCACCCCTAATCCATGCTCCCGCCCCCCCAATCTACATGTGGGGTACCGGACGCGTGGATTCCAATGGGGTTTTTTTTTTTTAGAAGCAAATGACTAGATCCTGAGGCTCTAATATTATTATTATTATTATTATTATTATTATTATTATTACACAGGATTTATATAGCACCAACAGTTTACGGATACAAAGTCAACACAAGACTCTAATCCTGTGCAGAGGCAATGGGCGGTTCCCCCGAATCTGCCTAATATGCCGGAGCAAACATGATCAGACATCTTCAGTCACATGACCATTACCGCCAACCCGTTATACAGAAACTCCAAAAGGCGCACAAGCATCACTGAGTTCACGAAAATCAGTATAAAGGTTTAACCAATTGCCGACTGCTGTCGGAAGAATGGCACAGCTGGGCAAAGTAACGTACCCGTACGTTACTTTGAAATTCCCGCCGTGCGCGTGCACGCCTGCCGCAAGCTCCGTGACCGGGACCCGCAGACTCGATCGCCACAGGGATACCCGCGATCGTGTCACGGAGCTCAAGAACGGGGAGATGCCGATCTAAACACAGCATCTCCTCGTTCTGCCTAATGACAGGACACCAATCATCTGCTCCCTGTCATCAGGAGCAGCGATCAGTGTGATGTCACACACAGCCACGCCCCCATACAGTTAGAAACATGCCCCTAGGACACACTTAACCCCTCCTCGCCCCCTAATGGTTAACCCCTTCGCTACCAGTGACATTTTTACAGTAATCAATGCAATTTTATAGCACTGATCGCTGTATTAATGACAATGGTCCCAAAAATGTGTCAAAATTGTCCGACGTGTCCGCCATAATGTCGCAGTCACGATAAAAATCGCTGATCGCCGCCATTACTAGTAAAAAAAAAAAAAAAATATTAATAAAAATGCCATAAAACTATCCCCTATTTTGTAGACGCTATAACTTTTGCACAAACAAATCAACAAACGTTTATTGCGACTTTTTTTTTTAGCAAAAATACGTAGAAGAAAAGGTATCGGCCTAAACTGAGGGAAAAAATGTTTTTTTATATATTTTTTGGGGGATATTTATTATAACAAAAAGTTGATAATGTGTTTTTTTTTTCAAAATTGTCGCTCTTTTTTTGTTTATAGCGCAAAAAATAAAAACCGCAAAGGCGATCAAATACCACCAAAAGAAAGCTCTATTTGTGCGAAAAAAAGGACCTCAATTTTGTTTGGGAGCCACGTCGCACGACCGCGCAATTGTCAGTTAAAGCGACGCAGTGCCGAATTGCAAAAAGTGCTCTGGTCAGGAAGGGGGTAAACCCTGCCGGGGCTGAAGTGGTTAAGAGGAATTTCACCCGGTTCTCAAAAAAATCAGCAGCCACAAGTTCTGACTTTTAAAGTTATTGTAAAGGCAGAAGGTTCATTCCATGCATTAGGATAAAAATAGAAAAGAAAAAGAACTGCGCTAACCACGAATACCCAATATGATTAGGGTATATAGAAGTGCCAGACCCACACTGTGGGTCTTAGTACCTAATGTCTCTAAGGCCACCTCCAAAATGTAGTGTAAACCATATACGGATAAATGCAATTAAATGCAAAAACAAACCATAAATACGTATCGATAATGTGAATTCCCCAAACACAATATATGTGTATCAAACTCTGTGTATGAACCCCTAAAACATAAAAGTGAAGATATGAAAAAATATTTGCTATTAAGCATAAATGGGCTATCAAAAAATAAATTTGTGTTTAGAGACACCCTATATAATGTCCATGTAGTCCTATATCAAAAATAATAATAATAAAATGTCCAAATAGTAAACGAACACCAGTAAAGCAAGACTTCAAATGAGGTGCGGCAGTGAAGAAAGATTCCAAACGGCTGAATTACAGATACACAAATTGAAAATCTTCTCCAAAGATGTGGTATGCTTATCCCATCACCGAATGAATGAATTAGCTCCTTACCAGATCCAAGCGACCCCCCGTTACAGAGGGTCACCACAAGCAGCAGCAGTCAAAGGATATCCGGATAACGCTTCCTCCTCAGGTGATCACGAATCTTCCACGCGATAGGGTTATGGCTGTTACTCACTCCCGACTCGACGTGGTATCACATAAGGAAAAACATAGGCTCCAGATAGTGTAAAACCAAATGACTTTAATTTCTTAAAAACGAACGTAAACACTTACGTAAAAGACTTTAAAAACAGGTTCCAAACAAAGGCGTGCACCGGCCGGATACACGCCAACGCAAAGACCAACCCGTCCTTCCTGGTCCACAGAAACGAACACGACTGGGGTGACGTCGACACGTTCGCACCGCCCTACGCGTTTCGTAATAATTTATGTCGTCCAGGGGCACGGGCGGCGTGCGACGTCACCCCTTTTATAACCATAAATTTAACCAAGCCTCACTTTGGGTCAGCGGCCATCTTAGATGTCACATAAACATTAAGAATCAAAAAAACGTAGGCCAAGCCTCACTATCAATCACGAACGTCAGATGTGCGTATCCGCAGCGGACGTCCTATGGTTGCGGACCATACCTCGTTTCCATACGAACGTCATATGACTATAAGCCAAAGCCTCGCTTCCAGGTATTAACCCTATCGGCAGAGTGGCGTGGCAAATACCCTCATTTTAAGGTGCCCTTCCTATACCCCGAAACAGGGTATAGTGTAGATCGCCAAGAGGGGGTAAAATAAGATGGAAAATCAATAAGATAAAAAGAATAATAAAAAATATAAAAAAATATAAAAAATGGAATAAATTAACACAAATAGGAATAAAAATACATCAAAAATTCTACGTTTCGATGTATTCATACAGCCATCAAATTCAATTAAGTATAGGCAAATAGGTATAGAGATACATCAAACATTATGCGTTTACCCGATGTGTTTATGTAGCCATCAAATTCAATTGAGAAATGGGATTACTGTAGACTTGTATTTCAAATACCTTGCTGTCTCGCATATTCCCCAGGGGTTGTTCAGAACACCCCAAAGCGAATGTCGAGGGATACACTAAAACGTGACCTAGAGGGCCGCCAGACCCAAAACCAGGCCTACCACACAAGAATATGCTCTACAGTGATATATACCAAAATAAACAGCAAGAAAAAATACAATAGAATAGTTTTTTACAGTAACTAATACAGTAAAAACGTGGTGGAGAAGCGTTATATCAAACAGGTTACCTCAAGAGTTATTAATAAAGGCATTTACATCGGTGTCCACATTAAGGCCAAACGGAACATATGTTTTTAATTTATGGATCCAGGCCATTTCAAGCTTGGATATCTCCCTAACCAAGGACCCTCCCCTCCAGTGGGGCCTATATTTGTCTAAGCCGACGAATAGGGTACCTGATGGGTCTCTCTTGTGTGTCTGGTCGTAATGTCTGGACACAGGGTGTTTGTCGAACCCCCGTCTGATGTTGCCAATATGTTCGTTCACTCTGACACGAAGTGCCCTCTTGGTCCGCCCAATATACTGGAGGCCACAGGGGCACTGTAAAAGGTAAACCACAGCCTCCGAGGAGCAAGTAATAAAGGACTCTATATCGTATGTCCTAGAAGTACTCGAAGATACGATACTAGAAATCTTAGAGCCCCTATGCGAATTCAGGGTACAGACCTGACAGTTCTTGCATTTATAGTAGCCAACTAGATTTTGGAAAAAACATCTATTGGCCCTAGGCGGGTCTTGTACACTGGGGGCAATCTTGTTTCCCAGTGAAGAGGCCCCTTTAAAAATTATTTGGGGTTTGACAGGTAGAATTGGATTCAAAACATGGTCACTAGTAAGTAAGTGCCAATGTTTTTGAATCAAATTTCTCACACCACGATGTTGGACTGAGAAAGTCGTGACAAACGGTACACCACCCTGTATGTCAGCCCTAACACTTTGTCTGTCTGCCAGTAGTGAGGGTCTGTCTCTAGTCCGGGCAATCCTCATGGTTGCGTCAAGGGAAACGGGATCATATCCCTTTTCCAAAAATCTACCTGCCAAAATCGCTGCCTGTTCATCATATTTTACAATATCCGAACAGTTCCGTCTAAGGCGTAGAAATTGCCCCAGGGGAACAGCTTTTAGCCAAGGTTGAAAGTGGCAGCTATCGGTAGGGATGTACGAGTTCCTATCGGTAGATTTAAAATATGTAGATGTGATGAACTCATTACCAACCCTCCTGATGTTAAGATCGAGAAAATTGACCTCGTCCTGGCTAGCCTCAAAGCTAAATTTAATTCCTCTGTTGTTTTCATTTAGACCAGCCATGAACGATCGCAAGTCTGGCTCTGTTCCTTCCCAAAGGAGGAGGACATCATCGATATACCTCGCCCACAGGACTATCTCAGACCTTCTAGGGGCATCGATGATGTCCTCCTCCCATTTGGCCATGAAAAGATTGGCCAAACTGGGGGCATATTTTGCCCCCATGGCCACACCCCTATCCTGGCGATAAAATTGCTGGTCAAACCAGAAATAGTTGTGTCCGGCCGCATATTCCAAAAGTTCTATTAGGAAATCAATCTGAGGTAAAGGAAGACCCGATCCCCTCTCTAGGAATAGTCTCACTGCCTCGACCCCTAGGGAGTGGGGGATGATGGTATACAGTGAATTCACGTCTGCCGTGACCAGCCAAAGACCATCTCCAGGGGTGATACCGGACAGAAGATTGATTACATGTTTAGTGTCCTTGACATAAGACGGGACCTTTTGGACCAAAGGTTGCAGATAGTGATCTATATACTTGCCCACCCGGGACGTAACCGAGTCAATGCCACTGACTATGGGTCGACCCGGGGGGCAAGTCTGATTCTTATGAAGCTTCGGGAGGTAGTAAATGACAGGTGTACGGGGGGCACAAGGTATCAAAAAAAGTTTTTCTTTATCGTTTAGGATGCCCCTCCGATGGCCTCCCTCCACAATCCTACCCAGTTCCTTCTTATACTTGTCCACTGGATCCCGATTAAGGATAGTATATGTTTCCCTATCTTCCAAGATGCGATACATCTCTTTCATGTAGTCACAACGATCTAGTACCACAATCCCCCCCCCTTTATCGGCAGGTCTAATGACCAAGGACTTGTTGTTACACAAGGTGTCTAGGCCTATCTCCAGATCTCTCCGCATTTTAACTTTCTTTACCCTAATATCCTCCAGGTCACGTAATACCACATCCTGTTCTGTCCTGTCCTGTAATACCACATCGTGTTCGTTTCTGTGGACCAGGAAGGACGGGTTGGTCTTTGCGTTGGCGTGTATCCGGCCGGTGCACGCCTTTGTTTGGAACCTGTTTTTAAAGTCTTTTACGTAAGTGTTTACGTTCGTTTTTAAGAAATTAAAGTCATTTGGTTTTACACTATCTGGAGCCTATGTTTTTCCTTATGTGATACCACGTCGAGTCGGGAGTGAGTAACAGCCATAACCCTATCGCGTGGAAGATTCGTGATCACCTGAGGAGGAAGCGTTATCCGGATATCCTTTGACTGCTGCTGCTTGTGGTGACCCTCTGTAACGGGGGGTCGCTTGGATCTGGTAAGGAGCTAATTCATTCATTCGGTGATGGGATAAGCATACCACATCTTTGGAGAAGATTTTCAATTTGTGTATCTGTAATTCAGCCGTTTGGAATCTTTCTTCACTGCCGCACCTCATTTGAAGTCTTGCTTTACTGGTGTTCGTTTACTATTTGGACATTTTATTATTATTATTTTTGATATAGGACTACATGGACATTATATAGGGTGTCTCTAAACACAAATTTATTTTTTGATAGCCCATTTATGCTTAATAGCAAATATTTTTTCATATCTTCACTTTTATGTTTTAGGGGTTCATACACAGAGTTTGATACACATATATTGTGTTTGGGGAATTCACATTATCGATACGTATTTATGGTTTGTTTTTGCATTTAATTGCATTTATCCGTATATGGTTTACACTACATTTTGGAGGTGGCCTTAGAGACATTAGGTACTAAGACCCACAGTGTGGGTCTGGCACTTCTATATACCCTAATCATATTGGGTATTCGTGGTTAGCGCAGTTCTTTTTCTTTTCTATTTCTGTTTGGTGTATTTTTAGTGTACATTTGAATTGCAGCTTCCGTTCAACACTATTTGTTTTTCCCGTAGCGCAGTTTTATCCTTTTTTCCATTAGGATAAAAAGCCTTTTGTGTGCACCCCCCCCCCAATACTTACCTGAGCCCCCTCTCGATCCAGCTATGTTGCACGAGAGACTCAGCTGCCCGGCACTCTACCTTCTCATTGGCTGAGACAGCAGCGCAGCACCATTGGCTCCCGCTGCTGTCAATCAATTTCAGTGAGCCAATGAGCAGAGAAAGGAGGTGGGGATGGACCGAGGCTCTGTATCTGAATGGACACGGGGAGCTGGGGCTCGGCTCGGGTGCCCCCCCCCCATAGCAAACTGCTTGCTGTGGGGGGCACGCTACAGGAAGGAGGGGCCAGGAGCACTGAAGGGGACCCAAGAAGAGGAGGATCCAGGCTGCTCTGTACAAATCCATTACAGAGGAGGGAAGTATAGCAGGTTTGTTATTTTTAACTAAAAAAAAAAAAAAAACAAGACTTTAGTATCACTTTAAGTAAATGATCGTTACCAGGCCGTGACATCCAGCGCGATCTTCCTCTAACTTTCATTCAGGACAGGAAGTGACGGGGAATCTCTCTATGGAGACACAAACAAAACTCGTTTTAAGGAAGATAACTTCTGACAATGTTTTTATTTCCTCTGCAATGTGATCAGCGCCTAAAATAAAGAGCTCATTCAGATCCCAAACACATGACCAACATTACACACAACATGCGTGCAGGAGGGGCGTGTGAACACTTTGAATGTTTTCGCACATCGCATTTTTCTACTCAGATGCAATTATTAAATAAAAATAAATATTAAAGGGGCTGTAAAGGTAATTTTTTTATATATTTTTTAAAATAACAAACATGTTATACTTACCTCCACTGTGCAGCTCGTTTTGCACAGAGTGGCCCCAAACCTGGACTTCTGGGGTCCCTCGGCGGCTCTCGCGGCTCCCCCCCCCCAGCAAGGACTTCTCGCGTTCATGCGAGCTCCCTCGCATGGTGATACAGCAGCTCACTGTATGACTCGGCCAATGGCTGCGCTGCTTTCAATCCAATCCATCCACTGCAACCAATCAACAGCCAGGCTGAGCGGCAAAGATGTCGGGGGCGAGTGCGTGACTTTTGAGGGGTCAGGTAAGTAAAACGTAAAACGGGGGGGGGGGGGGTGCTGGCATCGTCGGATGTTTTTTCACCTAAATGCATTAAGGTGAAACATTTTTTTTTTTTCCTTTACAACCCCTTTAATAATAAACAAATAAAATAAATAAATAATCTTTATAAATAATAATAATAATAAAAAATGTATTGAAAATAAATAATTATTTAACCCCTAACCCTAATTCTACCCCATCTAACCCTAATCCGTAACCCTAATCCTATCCCCTAACCTGAATCCTAATTGTAACCCCTAACCCTGATCTATAACCCCAATTGTAACCCCTAATGCCGCATACACACGACCGGACTTTCCGGCAGACTAGGTACGACGTTTACAAAATCCGACTGACCTAGAAATAGAACATGTTTCAAATCTGTCCAACGGACTCAATTCCTATCGGGAAAACCGTTCGTCTGTGTGCTGGTCCGACGGACCAAATACGACGCAAGGGCAGCTATTGGCTACTGACTATTGAATGTCCTTGTTTAGTCCCGTCTTACGTCATCACGTTCAAAACTAACGGACTTTCGAACGGACTTAGTCTGGTCATGTAGGGCCAAGTCCATTTGTTCGGAAAGTCCGTCGGGAAGAGCATCAGACCTAGTCTGCCGGAAAGTCCACTCGTGTGTATGCAGCATAACCCTAATTCTATACCCTAACTGTAACCCCTAATCCTAATTCAAATGCCCTAATCCTAATTCTACCCCCTAACACTAATCCTATGCCCTAACCTTAATTCTACCCCCTAACCCTAATCCTACACCCTAATCCTATCCCCTAACCTGAATCCTAACCCTAATTCTACCCCCTAACCCTAATTCTACCCCCTAATCCTAACCCAATGCCCTAACCCTTATTCTATCCCCTAACCTGAATCCTAACCCTAATTGTAACCCCTAACCTTAATCCTATGCCCCAATTCTATCCCGTAACCCTAATCATAACACCTAACCCTGATTATATCCCCTAAACCTAATTGTAACCCCTAATCCTAACCCTTTTCTATACCTCTAACTCTAATCCTATCTCCAGACCTTATCCTAACCCCTAACCTCAATCCTATCTCCTAACCTGAATCCTAACCCTAATCCTATCCCTTAACCCATAACCCTAATTCTATCCCCTAACCCAGGGGTCTCCAAACTATGGCCCTCCAGTTGTTCAAGAAATACAATTCCCATCATGCCTCATCATGTCTGTGAATGTCAGACTTTTACAATGCCTCCTGGGACATGTAGTTCCGCAACAGCTGGAGGGCCGTAGTTTGAAGGTCTCTGCCCTAACCCACAACCCTAATTATATCCCCTAACCCTATGCCCTTATCCTTATTTTTCCTCCAACCCTAACCATAACTCCTAACCTCAATCCTATCCCCTAACCCCTAATACTATCCCATAACCCTAATCATAACCCCTAACCTCAATCCTATCCTCTAACCCTAACCCTATCCCCTAATACTATCCTGTAACCCTAATCATAACCTCTAACCTCAATCCTATCCCCTAAAACTATTCTCTAACACTAACCCCTAATACTATCCCGTAACCCTAATCATAACCCCTAACCTCAGTCCTATCCTCTAACCCTAAACCTATCCCCTAACCCTAACCCCTAATACTATCCTCTAACCCTAACCCTAACCCCTAATACTATCCTCTAACCCTAACCCTAACCCCTAATACTATCCTCTAACCCTAACCCTATCCCCTAATACTATCCTCTAACCCTAAACCTATCCCCTAACCCTAACCCCTAATACTATCCTCTAACCCTAACCCTATCCCCTAAAACTATTCTCAAACCCTAACCCCAAACCTACCCCCTAACCCTAACCCCTAATACTATCCTCTAACCCTAACCCTATCCCCTAATACTATCCTCGAACCCTAACCCTATCCCCTAATACTATCCTCTAACCCTATCCCCTAATACTATCCTCTAACCCTAACCCTAAAACTATCACCTAACTCCTAACCCCTAATCATAACTCCTAATCCTATCCCCTACCCCTAAACCTATCTCCTAACTAGGGATGAGCCGAACACCCCCCCCCCCCGGTTCGGTTCGCACCAGAACCTGCGAACGGTCTGGACCGAAAGTTCGCACAAACGTTAGAACCCTATTAATTACGATGGATGCGAACATTCGAAATCTAAAGTGCTAATTATAATGGCCAATATGCATGCTATTGTCCTAACAAGGGTTTGGGGACCCGGGTCCTGCCCCAGGGGACATGTATCAATGCAAAATGAAGTTTTAAAAACTGAAGTTTTTTCTGGGGGAAGTCATTTTAATGATGCATAAAGTGAAAAAAAAGTGAAATATTCCTTTAAATATCCTACCTGGGGGGTGTCTGTAGTATGCCTGTGAAGTGGCAGGTGTTTCTCATGTTTAGAACAGTCCCTGCACAAAATGACATTTGTAAAGGAAAAAAAGCAATTTAAAACTGCTTGTGGCTTTAATGTAATGTCTTGTCCTGGCAATATGGATGAAAATCTTTGAGAAAAATGGCATGGCTACCCCATCACCCCCCTACCCCCCATTACCAGCCCCTTTGATTCTTGTATGGATATTAAGGGGAACCCCTCACCCAAAATATGTTATGTTAATGTTAGGCAGATGCCTGTGTTGCACAAATGAACTACACAACACCAGCAATGGGGGGGGGGGGGGGGGGAGATTGAGGTGTATGCTGTGCAAGAGGCACACTACACCCACTGTAAGAGCACTAGGTTAGGAAGCAAAGCAAAGCTGACACTGTCCCTGCCTATCCTGCTCTCTCCCTGAATACTACACTCACTGTAACAGCGCTATCTAAAGAAGTAAAGCACAGCTGACACTGTCCCTGCCTATCCTTCTCTCGATGAATGCCGCAACACACTAAACAAGGCCGCAGCGCTGGTGGCCTTATATAGTGTGGGGCGTGTACTAAACCCCCTGAGCTATAATTGGCCACAGGCATCCAACCTGTGGCCAATTATGGCTCTCCTCGCTGCCGGCGCTGTGATTGGCCAAGTATGCGGGGTCACAGTACATGCTTGGCCAATCATGAGCCAGCAATGCACTGCGACTGGCGCAGTGCATTGTGAGCCATTCCTATCACAAGAATTTGATGCGAACGGCCCACAAAGTTCTGGTTTCGCCAAACGGACGAACGGACGATGTTCGATTCAAACACCAGGCTCATCCCTACTCCTAACCATAATCCTATCCTCTAACCCCAATCCTATCCCCTAATCTTAGCCTCTAACCCCAATCTTATCAGTTAACCCTACCCCCTAATCTTAACTCCTAATTCTATCCCCTAACCCTAATCCTAACCCCTAATCCCAACGCATTGTATAGTAGAGCCCTACATACAACACAGCTCACCACAGTGCATTTACCATGCGTTGTTGTGCGTTGTTTTGTTATAAAGGGTCATGCACATTTTTTCATCCTTCCTGGTACATTGGCTGATGCCAACCACGTCTATGTGAGCCATAACACACATTAATGTTCAGTACTGCAAGGCAGTGCCTTTATGTAAATGGGCCCTCACCCAATCCAAAACTGCAATCTGCCAGAAGGTGACCACCCCCGGGACTTTGGGTGCTCTATATGGGGTTCTGCAATGAGGCCCCTCACCATCACCCATTACACAGGATGAGGAGTTCCTAGAAGGAGTCATAGTTGATGTGTTTGTAGCTGTATTAGTGCAATTGTGACTAGAAGGAGTCAGTACAGTATATGAAGCCAAGATTTCTCAATGTCACCAATCATTAACCAGGAGCTAATGAGCCAGATACAGCCAGGCTGGGGGTCATTAACTCGCTAAACAATGATTGATGGTCGCGCTCCAGAGAAATCCAGGAAATCACCCCACGCACCTCTTCTACGTCCTTCCAAAATCATGAAATGTGCTTTCCTATCCTGCTGACTAAACATCCTGAAACCAGCTTTAGTATTAACTTCACATAATCCTCTCCGCACCAGAAATCAGGATCTATGGGAAGGGGGTTCAAGAGGGATCTATGGGTGGGAATCTAAGGTGGGTCTATAGGTGGAGGACAAAACGTGGGTCTATATGTGGGGATGGAAGATAGGGCTATGGCTGGGGGAAAAAAGTGGCTGTATGGATAGGGGATAAAAGATGGGTCTATGGGTGAGGGGTGGAAGATGTGAGCTTGGGTGGAGGATGGAAGATGGCTGAATGGGGTGGAGGATAAAAGATGGGTCTTTGGGTGGGGGATGAAAGATGGGTCTATGGGTGGGGGGGGGGGGGGGATGGAAGATGGTTCTGTGGGTGGAGGACAAAAGATGGGTGTATAAGTGGGGGATGGAAAATAGGGGATGGAAGATGGGTCTATGGGTATAGGACAAAAGATAGGAGTATGGATGGAGGACAAAAGATGGGTGTATGGGTGCTAGATGGAAGATAGGTCTATGGGTGGGGGATAGAAGATGGGTGTATGGATGGAGGACAAAGGATGGGTGTATGGGTGGAGGATGGAAGATGGGTCTATGGATGGGGGATGGAAGATGGATGTATGGGTGGAGGACAAAAGATGGGTGTATGGGTGGGGGATGGAAGATGGGTGTATGAGTTGTGGATGGATGGGGGATGGAAGATGGTTAAAACATGGCTAAATAGGTGGAGGACAAACGGTGGGTCTATGGGTGGGGCATGAAAGGTGGGTCTAGTTGTGGGGATGGAAGATGGACCTATGGGTGGGGCATGGAAAGTTTATTGAAGATAAAAGATGGGTGTATGGGTGGAGGGCAAAAGATGGGTCTATGGGTTGGGGATAGAAGATGGGTGTATGGGTGGGGGATAAAAGATGGGTCTATGGGTTGGGGATAGAAGAAGGGTGTATGGGTGGGGGATAAAAGATGGGTCTATGGGTTGGTGATAGAAGAAGGGTGTATGGGTGGGGGATAAAAGATGGGTCTATGGGTGGGGGATGGAAGATGGGTGTATGGGTGGAGGACAAATGATGGGTGTATGGGTGGGAGAGAGTAGATGGGTGTATGGGTGGGGGATAGAAGATGGGTCTATGGGTGGGGGATGGAAGATGGGTGTATGAGTTGTGGATGGATGGATGTATGGATGGGGGATGGAAGATGGTTAAAACATGGCTAAATGGGTGGAGGACAAACAGTGGGAAGGGGATTCAAGAGAGATCTATGGGTGGGAATCTAAGATGGGTCTATGGGTGGGGCATGAAAGTTGGGTCTAGGTGTGGGGATGGAAGATGGACCTATGGGTGGGGCATGAAAGGTGGGTCTATGGGTGGGGCATGAAAGGTGGGTCTATGGGTGGGGCATGAAAGGTGGGTCTAGGTGTGGGGATGGAAGATGGACCTATGGGTGGGGGATGAAAGGTGGGTCTATGGGTGGGGCATGAAAGGTGGGTCTATGGGTGGGACATGAAAGGTGGGTCTATGGGTGGGGCATGAAAGGTGGGTCTAGGTGTGGGGATGGAAGATGGACCTATGGGTGGGGCATGAAAGGTGGGTCTATGGGTGGGGCATGAAAAGTGGGTCTATGGGTGGGGCATGAAAGGTGGGTCTAGGTGTGGGGATGGAAGATGGACCTATGGGTGGGGGATGAAAGGTGGGTCTATGGGTGGGGCATGAAAGGTGGGTCTATGGGTGGGGCATGAAAGGTGGGTCTAGGTGTGGGGATGGAAGATGGACCTATGGGTGGGGGATGAAAGGCGGGTCTAGGTGTGGAGATGGAAGATGGACCTATGGGTGGGGGATAAAAGGTGGGTCTTTGGGTGGGGCATGAAAGGTGGGTCTATGGGTGGGGCATGAAAGGTGGGTCTAGGTGTGGGGATGGAAGATGGACCTATGGGTGGGGGATGAAAGGCGGGTCTAGGTGTGGGGATAGAAGATGGACCGATGGGTGGGGCATGAAAGGTGTGTCTAGGTGTGGGGATGGAAGATGGACCTATGGGTGGGGGGATGAAAGGCGGGTCTAGGTGTGGAGATGGAAGATGGACCTATGGGTGGGGGATGAAAGGTGGGTCTATGGGTGGGGCATGAAAGGTGGGTCTAGGTGTGGGGATGGAAGATGGACCTATGGGTGGGGCATGAAAGGTGTGTCTAGGTGTGGGGATGGAAGATGGACCTATGGGTGGGGGATGAAAGGCGGGTCTATGGGTGGGGCATGAAAGGTGGGTCTAGGTGTGGGGATGGAAGATGGACCTATGGGTGGGGGATGAAAGGTGGGTCTATGGGTGGGGCATGAAAGGTGGGTCTATGGGTGGGGCATGAAAGGTGGGTCTAGGTGTGGGGATGGAAGATGGACCTATGGGTGGGGGATGAAAGGCGGGTCTAGGTGTGGAGATGGAAGATGGACCTATGGGTGGGGGATGAAAGGTGGGTCTATGGGTGGGGCATGAAAGGTGGGTCTATGGGTGGGGCATGAAAGGTGTGTCTAGGTGTGGGGATGGAAGATGGACCTATGGGTGGGGGGATGAAAGGCGGGTCTAGGTGTGGAGATGGAAGATGGACCTATGGGTGGGGGATGAAAGGTGGGTCTATGGGTGGGGCATGAAAGGTGGGTCTAGGTGTGGGGATGGAAGATGGACCTATGGGTGGGGCATGAAAGGTGTGTCTAGGTGTGGGGATGGAAGATGGACCTATGGGTGGGGGATGAAAGGCGGGTCTATGGGTGGGGCATGAAAGGTGGGTCTATGGGTGTGGGGATGGAAGATGGACCTATGGGTGGGGGATGAAAGGTGGGTCTATGGGTGGGGCATGAAAGGTGGGTCTATGGGTGGGGCATGAAAGGTGGGTCTAGGTGTGGGGATGGAAGATGGACCTATGGGTGGGGGATGAAAGGCGGGTCTAGGTGTGGAGATGGAAGATGGACCTATGGGTGGGGGATGAAAGGTGGGTCTATGGGTGGGGCATGAAAGGTGGGTCTATGGGTGGGGCATGAAAGGTGGGTCTAGGTGTGGGGATGGAAGATGGACCTATGGGTGGGGGGATGAAAGGCGGGTCTAGGTGTGGAGATGGAAGATGGACCTATGGGTGGGGGATGAAAGGTGGGTCTAGGTGTGGGGATGGAAGATGGACCTATGGGTGGGGCATGAAAGGTGTGTCTAGGTGTGGGGATGGAAGATGGACCTATGGGTGGGGGGATGAAAGGCGGGTCTAGGTGTGGAGATGGAAGATGGACCTATGGGTGGGGGATGAAAGGTGGGTCTATGGGTGGGGCATGAAAGGTGGGTCTATGGGTGGGGGATGAAAGGCGGGTCTAGGTGTGGGGATGGAAGATGGACCTATGGGTGGGGCATGAAAGGTGTGTCTAGGTGTGGGGATGGAAGATGGACCTATGGGTGGGGGGATGAAAGGCGGGTCTAGGTGTGGAGATGGAAGATGGACCTATGGGTGGGGGATGAAAGGTGGGTCTATGGGTGGGGCATGAAAGGTGGGTCTATGGGTGGGGCATGAAAGGTGGGTCTAGGTGTGGGGATGGAAGATGGACCTATGGGTGGGGCATGAAAGGTGTGTCTAGGTGTGGGGATGGAAGATGGACCTATGGGTGGGGGGATGAAAGGCGGGTCTAGGTGTGGAGATGGAAGATGGACCTATGGGTGGGGGATGAAAGGTGGGTCTATGGGTGGGGCATGAAAGGTGGGTCTATGGGTGGGGCATGAAAGGTGGGTCTAGGTGTGGGGATGGAAGATGGACCTATGGGTGGGGGATGAAAGGCGGGTCTAGGTGTGGAGATGGAAGATGGACCTATGGGTGGGGGATAAAAGGTGGGTCTTTGGGTGGGGCATGAAAGGTGGGTCTATGGGTGGGGCATGAAAGGTGGGTCTAGGTGTGGGGGTGGAAAATCGACCTATGGGTGGGGCATGAAAGGTGGGTCTATGGGTGGGACGTGAAAGGTGGGTCTAGGTGTGGGGATGGAAGATGGACCTATGGGTGGGACATGGAAGGTGGGTCTAGGTGTGGGGATGGAAGATGGACCTATGGGTGGGACATGAAAGGTGGGTCTAGGTGTGGGGATGGAAGATGGACCTATGGGTGGGGCATGAAAGGTGTGTCTAGGTGTGGGGATGGAAGATGGACCTATGGGTGGGGGGATGAAAGGCGGGTCTAGGTGTGGAGATGGAAGATGGACCTATGGGTGGGGGATGAAAGGTGGGTCTATGGGTGGGGCATGAAAGGTGGGTCTATGGGTGGGGCATGAAAGGTGGGTCTAGGTGTGGGGATGGAAGATGGACCTATGGGTGGGGCATGAAAGGTGTGTCTAGGTGTGGGGATGGAAGATGGACCTATGGGTGGGGGGATGAAAGGCGGGTCTAGGTGTGGAGATGGAAGATGGACCTATGGGTGGGGGATGAAAGGTGGGTCTATGGGTGGGGCATGAAAGGTGGGTCTATGGGTGGGGCATGAAAGGTGGATCTATGGGTGGGGCATGAAAGGTGGGTCTAGGTGTGGGGGTGGAAAATCGACCTATGGGTGGGGCATGAAAGGTGGGTCTATGGGTGGGACATGAAAGGTGGGTCTAGGTGTGGGGATGGAAGATGGACCTATGGGTGGGGGATGAAAGGTGGGTCTATGGGTGGGACATGAAAGGTGGGTCTAGGTGTGGGGATGGAAGATGGACCTATGGGTGGGGGATGAAAGGTGGGTCTATGGATTGAAGATAAAAGATGGGTGTTAGAAATGACGGGTGAAATATCCTGACATCTCACCTTTGAGACAGAGATTGAGGACACAGACTCTTCAGTTCCTTTCTCTGAGGCTCCTGATTATTCATAAAAATAAAATGAAAGCAGCCAAGTGCCAAAAGACACCCAATAGGCAGCGATCAATCCAATAGGAACGATCTCAGCTATTGCTATAGAGATGGAGAAGAAATCTACACGTATATTATATATATATATATATAGTCAAAGGCATAACTATAACCTTCAGGGCCTGGGTGCAAGAAACTGTGAAGGGCCCCCTGATCCTGGTGCCCTTTACTCCCATCGTGGGACCCCTTTTTTGCGGTCCTGCAGCGGGCTACCTTCCTGCAGGGGGAGGCGGAGGGGGGGGGGGGGCGACAGGGAGGCACACAGGGGCCCAGGGCAGCAGGACATCAATAGGGAGGTGGTGGGAGCAGCATGTAGAGGAGCTGGTGCCCTCCATTTCCCTCCTGCAGCCGCTCAATGTCTGTGGGAGGTGGAGGAAGCCCGGGGGGGGGGGGGGGGCACCAGGGAACCACACAAGGTCCCAGGGTAGTAGGACAGGAATAGGGAGGTGGCAGGGGCGGCATTGCTCTCCATTTCTCTGATGCAGCTGCTGGAGAGGGAGGGGGGGGGGAGAAGCGGGCATTCAGAGGCAGCGTGGATCGATCGGTTCCTCTTCATGCCTCCGCCCTGCCACCCTCCTATCCAGGTGCACAGGAGGGCCGCAAGGGCCCCCTGGAGCACGGGGCCAGTTCGTAATGGCGACCCCTGTATGTACGCTCCTGACCACAGTAATCAGCAATGCTAAAGGGTGACTCTAACAATAAAAAGCAGTCACCAAACCGTGGATTGAAACATAAGATAGAAGAGGGGGGTCGCCGATTTGGTAAACATTGAAACTAGCACCACAAGGTACGCCGGTGATGGAAATATGGAGGAGAGGAGACACCACACAAGCCCATAGTGCTGCACAAGGACCTCTTCAAATGGGTGGACCAATCGCTTCCTCCCCTCAGTTTTTTTTCCGGTGGACCCGATCGTACCCTCCATTGCCCTCTATGGAGCGGCCGATGTCAATGGACGTGTCTGCTGACACCCCCCTGCATGCAATCCGATAGAAATAAACAGATGGGGGGGTCCGTTCCCCATCCATCTAGCTGATGGGATGAAAGTCGGATTTAAATTCCCCTCCCCCCCCCCTCCTTGTGTCCTGTTGAGGATCAAAAAATCGAAAAATTGGGGCTCATTCCACACACAATGTCATATGTGTCCTGATTGGACGCCCGGCTGCGCGTGACGCCACGTTATGAATTGCACTTCGGGGGCTCTCGGTGGCGGCGCTGCGCAGGAGAACCGCCGTTTCTTACCGCCGGGCCACTCCGCGTCTGATCCCATCAGCTTTTTCTTGGAAGTCGAGTATCGATGGGAAGCGACAAGCTGATTAGAATCGATCTGTTTGCTAATTGAGCGATCGTTACTCCTGAGAGGACCTCTAATGATCCGTCATGTGACGGGAGGGATGCACATTACAGGGGGGGGGGGGGGAGATTAGTATGAGCTGGAGTGCCGCTGACATCACCCGGCCTGGCCGCAACGACCGCAGGGGTGACGAAACAGGAAACATCCGATAAGAGGGAACGCAATCTCAAATATTTAGTAGAAAACTGAAAAAAAAAAAAAAAAAGCCGTCTACTCTTCAAGGATTTTAGGAAGATTATCGCCTGCTTCTGTCCTGCAGATATCGAGATCATTCCTGCACATTATACCTTTATATATAGACCGGCAAGTTGTCACTGCGCTGCTTACCTAATGGCTCATTTACATGTGCGGTTATTACCACCTCCTCTCTGAAAAGCAATCCCCGGTGATGATTTCTTTTCAGAGGGTGTTTAACAGGCAGCAAGAATGTGACATTTTGTCTCCTCACCATCTGCTTTAATATTCAAAACGGCAAACCACCGCTGCATAACGGCATGCATTACATGTGGCTGCAGCACTGCCACACTTAAACGGCGCCCCCCATAGAGCCTAATTCAGTATAAGAAATCCATTTGGCTAGGTTTACGCTTGTGGTTGGGGGAGGGTAAAAACTCGAGGCTGATCTGCATTTCACCGCTCCCCCTTAGGTTAGATGTAGACTTGCAAATTAAAAAAAAAACACTGCGTCTCTAAAGAGCGATCCACGTTTGGATCACTTTTTAAAGGAGATTGACAGGCGGTGAGGAGGCAATGTGACGCTCCCTCACCACCTATTCTAACCACATTTATGTTGAACCAACATGAGGAAACTGCAATTACAGGGCATTTGTGTGTCGCTTCCCCTGTTTGATTGCAAGGGTCGCGTTTGGTGGGCTTACCGCCTGCTGATCGAAAGATGCTGGAACGTTTTTGTCGCAGGTGCAGAGCGGAGCATTGTGCCCACGGCATTTAAACACCTCTGTCCACTGTAATTGCAGCTGAAGGGGAGGCGGTAAAAATCAAGCGTGCATTATTAACGCCCCCAACACTCAACCTAAAGCTGCCAGGGCAGCCGGAGGGGGAAGGAATGCAGCTAAACGGGGCCACGCTGCAAGTGCCCCACACCCGAGTGCAAGACATGTGGTTGCGGTGTGATGGTGAGTGTTTTCCAGGACTAAATCTGTCTTTGTGTTCTGGAGCCCTGAATACAAGATCAGCAGTCACAGGGAGATCCCCCAACTGTTGTCCAACCAGCCTGGAATGGAGCTTCTCACCGGCAGGAACTGTGTCCTGGCAATGGGACTGAGAGCCTATCCACTCTGCCCTTTAGTCCTTCCCTGGTTGGGTCTAAAATAATAAGAATGGTATAGAAACTCTATTGAGATTAACTTACTAATACTTACCAGTGGCGGCTGGTGGTAATTTTTTAATTTGGGGGGGACAACAAACAGTGCACCCACAGCCACCCCCTGCTCCGGAGCACTTACCCCATCTATGGCAGGCATCACGGGCGGCAGGCATCACCAGCAGCGGGGATTGCGGGCGGCTTCCCCTTCTCTCCTCCGTGGGCATCACGGGTGGCGAGCATCATGGGCAGCTGCCCCTTCTCGGCGGCTTCCGTCTCCTCCCTCCTCCTCGGTGGCCAATCTGAACTCTTCTCCTTTCGGCCAATTGGGAAACGGGTCCCAGGCCCGCTTCCTGATTGGCGGGGAGAGAAGATTCAGTGTGAAAATAGCGAATGTTCATTCTCTATCGTCGCACAACTGGGCGGGCTCGGTTCGCAGTGCTCTGCGTCCCAAGCCAACCCTATTTTGAAACCTATTAGAGCCTCTGGCTCTAATCATGTGCTTCAAGAAAAATACCCCCCCCCCCCATTGGAATTCATAGATCCAACGTCCTGCAAGGGGTCGGACACATGGATAGGGGGGTGGTGCCCGTGTGCCCTTAATGGACGGGCCACCCCTGATAATATACAGCAAGCTGACCCCTACATACACACATACATACATACACACATCCATACATACATACATACACACATACATACATACACACATACATACACACATACATATACATACATACATACATACACACATCCATACATACATACATACACACATACATACATATACATACATACATACACACATACATACACACATACATACACACATACACACATACATACACACATACACACATACATACACACATACATACATATACATACATACATACATACACACATACACACACACATCCATACACACATACATATACATACATACATACATACACACATACACACATCCATACATACAGTGGTGTGAAAAAGTGTTTGCCCCCTTCCTCATTTCCTGTTCCTTTGCATGTTTGTCACACTTAAGTGTTTCGGAACATCAAACCAATTTAAACAATAGTCAAGGACAACACAAGTAAACACAAAATGCAATTTGTAAATGAAGGTGTTTATTATTAAAGGTGAAAAAAAATCCAAACCATCATGGCCCTGTGTGAAAAAGTGATTGCCCCCTAAACCTAATAACTGGTTGGGCCACCCTTAGCAGCAACAACTGCAACCAATCGTTTGCGATAACGTGCAATGAGGCTTTTACAGCGTCCTGGAGGAATTTTGGCCCACTCATCTTTGCAGAATTGTCCTAATTCAGTTACATTAGAGGGTTTTCGAGCATGAACGGCCTTTTTAAGGTCATACCACAACATCTCAATAGGATTCAGGTCAGGACTTTGGCTAGGCCACTCCAAAGTCTTCATTTTGTTTTTCTTCAGCCATTCGGTGGTGGACTTGCTGGTGTGTTTAGGATCATTGTCCTGCTGCAGAACCCAAGTTCGTTTCAGCTTGAGTACACGAACAGATGGTCGGACATTCTCCTTCAGGATCTCTTGGTAGACAGCAGAATTCATAGTTCCTTTTATCACGGCAAGTCTTCCAGGTCCTGAAGCAGCAAAACAGCCCCAGACCATCACACTACCACCACCATATTTTACTGTTGGTATAATGTTCTTTTTATGAAATGCAGTGTTCCTTCTACGCCAGATATACTTGGACACACACCTTCCAAAGAGTTCCACTTTTGTCTCATCGGTCCACAGAATGTTGTCCCAAAAGTCTTGGGGATCATCAAGATGTGTTGTGGAGAAATTGAGACGAGCTTTGATGTTCTTTTTGCTCAGCAGTGGTTTTCTCCTTGGAACTCTGCCATGCAGGCCATTTTTGCCCAGTCTTTTCCTGATGGTGGAGGCATGAACGCTGACCTTAACTGAGGCAAGTGAGGCCTGCAGTTCCTTGGACGTTGTTGTGGGGTCTTTTGTGACCTCTTGGATGAGTCGTCGCTGCGCTCTTGGGGTCATTTTGGGCAGCCGGCCACTCCTGGGAAGGTTCACCACTGTTCCATGTCTTCGCCATTTGTGGATAATGGCTCTCACTGTGGTTCGCTGGATTCCCAAAGCTTTGGAAATGGCTTTATAACCCTTTCCAGACTGATAGATCTCAATTACTTTCTTTCTCAATTGTTTCTGAATTTCTTTGGGTCTCGGCATGATGTGTAGCTTTTAAGGATCTTCTGGTGGACCTTACTGTGTCAAGCAGCTCCTATTTAAGTGATGCCTTGATTGTGAACAGGTGTGGCAATAATCAGGCCTGGGTGTGGCTAGAGAAATTGAACTCAGGTGTGGGCAACCACAGTTATAGTATGTTTTAACAAGGGGGGCAATCACTTTTTCACACAGGGCCATGATGGTTTGGATTTTTTTTCACCTTTAATAATAAACACCTTCATTTACAAATTGCATTTTGTGTTTACTTGTGTTGTCCTTGACTATTGTTTAAATTGGTTTGATGTTCCGAAACACTTAAGTGTGACAAACATGCAAAGGAACAGGAAATGAGGAAGGGGGCAAACACTTTTTCACACCACTGTACATACACACATACATACATACACACATACATACACACATACATACACACATACATACATACACACATACATACATACATACACACATACATACACACATACATACATACACACATACATACACACATACATACACACATACATACATACACACATACATACACACATACATACACACATACACACACACATACACACATACATACACACATACATACACACACACATACACACACACATACATACACACATACACACATCCATCCATACATACACACATACATACATGCATAAAGTAGCACAGACCTAGCTCTCTGGCACTGTGCATGTGAGATAATAACAAAGAGGTACTCTGTCTGTCACAAGGGTTTAGATATACACTCAGCAGCTGCAGTTAAGCCATTGGATGATAGGAATACTTACATAATAGCCTCTTCTGGGGGGAAATACAACAGCAGCAAGTCCATGGACAGGACATGTGGCTCAGTTTTCTCTCACTTCCTGGAAACTCCCCTTTATAAAGACATCAAAGTCCTCCAATCTGGGGTTTCTGACCCAGCTTGCAGGGACAGGAAGTGATTAAATAACTCTATAACAGTATGAAGCACATCCACTTACAATGACAGACAGTAGAGGGCAGCAGATCCCAACATGTGCTAAGAAGGGCTACACTGATAGGAGAAGAGAGCAGAGTGACAGAGAGGGGAGCTTTCTTACAGTACTGCTCCTCATTTTGCTGGTGAGAGAGTAAAATCTGATCTTTTTCCCCACATTGTCCTCCAATCATCTCCAGCCTCCTCCTATTACAGCGAAGGCCCCGCCCATTTCCTTCCTGGAATTCTGTAACATGGACCCACTATGTCCTGTGAGGGGGCACTGCTGTGCCACCCCTTTTCACAGAGACCCCGCCTTCTGAGGGGAGGGGTTTTGGGAGGCGGGATCAGCACAGGAATCAGCAAGATACCATGGGATATGTAGTCCTTAGCAATGAAGAAGCAGCAAGGCATGCTGGGAATCCAGGAAGTTGTGGAAAGAGGTGGCCAGTAGACAGGCAGCACTCACAGAATGAAAGGAGTAAGGAGGATGTTTCCAGTAATCTTATGTCGGATTGTCAGTAATAACGATTGTTTGTAATCTTATTCCAATGCTGATAGTATAGAATGGATCTGTATGCTGTGACCGGAGATCTCCTTTATCTGCAGCAGAGAAAAATCAGGGCTCTGTGTACTATGTGATGGAGCTGTGCAAATCTCAGGACTGGATGGACACAAATACAAATCCTTTGGCAGATAAAACGGCCACACCACACACATTACAATCTTTGTAACTTCGGATTTACCAAAACTGTGCACTATGGCAACCTATATACACCATCCATTAAATTTGTATCCAATCAGGTACATACTTACATTAGATAGCTGTTGATAGATCTAACGTAGATTGTACAATCAGATTGTAATGTGTGTGGATAGATCTGCATGTATTTCTGTATTCAGCTCTGTGTCTGGAGTTCAGCATTAGCAAGAGGATTATTCTGTTAATAAAAGTATGTTGTAGTAACAGAAGGAGGCGGGGGGGGGGGGGGTCGCTTTGGTGGACCCTCTGACCTCCAGAGCCCAGGGACCGCCCTACACTCTGCCCCCCTGTAGTGTCACCCGGGTAATGTCAGATCCATCAGACCAAAACCCTGAGTTAGGTAACATTGTGATGTTGGGGGAACTCCGGAGAGGGTTGTACGAGACAGAAAATTAGGAAGTAAAATTTCCTGTGAAAAAAAACCTCAAACATTTCCTGTTAAATCGCCCCCCAAATTCTGCATCATCCGGGAGGACACGTCAGATGAGTGACACGGGAGACGAGTCAGGAGGACACGTCAGATGGGTGACACGGGAGACGAGTCAGGAGGACACGTCAGATGGGTGACACGGGAGACGAGTCAGGAGGACACGTCAGATGGGTGACACGGGAGACGAGTCAGGAGGACACGTCAGATGGGTGACACGGGAGACGAGTCAGGAGGACACGTCAGATGAGTGACACGGGAGACGAGTCAGGAGGACACGTCAGATGAGTGACACGGGAGACGAGTCAGGAGGACACGTCAGATGAGTGACACGGGAGACGAGTCAGGAGGACACGTCAGATGGGTGACACGGGAGACGAGTCAGGAGGACACGTCAGATGAGTGACACGGGAGACAAATCAGGAGCACACGTCAGATGAGTGACACGGGAGATGAGTGACAAGGGAGACGAGTGACACGGGACAAGAAACAGCTCATAAAAACTCCAGGAACGCCAAAGTGGAACCTCAGAAATGCGCTCGGAAAACACGGCAACTGAATTATATTGTAACCATTTGTGTCGGAAATATTGCTTTAATAATAATGTCCCTCTGGGTGCGGATGGTGAACAGTTCTACACAGAGCCCACAGAACCCACAGAGCCCACAGAACCCACAGAGCCCACAGAACCCACAGAGCCCACAGAGCCCACAGAGCCCACAGAACCCACAGAGCCCACAGAACCCACAGAGCCCACAGAGCCCACAGAACCCACAGAGCCCACAGAACCCACAGAACCCACAGAACCCACATAGCCCACAGAACCCACAGAGCCCACAGAGCCCACAGAACCCACAGAGCCCACAGAACCCACAGAGCCCACAGAGCCCACAGAGCCCACAGAGCCCACAGAGCCCACAGAGCCCACAGAACCCACAGAGCCCACAGAACCCACAGAGCCCACAGAACCCACAGAGCCCACAGAGCCCACAGAACCCACAGAGCCCACAGAGCCCACAGAACCCACAGAGCCCACAGAACCCACAGAGCCCACAGAACCCACAGAGCCCACAGAACCCACAGAGCCCACAGAACCCACAGAACCCACATAGCCCACAGAACCCACAGAGCCCACAGAGCCCACAGAACCCACAGAGCCCACAGAACCCACAGAGCCCACAGAGCCCACAGAGCCCACAGAACCCACAGAGCCCACAGAACCCACAGAGCCCACAGAACCCACAGAGCCCACAGAGCCCACAGAACCCACAGAGCCCACAGAGCCCACAGAACCCACAGAGCCCACAGAGCCCACAGAACCCACAGAGCCCACAGAGCCCACAGAGCCCGACGCCAGGCAGGTCTCCTGACAATGCCGACATTCCACTTCTGGGATCTCCACTTATCATTCTGACATTCATCTTCTGCTTTTACCCACTTCAATAGCCTAATACTTCTCTTTGCTGGTATCCACCGACTGGTCCATAAATATAAGCCAATGAAAATACAGCCAGTGCCTTCCCTGGTCTTAGATCCACTTAGTTTCTGAGCTGACAACTGCCTCCTTGCCACTCCTGAACAACCAGAGTCTGCCTATGCAGGGCAACCACTACCACTCCTCCCTAACTAGACTCCATCTTTGTAGAGCCCACTACCACTCCTCTCCAACTAGACTCCATCTTTGTAGAACCCACTACCACTCCTCTTCAACTAGACTCCATCTTTGTAGAACCCACTACCACTCCTCTTCAACTAGACTCCATCTTTGTAGCGCCCACTACCACTCCTCTTCAACTAGACTCCATCTTTGTAGAGCCCACTACCACTCCTCTTCAACTAGACTCCATCTTTGTAGAGCCCACTACCACTCCTCTTCAACTAGACTCCATCTTTGTAGAGCCCACTACCACTCCTCTTCAACTAGACTCCATCTTTGTAGAGCCCACTACCACTCCTCTTCAACCAGACTCCATCTTTGTAGAGCCCACTACCACTTCTCTTCAACCAGACTCCATCTTTGTAGAGCTCACTACCACTTCTCTTCAACCAGACTCCATCTTTCTAGAGCCCACTACCACTTCTCTTCAACCAGACTCCATCTTTCTAGAGCCCACTACCACTCCTCTTCAACTAGACTCCATCTTTGTAGAGCCCACTACCACTCCTCTTCAACTAGACTCCATCTTTCTAGAGCCCACTACCACTTCTCTTCAACCAGACTCCATCTTTGTAGAGCCCACTGCCACACCTCTAGAACAACACTTTATTTTTGTAGGACCCACCTCCACCCATCTCCAACTAGACTCTATCTTTGTAGAGCCCACTACCACTTCTCTTCAACCAGACTTCATCTTTATAGATCCCACTACCACTTCTCTCCTACTAGACTCCATCTTTGTAGAGCCCACTACCACTCCTCTTCAACCAGACTTCATCTTTGAAGGGCCTATGACCACTCCTCTATAACTAAACTCCATCTTTGTAGAGCCCAACACCAATAATCCCAAATAGACTTCATCGTTGTAGATCCCACTACCACGTCTCTCAAACTAGACTCCATCTTTGTGGTGTCCTACTACCACTCCTCTTAAACCAGACTTTGTCTTTGTAGGGCCCACCACCACTGCTCTACAACTAAACTCAATCTTTGTAGAGCCCAACACCACTCCTCTACAATCAGACTTCATCTTTGCAGGGCCCACCACAACTGCTCTACAACTAGACTCCATCTTTGTAGAGCCCTCTATCCCTCTTCTTCAACCAGACTTCATCTTTGAAGGGCCTATGACCACTCCTCTATAACTAAACTCCATCTTTGTAGAGCCCAACACCAATAATCCCAAATAGACTTCATCGTTGTAGATCCCACTACCACGTCTCTCAAACTAGACTCCATCTTTGTGGTGTCCTACTACCACTCCTCTTAAACCAGACTTTGTCTTTGTAGGGCCCACCACCACTGCTCTACAACTAAACTCAATCTTTGTAGAGCCCAACACCACTCCTCTACAATCAGACTTCATCTTTGCAGGGCCCACCACAACTGCTCTACAACTAGACTCCATCTTTGTAGAGCCCTCTATCCCTCTTCTTCAACCAGACTTCATCTTTGCAGGGCCTACAACCACTCTTCTACAACTAAACTCCATCTTTGTAGAGCCCAACACCGCTAATCTCCAACTAGACTCCATGTTTGTAGAGCCCACTACCACTCCTCTACAACCAGACTTCATTAATGTAGATCCCACTACCACGTCTCTCAAACTAGACTCCATCTTTGTGGGGCCTACTACTACTCCTCTTTAACCAGACTTTGTCTTTGCTGGGCCCACCACCGCTGCTCTACAACTAAATGCCATCTTTGTAAAGCCCATTTCCACTCCCCTTTAAACAGACTTCATTTTTGAAGAGCCCACCACCACTCCTTCATCACCAGATGCTATTTTTGTAGTGCCCACTGCCACACATCTACAACAATTCATTTTTGTAGGACCCACCTACACCCATCTTAAACTAAACTCCTTTGCAAGGCCCACCACCACTCCTTACCAATCAGACTTCATCTATGTAGGGCCCACCACTCCTCCTGGGTCCCACCTACACCCATCTCCATCTTGTACATCTTTGTAGGGCCTACCATCACTCCTCTACAACCAGACTCCATCTTTGTAAGGCTCACTGCCACTCCTCTACAACCAGACTTCATCTCTGCAGGGCCTACGACCACTCCTCTACAGCCAGAGTCCAACTTTGTAGGACCCACCACCATGTTCTAAAACAAGACACCATCTTTGTAGGGCCCACCGCCACTCCTCTACAGCCAGACTTCATCTCTGCAGGGCCTACGACCACTCCTCTACAACCAGAGTCCAACTTTGTAGGACCAACCACCATGCTTCTAAAACAAGACACCATCTTTGTAGGACCCTCCACCACTCCTCTATAACCATAGTCTATCTTTTAGGTTCCACGACCACTTCTCTACAACCAGACTGCATCTTTCTAGGACCCTCCACATCTCCTCTACAGCCAGATCTTGTTTCCATTCTCCTTCCCGGAGATCCAGCCTCATGACTGGCCCTTGTCTTGGGAGGAAATGCCAAAATTCCTTCAATATAATATCAGCACTGAGAAGTGAGTATTGGAATCCCCTGTAACTGAGTTATAGGAAACCCCCTTTTCCCCTCTGGGGCTGAGATATGAGACCCCCATGGCTAAGTTATGGAAACTCTGTGGCTGATTTATGGGACCCCTATAGTTGTGTTATGGGACTTCCATGTGGATAAATTATGGGACCACCTTTTGGCTGACTTTTGGGACCTCTCGTGGATGAGTTCTGGAACGCCCTGAGGATGAGTTCTGGGACCCCCTGTGGAGGAGTTCTGGAACTTCTGTGGACCCCATTGTGGCTGATTTATGCCCCCCCCCCATGCGTTCTGGGACCCCCTTGTGGCTGATTTATGGGACCCCCTGTGGATGAGTTCTGGGACCCCACTTGTGGCTGATTTATGGGACCCCCTGTGGATGTTATAGGACCCCCTTGTGGCTGATTTATGGGACCCCCGGTGGATGTTATAGGACCCCCTTGTGGCTGATTTATGGGACCCCCTGTGGATGTTATAGGACCCCCTTGTGGCTGATTTATGGGACCCCCTGTGGATGAGTTCTGGAACCTGCTGTGGAGGAGTTATGGGACCCCCTTGTCGCTGATTTATGGGACCCCCTGTGGATGAGTTCTGCAACCCCCTGTGGCTTATATATGAGGCCCCCTGTGGATGAGTTTTGAAACTCCTGTGGACCCCTTTGTGGCTGATTTATGCCCACCCCCCCCCCCCCCCCCATGGATGAGTTCTGGGACCCACTTGTGGCTGATTTATGGGACCTCTTGTGGAGGAGTTCTGGGACCCCCTGTGGATGAGTTATAGGACCCTCTTGTGGCTGATTTTTGAGACCCCGTTTGTCGCTGATTTATAGGACCCCCTGTTGATGAGTTATGGAACCCCTGTCGATGAGTTCGGGAACATCCTGTGGAGGAGTTATGGGACCCCCCCCCCCCCATGGATGAGTTATGGGACCCCCTGTGGATGAGTTATGGGACCCCCTGTGGTGGAGTTATGGAACCTGCTGTGGAGGAGTTATGGGGGTCCTGTGGATGAGTTCTGAAACACCTGTGGATGGGTTTTAGGACCCCCTTGTGGATGAGGTCTGGGACTCCCTGTGGCTGATTTATGGGACCCCCTGTAGATGAATTCTGTAACTCCTGTGCACCCCTTTGTGGCTGATTTATGCCCCCCCCCCCCCCCCATGGATGAGTTCTGGGACCCCCTTGTGGCTGAATTATGGGACCTCCTGTGGATGAGTTATAGGACCCCTTTGTTGCTGATTTATAGGACCCCCTGTGGCTGATTTATGGGACCCCCTGTGGAGGAGTTCTGGGACCCCCTGTGGATGAGTTATAGGACCCCCTTTGTCGCTGATTTGTAGGACCCCCTGTTGATGAGTTTTGTAACCTCTGTGGATGAGTTATGGAACACATTGTAGAGGAGTTATCGGACCCCCCCCCCCCTGCATGAGTTATGGGACCCCCCCCCCCTGCATGAGTTATGGGACCCCCTGGGGAGGAGTTGTGGAAGTCCTGTGTACCCCCTTGTGGCTGATTCCTGCCCCCCCCCCCATGGATGAGTTCTGGGACCCCCTTTGTCGCTGATTTGTAGGACCCCCTGTTGGTGAGTTTTGGAACACCCTGTGGAGGAGTTATGGGACCCTCTGTGGCTGATTTATACCCCCCCCCCCCCCCCCCATGGATAAGTTCTGTGACTATTTATGGGACCCCCTCAGTACTTGTAGTAAGTTGTAGTGAGTGTAGTGAGGACTCTCCTCCTATCACACTGTCACTACAGATAAATTCTCCGGGGCCCCGCCCCCTCACACAGTATACAATGTATCCTCGCAGAACACTCACCCCGGTGACGTCACACAGCGCGTGCTCCAGCCTGCCATTCATGGCTCTGCGACCAATGGAGCGCCGGGGGCGTGGCTGTGGAGAAGACGAAGAGCTCAGGGGCGGAGCTGAGTCTGCAGGGACAGGAATGCAGGAGGCGGGTCCCTGAGGGCGGAGAGCCAAGGTGAGGACGTGTGAGGGGCGGGGCAGGAGGCGGGGCGGAGGGGAGTAGGGCAGCGGGCGCTGTGTTATGGGGCGCAGTAGGTGACATGTGGTCGGACGTCCTCCTTGTGCCGCTCTACTGCGCCGCCCTGCTGGTCACCGTGTGTACCGTCCGCCACCTCCTGAGACAGCGGAGACCCCGGGGCTTCCCACCGGGACCTACCGGACTGCCCCTCATAGGGAACATCCTGAGCCTCAACTCCACCGAACAACCCCATGTCTACATGACCCGGCTCAGCCACGCCCACGGGGAGGTAATACTGCGGCCAATACGATGATTACTGACACTATTATTTATTATTACTAATATATTATTATTATTATTACTATCATATAATAATCATAATACTGATATATATAATCTATACTTCCCCCACCCCCAACATGTGTATGTGGGGGGGGGGGGGGTAATAATGTTATAATCACTATTATTACTACTATTCTATAATACCTCCACCCCGTGCCAGGACAATCAAGGAATCTAGAGCCCGGGGCAAACTACCCCCCCCCCCCCCAAGATGTAGGAGCAAAAATCCCCCCACAAAACACAGAGCACTAATCTGCATGTGCCCCCCCCCCCCACATACATTCCTCTCCTCCCAGTACAAATCCCCCCTCTCAGCATAAATCTTCCCATCCCCCATACCCCCCCCCCCACAAATCCTTTACCCCTAAAATTTCCCTTCCAAGTACACATCTCCCCCCCCCCCCCATATCCCTCCCAGCATGAATCCCCCTACACCACCGCTCTTGTCACCCCCTGCCCCCCCCCCTATTTTTCATTTCAGCTCCTAGTAAAAATCTCCCCCCTCCAAACACAAATCCCACTAGACCACCACTCTTAGCACCCCCCATATTTAATTTCCCTTTTTATAACACATCCCCCCTCCCAACACAAATCCCCCTACACCAACCCTATTGGCACCCCCCCCATATTTTATTTCCCCTTCTAGAACTATACTTACCCCCCCTGCCTCCACCCGAGTTCCCCCTTTGAACACAAATCCCCATCCCCCTCCAATCTCCTTGTGCCTCCCCCCACTATTATTATATACTGCCCCCCTTTACTATTATTATATACTGCCCCCCGTTTACTATTATTATATACTCCCCTCACCTACCGTGTAATTGACCAGACGAGCCACCACAATGGGGAGCGACTGATATTACCATTATTATATACTGCCCCCATTACTATTATTATATACTGCCCCCCATTACTATTATTATATACTGCCCCCCCCATTACTATTATTATATACTGCCCCCATTACTATTATTATATACTGCCCCCCCCATTACTATTATTATATACTGTCCCCCATTACTATTATTATATACTGCCCCCCCCATTACTATTATTATATACTGCCCCCCCATTACTATTATATACTGCCCCCCCCCATTACTATTATTATATACTGCCCCCATTACTATTATTATATACCTCCCCCCATTACTATTATTATATACTGCCCCCCATTACTATTATTATATACTGCCCCCCCATTACTATTATTATATACCTCCCCCCATTACTATTATTATATACTGTCCCCCATTACTATTATTATATACTGCCCCCCCATTACTATTATATACTGTCCCCCATTACTATTATTATATACTGCCCCCCCATTACTATTATTATATACTGCCCCCCCATTACTATTATTATATACTGCCCCCATTACTATTATTATATACCTCCCCCATTACTATTATTATATACTGCCCCCCCATTACTATTATTATATACTGCCCCCCATTACTATTATTATATACTGCCCCCCCATTCCTATTATTATATACTGTCCCCCATTACTATTATATACTGCCCCCCCATTACTATTATATACTGCCCCCCCATTACTATTATTATATACTGCCCCCCATTACTACTATTATATACTGCCCCCCCATTACTATTATTATATACTGCCCCCCCATTACTATTATATACTGCCCCCCATTACTATTATTATATACTGCCCCCCCCCCATTACTATTATTATATACTGCCCCCCATTACTATTATTATATACTGCCCCCCCATTACCCCCCCCCCCATTACTATTATTATATACTGCCCCCCCATTACTATTATTATATACTGCCCCCCCATTACTATTATTATATACTGTCCCCCATTACTATTATTATATACTGCCCCCCCATTACTATTATTATATACTGCCCCCCCATTACTATTATTATATACTGCCCCCATTACTATTATTATATACCTCCCCCATTACTATTATTATATACTGCCCCCCATTACTATTATTATATACTGCCCCCCATTACTATTATTATATACTGCCCCCCCATTACTATTATTATATACTGCCCCCATTACTATTATTATATACCTCCCCCATTACTATTATTATATACTGCCCCCCATTACTATTATTATATACTGCCCCCCCATTACTATTATTATATACTGCCCCCCATTACTATTATTATATACTGCCCCCCCATTCCTATTATTATATACTGTCCCCCATTACTATTATATACTGCCCCCCCATTACTATTATATACTGCCCCCCATTACTATTATTATATACTGCCCCCCATTACTACTATTATATACTGCCCCCCCATTACTATTATTATATACTGCCCCCCCATTACTATTATATACTTCCCCCCATTACTATTATATACTGCCCCCCCCCATTACTATTATTATATACTGCCACCCCATTACTATTATTATATACTGCCCCCCATTACTATTATATACTGTCCCCCATTACTATTATTATATACTGTCCCCCATTACTATTATTATATACTGCCCCCCATTACTATTATTATATACTGCCACCCCATTACTATTATTATATACTGCCCCCCATTACTATTATATACTGCCCCCCCCCCATTACTATTATTATATACTGCCACCCCATTACTATTATTATATACTGCCCCCCATTACTATTATATACTGTCCCCCATTACTATTATTATATACTGTCCCCCATTACTATTATTATATACTGTCCCCCATTACTATTATTATATACTGCCCCCCATTACTATTATATACTGTCCCCCATTACTATTATTATATACTGCCCCCCATTACTATTATTATATACTGCCCCCCCATTACTATTATTATATACTGCCCCCATTACTATTATTATATACCTCCCCCCATTACTATTATTATATACTGCCCCCCCATTACTATTATTATATACTGCCCCCCATTACTATTATTATATACTGCCCCCCATTCCTATTATTATATACTGTCCCCCATTACTATTATATACTGCCCCCCCATTACTATTATATACTGCCCCCCCATTACTATTATTATATACTGCCCCCCATTACTATTATTATATACTGCCCCCCATTCCTATTATTATATACTGTCCCCCATTACTATTATATACTGCCCCCCCCATTACTATTATATACTGCCCCCCCATTACTATTATTATATACTGCCCCCCATTACTATTATTATATACTGCCCCCCCATTACTATTATTATATACTGCCCCCCCATTACTATTATATACTGCCCCCCATTACTATTATTATATACTGCCCCCCCCCCATTACTATTATTATATACTGCCCCCCATTACTATTATTATATACTGCCCCCCCATTACCCCCCCCCCCCATTACTATTATTATATACTGCCCCCCCATTACTATTATTATATACTGCCCCCTGGTGTGTACATGACCAGCCTGAGCCCCAGAAACATGGAGGTAATATTATATATATATATACTGTCATTATTATTATATCTGTTTATAATCATATTATTATTCTCTGTATAGACACGAGGGGATCCACTTTGCTCAGTGGGGGATCTGTTTGCTGATTGGAGGAGAACGGGGGAATGTCTGGTCACCCAATCTGCTCCATGGGTGGTCTGGTGTGACTCCGCTGACACCCGACTGTCCTCCCATCCCCCATGACAGAGGGGGACAGATCCCTTTCCGGGGATTTTTTTAGCCGACCGGATTGGATTGGAGGTAGATGGGTGTAAAGTAAACGGACACCCCCCAGTTCATAGGGATACATGGACCATCCGATCCATTCCGATCATTTATTACTATATACCAAACCCACAGTGTACAGAGCCGGGGGGTATGATATACAGTATCTCACAAAAGTAAGTACACCCCTCTGACATTTGTGTAAATCTTTTCTTCTCTCTTTTCATGTGACAACACTGAAGAAATGACACTTGTCTACAATGTAAAGTAGTGAGTGTACAGCTTGTATAACAGTGTAAATTTCCTGTCCCCTCAAAATAACTCAACACACAGCCATTAATGTCTAAACCGCTGGCAACAAAAGTCAGTACACCCCTAAGTGAAAATCTCCAAATTGGGCCCAAAGTTTTCAATATTTTGTGTGGCCGCCATTATTTTCCAGCACTGCTTTCACCCTCTTGGGCATGGAGGTCACCAGAGCTTCACAGGTCACCACCGGAGTCCTCTTCCCCTCCCCCATGATGACATCACAGAGCTGGTGGATGTTGGAGACCTTCCCCTCCTCCACCTTCCATTTGAGGATGTCCCACAGATGATCAATAGGGTTTAGGTCTGGAGACATGCTTGGCCAGTCCATCACCTTTACCCTCAGCTTCTTTAGCAAGGCAGTGGTGGTGTTGGAGGGTGTTTGGGGTGGTTATCATGTTGGAATACTGCCCTGCGGTCTATTTGCCAAAGACAGCCTCTGGATATGACGCTGAGCACGTGACCTCAACTTCTTTGGTGGACCATGGCGAGGCCTGTTCTGAGTAGAACCTGTCCTGTTATACCGCTGTATGGTCCTGGCCACCGTGCTGCAGCTCAGTTTCAGGGTCTTGGCGATCTTCTTATAGCCTAGGCCATCTTTATGTAGAGCAACAATTCTTATCTTCAGATCCTCAGAGAGTTCTTTGCCATGAGGTGCCATGTTGTACTTCCAGTGACCAGTATGAGAGAGTGAGAGCGATAACACCAAATTTAACACACCTGCTCCCCATTCACTCCTGAGACCTTGTAACACTAACGAGTCACATGACACAGGGGAGGGAAAATGGCTAATTGGGCCCAATTTGGAGATTTTCACTTAGGGGGTGTACTGACTTTTGTTGCCAGCGGTTTAGACATTAATGGCTGTGTGTTGAGTTATTTTGTGGGGACAGGAAATTTACACTGTTATACAAGCTGTACACTCACTACTTTACATTGTAGACAAGTGTCATTTCTTCAGTGTTGTCACATGAAAAGAGAGAAGAAATGTCACTGAGGGGTGTACTTACTTTTGTCAGAAACTGTGTGTGTGTATATATATATATTAGGTGTATATTGGGGGTGATGATGGTGAACTTTCTCGCTGTGTATTTCCCTCCCATACACCCCACAGACAGACGTTTGCTCCAGATTCTTGTTTCTCATTGGTTGATATTCTGGGTGTAAACTTTAAGGTTGTGTTTCCTGACACCATGTGCTTCCAGGAATTCAGTGTAGTGGTTGTCCGGGTAACGGCGTGTAAACTGCGTTCCGTGACTGAGCAGTCAAAGTTCACACAGAGAGGGTGATGCAATGTCGCCTGTTCATTGAGCGCTGTCCCCTCCCCCGACTCTGGAATAGCCCCCAGCACTGATGCTTATTACATGTTACATGGTGACACACGTGTGTCCCGATCACATGGGGATCTGGTATGGGGGATGGAGGTGCACGCTCACGTCGACTCCATAGGTATTGTAACCTGGATAGGGTCACAGCGAAGAGCGAACCCCCATGGGCTCTTCATTGGGGATCATCTGATGCTTAAAAGTCTTCGCAGAAAAATGACGGCGACTTTCTCCAGGAGTTTCTAACAATTTACAGAAGAGAGAAAAACAAAAAGTAGCTAAAACTTTTTCATCAAAATTTGCTACTTAAAGTTTATTTCTGTTAAAGAAAACAAACAAGTCATCCTATGGCGGGGGAGGCGACCCTGTGAGCACAGCGTGCCCCTGCTCATCTGCCCCGCCACTGTCCCCCCTGCTCATCTGCCCCGCCACTGTGCCCCTGCTCATCTGCCCCGCCACTGTCCCCCCTGCTCATCTGCCCCGCCACTGTGCCCCCTGCTCATCTGCCCCGCCACTGTGCCCCCTGCTCATCTGCCCCGCCACTGTCCCCCTGCTCATCTGCCCCGCCACTGTCCCCCCTGCTCATCTGCCCCGCCACTGTCCCCCTGCTCATCTGCCCCGCCACTGTCCCCCTGCTCATCTGCCCCGCCACTGTCCCCCTGCTCATCTGCCCCGCCACTGTCCCCCCTGCTCATCTGCCCCGCCACTGTGCCCCCTGCTCATCTGCCCCGCCACTGTCCCCCCTGCTCATCTGCCCCGTCACTGTCCCCCTGCTCATCTGCCCCGCCACTGTCCCCCCTGCTCATCTGCCCCGCCACTGTCCCCCTGCTCATCTGCCCCGCCACTGTCCCCCCTGCTCATCTGCCCCGCCACTGTCCCCCCTGCTCTTCTGCCCCGCCACTGCCCCCCCGCTCATCTGCCTCGCCACTGTCCCCCCCCTCATCTGCCTCGCCACTGTCCCCCCCCCGCTCATCTGCCTCGCCACTGTCCCCCCTGCTCATCTCTGCCTCGCCACTGTCCCCCGCTCATCTGCCTCGCCACTGTCCCCCGCTCATCTGCCTCGCCACTGTCCCCCCTGCTCATCTGCCCCGCCACTGCCCCCCCCCCGGCTCATCTGCCCGCCACTGTCCCCCCTGCTCATCTGCCTCGCCACTGTCCCCCTGCTCATCTGCCCCGCCACTGCCCCCCCCGCTCATCTGCCCGCCATTGTCCCCCCTGCTCATCTGCCTCGCCACTGTCCCCCTGCTCATCTGCCTCGCCACTATCCCCCTGCTCATCTGCCTCGCCACTGTCCCCCCTGCTCATCTGCCTCGCCACTGTCCCCCCTGCTCATCTGCCCCACCACTGTACTACCCTGCTCATCTGCCCCACCACTGTACTACCCTGCTCATCTGCCCCGCCACTGTACTACCCTGCTCATCTGCCCTGCCACTGTCCCCCCTGCTCATCTGCCCCACCACTGTACTACCCTGCTCATCTGCCCCACCACTGTACTACCCTGCTCATCTGCCCCACCACTGTGCCCCCTGCTCATCTGCTCCACCACTGAACTACCCCGCTCATCTGCCCCACCACTATACTACCCTGCCTCACTACTGTACTATCCTGCTCATCTGCCCCACTACTGTACTACCCTGCTCATCTGCCCTACCACTATCCCCCCGATCATCTGCCCCACCACTGTACCCAAAAGTGTAAATATTGCAAAATATACAGCCTCATGCTACATAACTAATAATCTGAATTGTTAATGTATTTTTACTTCAAAAGCATTTTTAAAATAAATTTGATAAAAAAATCCCCCCAAAAAATCAGATATAAATAGAAGAAATCAGATTTAATCATTTTTTGATTATTATCCACCCTGATAGGCATGTGCAAATCCCCCAACCCCCCACCAAACTTGTGTTTTTAAGAGGAGCTTTTGAGCAGAATGTCAGAAACCATGAATCCGACCGAGCAGTGGAGGCCAGTCCATAGGGGGCACCCGGCACCGCCCCCCCTCCCATGTAGTAAAAAAATAAAAAAAATATATATATATTTTTTTAAACATGTCCCTTTAAGAAAAAATGTTTTTCTTAAAATAAATTTCCCTCCCTATGTGCACTGGCGCCGGGCTCTGGGTGCAGTGCAATATAGGAAGCGCCACATCTATGCAATCACAAGATTGCAGACGAGGCGCTTCATTTGGCCAAAAAAAGAGCGCTCCGTGGCGCAGCCGATCGCACCACAGCTTCCGGCACGATCGACTGGCTGAGCAAGTGCATAGACTTGCACATGAGTGAGCGGTGGGCGGTGCTTCCGACATCACTCAAGGAAGTGACGTTGGCACGGCAATGCTCTGTTCTGCCCGCCTGAGAGGATCAGGTAAGGGGCTGCCGCATGGCAGCTTAGAAATTCTTGATTTTTTATTCAGCCCAGCCGCCGGTACCCCCTCCACATCCACAGGGTTACTATAGTGGTCGCACTGGACAGCATACCCCAACCCCCCCGCCACCCCCTGCTAAACAAGATTTAAAGAAAAAGTGTTATCGGTGAGCGGCAGAATACACCCCCCCCCCCCCAAAGAAGCTTTAAAAAAAGGGTTATTAATAATAACCCTTTTTTTTTTTAAATCTTGTCTAAGGGGGGGGGGGGGGGTTTGCCGCCGACCACCAATAATAACCCTTATTTTTTTAAATCTTGTTTGGAGTGGGTACGCTGCGGACCACCGATAATAACTTATTATCGGTGTTTGGCAGCATACCCCCCCAACAAGATTTATAGGTTGTAGATATGTGCGATTTGCATGTTGTAGATATGTGCAATTTACAGGTTGGAGATATGTGCTATTCGCAGGTTGGAGATATGTGCTATTCGCAGGTTGGAGATATGTGCTATTCGCAGGTTGGAGATATGTGCTATTCGCAGGTTGGAGATATGTGCGATTTACAGAATGCAGATATGTGCGATTTACAGGTTGCAGAAAAGGTGCCTGATGTGGTTATACACAAGGTAGGCATGATTCATCTGCTTTAGTAGAGCCTTGTGTATAATGTGCAGCCTGGTATATGATGTTGATTCGATAAGGGGTGTGGCTTGTGAGAAGTGGGAGGGGCCAAATCTGAGGGAGCGTGGTCTTGCGCCCCCCCCCCCCATCCTAAAACTTCACCAGCCGCCACTGCGACCGAGACAGAAGTACATTCACACAGCGGCAACACGACTTCCGGCGAGACTTTGGGAGGCAACTTGGACACGACTTGAGTGTGAATCACAGCGTGACTTGAGGCAGCTTACAAGGCAACTTGAAGTTGCTTCCAGGACAGGGGACTTTGCCAGTGGCCAATCACATAATAATCAGCTCTGCGGGGGGAGGGGTTTGCCTAGGAAACTATTTTTACTTCCTGGAAAGTTGCTTCAGTTAAGACCGGGGATCCGACTTGGAGGCGACTTCTATTGAAATCAATGGGTACAAGTCGCCTAGAAGTTGGATTGAAGTCGTACAGGAACCTTTTCTGAAGTCCGGGCGACTTCAGTAGTGTGCATTAAGACGGCTCCATTCACTTACATCGATTTCATCATGTTGTGCGACTTGGGGCAACTTCGGACGACGTCGGATCCAAAGTTGCTCCTGTGTGAATGGACTCTAATTAAATCACACTTGTTTAATAATAAAAGTAAATAGAACAAACACAGTCAAAACACACCCAGAGTTTGGTAACTGGAACAGACAGTCAGACAAGCCAGAAAGTCAGGAAGCCAAGAATCAGCGTAATGGAGCAGCAACTAGGATTTGGAGCCAGACAGAATGTCAGCCAAGCAAGTTTTTAAAGAGTAAGTAAACCCTGATGGGTGTTACTTCCTCTTTGATTCCCTGCAAAGGTAAAGCATAATAGACTACTATGCATCGCATCACATCACATCGCATCGCATCGCATAGTAGTCCATTATGTGTCACTTACCTGACACAGGAGCCAGCAAAGTCACCGCTGTCCCCTGTAGTCCGGAGCCTCCATCTTCTCGGTGGGTCTCGCTGCTCCGGCGCTGTCATTCAACGAAGCCACGATGACGTCACTCCCACACATGCGCACGGGAGCCGCCACTCGCAGCATACCGCCGCTGACAACAGCACGCTCTGTGCGCCTCTGTCTACAGCGCATGCACTGTAGACAGAGGTGCCTGTGTTTTGGCAAATATCTCCTGAACCGTGTAGGTTTAGGAGGTATTTCTTGGACCTTCAGGTGAGCCTTATCATCTAGGCTTACCTGTAGGTCAAAGTGATTTGTAATGGTTTACAACCACTTTAATAGGAACACTGGAGATAGTCTCTGTGATGTTGACCAAGGTAGAGATCATCTGGACTAGACGGCTTAAGTAGGCAGGACTGACGAGCAGGATACCATCAACAGGTGAGTAACTGTGGAGAGATAGAAGCTGGCAATTAGCCGACAGCTGAGCGGCCACCTCAGAGAAGGAAGGGCTGAGCCCAGCCCTGACACAGAAGAGAAGCCTAAGTGCCCAAAAATGTGTAAAAAAAAAATAAAAAAATAAAATAAAAAGCTCAAAGAAGCTCAATAAAAACATGCAAAAATGCCCAAAAAACACCATCATCTTCAAGTTGAATTAAAAGCTCAAATGCCTGTAAAAGCTGCTTATTTTTGAGCTGCAGTGTGCATGAGCCCGCACCTTCTCTCTGTAATGGTTTTGCACTGAGCAGCCCAGATCCTCCTCTTCTTGGGTCCCTCTTCGGGGCTTCTGGCCTCTCCCAGCTTGCTATGGGGGCACCCGAGTCGAGCCGCAGCTCCCTGTATCCATTCCGACACTGATCCGTGGCCGAGCCCCACCCCCTTTCTCTCCTCTCACCTTCTGTGTTCGGAATGCAGCAGGGCAATCACTCAGCATGTGACCTGGACAAGTGGGGATCACTGGAGTAGGGGTGTAGTAGAGCTGTAGTAGTGGTGTCTACTTTCTGATTTTCAGCTTCCAGGAGCATCAGCCAGGTATGGGATATACATAGTTGGTCCCAGCTTGTAATTATATATATATATATATATCATATTCATGCATGGAATTCTTATTTAAGGGAATCAGGACAGGGTGACTTGTGACATCACAGTGTTGGAATTGTGACATCACAGCTCCTGCCTCCTCAGTTCAGTGGATGTCTCTCCCTCACATTGCCTCCTCCTGTCTTCTCAGATCTTCAGTCTGGACCTTGGTGGAATCTCCACTGTCGTCCTGAACGGTTATGATGCGGTGAAGGAGTGTCTGGTGCGCCAGAGTGATGTCTTCGCTGACCGTCCATCACTCCCACTATTCCTAAAGATGACCAAGATGGGAGGTAAGTATCAGAGATCCGAATGGTGTGACCTTCCTTATTGGTTAATAGCCAACTCCAAGTTCTATATAGTATTTGATTTTTTTTATAGAGCGAAAGAGAATTTCATCCAACTGTCCATCCAGAGCCTCTGGTTTATAGACCAGATACATCCTAAATATAGATCCATTTATCCAACTGTCCATCCAGAGCCTCTGGTTTATAGACCGGATACATCCTAAATATAGAGCCATTTATCCAACTGTCCATCCAGAGCCTCTGGTTTATAGACCGGATACGTCCTAAATATAGAGCCATTTATCCAACTGTCCATCCAGAGCCTCTGGTTTATAGACCGGATACATCCTAAATATAGAGCCATTTATCCAACTGTCCATCCAAAGCCTCTGGTTTATAGACTGGATACATCCTAAATATAGAGCCATTTATCCAACTGCCCATCCAGAGCCTCTGGTTTATAGACCGGATACATCCTAAATATAGAACCATTTATCCAACTGTCCATCCAGAGCCTCTGGTTTATAGACCGGATACATCCTAAATATAGAGCCATTTATCCAACTGTCCATCCAGAGCCTCTGGTTTATAGACCGGATACGTCCTAAATATAGAGCCATTTATCCAACTGTCCATCCAGAGCCTCTGGTTTATAGACCGGATACATCCTAAATATAGAGCCATTTATCCAACTGTCCATCCAAAGCCTCTGGTTTATAGACCGGATACCTCCTAAATATAGAACCATTTATCCAACTGTCCATCCAGAGCCTCTGGTCTATAGACCGGATACATCCTAAATATAGAACCATTTATCCAACTTCCCATCCAGAGCCTCTGGTTTGTAGACCGGATACATCCTAAATATAGAACCGTTTATCCAACTGTCCATCCAGAGCCTCTGGTTTATAGACCGGATACATCCTAAATATAGAGCCATTTATCCAACTGTCCATCCAAAGCCTCTGGTTTATAGACTGGATACATCCTAAATATAGAGCCATTTATCCAACTGCCCATCCAGAGCCTCTGGTTTATAGACCGGATACATCCTAAATATAGAACCATTTATCCAACTGTCCATCCAGAGCCTCTGGTTTATAGACCGGATACATCCTAAATATAGAGCCATTTATCCAACTGTCCATCCAGAGCCTCTGGTTTATAGACCGGATACGTCCTAAATATAGAGCCATTTATCCAACTGTCCATCCAGAGCCTCTGGTTTATAGACCGGATACATCCTAAATATAGAGCCATTTATCCAACTGTCCATCCAAAGCCTCTGGTTTATAGACCGGATACCTCCTAAATATAGAACCATTTATCCAACTGTCCATCCAGAGCCTCTGGTCTATAGACCGGATACATCCTAAATATAGAACCATTTATCCAACTTCCCATCCAGAGCCTCTGGTTTGTAGACCGGATACATCCTAAATATAGAACCGTTTATCCAACTGTCCATCCAGAGCCTCTGGTTTATAGACCGGATACATCCTAAATATAGAGCCATTTATCCAACTGTCCATCCAGAGCCTCTGGTTTATAGACCGGATACATCCTAAATATAGAACCATTTATCCAACTGTCCATCCAGAGCCTCTGGTTTATAGACCGGATACATCCTAAATATAGAGCCATTTATCCAACTGTCCATCCAGAGCCTCTGGTTTATAGACCGGATACATCCTAAATATAGAGCCATTTATCCAACTGCCCATCCAGAGCCTCTGGTTTATAGACCGGATACATCCTAAATATAGAGCCATTTATCCAACTGTCCATCCAGAGCCTCTGGTTTATAGACCAGATACCTCCTAAATATAGAGCCATTTATCCAACTGCCCATCCAGAGCCTCTGGTTTATAGACCGGATACATCCTAAATATAGAGCCATTTATCCAACTGTCCATCCAGAGCCTTTGGTTTATAGACCGGATACATCCTAAATATAGAACCATTTATCCAACTGTCCATCCAGAGCCTCTGGTTTATAGACCGGATACATCCTAAATATAGAACCATTTATCCAACTGTCCATCCAGAGCCTCTGGTTTATAGACCGGATACGTCCTAAATATAGAGCCATTTATCCAACTGTCCATCCAGAGCCTCTGGTTTATAGACCGGATACATCCTAAATATAGAGCCATTTATCCAACTGTCCATCCAGAGCCTCTGGTTTATAGACTGGATACATCCTAAATATAGAACCATTTATCCAACTGTCCATCCAGAGCCTCTGGTCTATAGACCGGATACATCCTAAATATAGAACCATTTATCCAACTTCCCATCCAGAGCCTCTGGTTTGTAGACCGGATACATCCTAAATATAGAACCGTTTATCCAACTGTCCATCCAGAGCCTCTGGTTTATAGACCGGATACATCCTAAATATAGAGCCATTTATCCAACTGTCCATCCAGAGCCTCTGGTTTATAGACCGGATACATCCTAAATATAGAACCATTTATCCAACTGTCCATCCAGAGCCTCTGGTTTATAGACCGGATACATCCTAAATATAGAGCCATTTATCCAACTGTCCATCCAGAGCCTCTGGTTTATAGACCGGATACATCCTAAATATAGAACCATTTATCCAACTGTCCATCCAGAGCCTCTGGTTTATAGACCGGATACATCCTAAATATAGAGCCATTTATCCAACTGTCCATCCAGAGCCTCTGGTTTATAGACCAGATACCTCCTAAATATAGAGCCATTTATCCAACTGTCCATCCAGAGCCTCTGGTTTATAGACCGGATACATCCTAAATATAGAGCCATTTATCCAACTGTCCATCCAGAGCCTCTGGTTTATAGACCAGATACCTCCTAAATATAGAGCCATTTATCCAACTGCCCATCCAGAGCCTCTGGTTTATAGACCGGATACATCCTAAATATAGAGCCATTTATCCAACTGTCCATCCAGAGCCTCTGATTTATAGACCGGATACATCCTAAATATAGAACCATTTATCCAACTGTTCCTCCAGAGCCTCTGGTTTATAGACCGAATACATCCTAAATATAGAAACATTTATCCAACTGTCCATCCAGAGCCTCTGGTTTATAGACCGGATACATCCTAAATATAGAGCCATTTATCCAACTGTTCCTCCAGAGCCTCTGGTTTATAGACCGGATACATCCTAAATATAGAGCCATTTATCCAACTGTCCATCCAGAGCCTCTGGTTTATAGACCGGATACATCCTAAATATAGAGCCATTTATCCAACTGTCCATCCAGAGCCTCTGGTTTATAGACCGGATACATCCTAAATATAGAACCATTTATCCAACTGTTCCTCCAGAGCCTCTGGTTTATAGACCGGATACATCCTAAATATAGAGCCATTTATCCAACTGTCCATCCAGAGCCTCTGGTTTATAGACCGGATACATCCTGAATATAGAGACATTTATCCAACTGTCCATCCAGAGCCTCTGGTTTATAGACCGGATACCTCCTAAATATAGAGCCATTTATCCAACTGTCCATCCAGAGCCTCTGGTTTATAGACCGGATACCTCCTAAATATAGAGCCATTTATCCAACTGTCCCTCCAGAGCCTCTGGTTTATAGACCGGATACATCCTAAATATAGAGCCATTTATCCAGAGTCGTTGGCTCATCATACATCCTTTTTGGTATATTTGGTTATTGTGGTAATTTTTATTTGCTTCATATTTTAGGTCTGCTGAATGCGAAGTATGGGCGGTGTTGGACGGAGCACCGGAAGTTGGCGGTGAGCTGCTTCCGTAATTTCGGTTATGGTCAGAAATCTTTTGAAAGTAAAATTTTAGAAGAGTCCTTCTTCTTCCTGGACGCCGTGGACACCTATAAGGGGAAGCCGTTCGATCCGAAACACCTGATCACCATCGCCGTCTCCAATATCTCCAACCTCATTCTGTTTGGGGAGCGCTTCCGCTACGATGACAACGAGTTCCTACATATGATCGAGATCTTCAGCGAGAACATCGAGCTGGCCACCAGCGCCTGGGTCTTCCTCTACAACGCCTTCCCGCTCATCCGCTTCCTGCCTTTTGGAAAGCACCAGCAGCTGTTTAAAAACGCCGATGAGGTCTATGACTTCCTCCTGCGTTTAATCGAGCGATTTTCAGAAAACCGCAAGTCACATTCGCCGCGGCATTTCATAGATGCGTATATGGATGAGATGGAGAAGTATGGCGCCGATCCGAACAGCACATTGTCCACGGAGAACCTGATATTCTCAGTTGGGGAGCTGATCATTGCCGGGACCGAGACCACGACCAACGTCCTACGCTGGGCCATCGTCTTCATGGCGCTCTACCCCAACATTCAAGGTGGGCTTCTAATGCCTTCTTACAGGGTTTCCCGGGTCTGTACACCCGCTGTGCCCATTATGAGGGGTTCCCATCATCCCTGTGCTGAGTTCCCAGGTCTGTACACCCGCTGTGCCCATTATGAGGGGTTCTCACCATCCCTGTGCTGAGTTCCCGGGTCTGTACACCCACTGTGCCCATTATGAGGGGTTCCCACCATCCCTGTGCTGAGTTCCCGGGTCTGTACACCCGCTGTGCCCATTATGAGGGGTTCCCACCATCCCTGTGCTGAGTTCTCGGGTCTGTACACCCGCTGTGCCTATTATGAGGGGTTCCCGGGTCTGTACCCCCGCTGTGCCCATTATGAGGGGTTCTCACCATCCCTGTGCTGAGTTCCCGGGTCTGTACACCCACTGTGCCCATTATGAGGGGTTCCCACCATCCCTGTGCTGAGTTCCTGGGTCTGTACACCCGCTGTGCCCATTATGAGGGGTTCCCACCATCCCTGTGTTGAGTTCCCGGGTCTGTACACCCGCTGTGCCTATTATGAGGGGTTCCCATCATCCCTGTGCTGAGTTCCCAGGTCTGTACACCCGCTGTGCCCATTATGAGGGGTTCCCATCATCCCTGTGCTGAGTTCCCGGGTCTGTACACCCGCTGTGCCCATTATGAGGGGTTCCCATCATCCCTGTGCTGAGTTCCCGGGTCTGTACACCCGCTGTGCCCATTATGAGGGGTTCCCATCATCCCTATGCCGAGTTCCCGGGTCTGTACACCCGCTGTGCCCATTATGAGGGGATCCCACCATCCCTGTGCTGAGTTTCTGGGTCTGTACACCCGCTGTGCCCATTATGAGGGGTTCCCACCATCCCTGTGCTGAGTTCCCGGGTCTGTACACCCGCTGTGCCCATTATGAGGGGTTCCCACCATCCCTGTGCTGAGTTCCCGGGTCTGTACACCCGCTGTGCCCATTATGAGGGGTTCCCACCATAACTGTGCTGAGTTCCCGGGTCTGTACACCCGCTGTGCCCATTATGAGGGGTTCCCACCATCCCTGTGCTGAGTTTCCGGGTCTGTACATCCGCTGTGCCCATTATGAGGGGTTCCCACCATCCCTACTCTAAGAATTAGAGGTATGATGGGCTTCCGTGAATCCTGAGGTACTGATCACCCCCTGATTGCTGACTCCTGTATCTTGCTAAACACTGCGTTTTTATTCTTCACTCTCTTTTAGGTCAGGTCCAGAAAGAGATTGATTCCGTAGTTGGACCAAACCGGATGCCAAGCTTAGAAGATCGTCCCGCCATGCCGTACACCGAGGCCGTCCTCCACGAGATCCTGCGATTCTGTAACATCGCCCCGCTGGGGATTTTCCATGCTACATCTAGAGACACTGTGGTCAGAGGGTACTCCATCCCCGAGGGCACCACCGTCATCACCAACCTCTACTCTGTGCACTTTGACCAGAAGTATTGGACCAATCCGGAGATCTTCTACCCAGAGAGGTTCCTGGACAGCAGCGGGCACTTCATGAAGAAAGAGGCCTTCGTCCCCTTCTCTCTGGGTGAGACCTACAGAGAACCCGCCATGGCAGCCAACAATCTAGAACCCGATCTAGTCCCCATTCAGTTGTGTCCATAGACATCTTTTATTCTAATATCGATGTTCTTCTCCCACAACGAGACAATATAAAACCTTCAATGAGTTTTGGGGGTTCAGATATGTTCCCCCTTCTTCGGGGCTCCAAAACAAATGCAATATTAACACCATAAGGGTTGTAGGTTTTCTTCATATGTCTGTCATATTTTCACATGCACTATATTACCAAAAGTATTGGGACACCTTCCTTTACACACACATGACCTTTAATGACCCCCCCCACCCCCAGTCTTAGTCCGGAGGGTTCAATATTGAGTTGGCCCTTTGCAGCTATAACAGCTTCACTTCTTCTGGGAAGTCCGTCCACAAGGTTTAGGAGGGTGTCTATGGGAATGTTTTATTATTCTTCCAGAAGCGCATTTGTGAGGTCAGGCAATGATGCTGGATGAGAAGTCCTGGCTCGCAGTCTCCGCTCTCATTCATCCCAAAGGTGTTCTATCAGGTTAAGGTCAGGACTCTGTGCAGGCCAGTCAAGTACCTCCACGCTAAACTTGTTCATTCATGTCTTTAGGTGCATGCTGGGAGTCGAGAAGCCAGAAACAAAAACGCCTTAAAAGTGTGTTTAAAAGCGCAATATGTTGTTTGTGTGCCCCATTCACATAGCAGGAACTCGCATTCCCACTCACGATTTTTCACGCGGTTCCGCGTGTCACCCATAGGTTAAACCCAGTCGCTCCAATAGGTTGCCCTGTGTGCGTTTTGTCACCCAAAGGAAGCTCCTGCGCCTTTTTGGGGGCGGCAAGCTTTGCGCAATTTTTGCTGCCATTGCAGCGTGACAATCGCAGCAAAATCGGCAGCCAAATGCCCGTCCCACATTTTGCAGCGATTGCCACGTGATTTGGAATTGCGGCGATTCCAAACCGCCAATGTGTGATCGGGGGGGCCTGAATTTCAGCCCGAGCTGTTCAATTCTATAAAAGATACAAAATGTTTCTATACGATGTATCAGATTTGTTCTCCGATCATAATAAATAAAAAGAGAGGCTCAGTGACCGTTCCATAGAACAGGAAATCATTCATCAAAGCTGATAAAGAGAACCTGTCACCTGACCAATGGACGCCCATCGAGCAGCACAATATGCCTGTACAGTCCTATAGTCCCAACAGGCGGGGGGTAATTCTGTGTGCAGCGGGGGCCCCGAAACCAATTTGTATCCACCAGTGCCCCACAATGCAGCGCCCTCTACATTAACCACTTCAATACCGGGGGGGCACTTAAACACCTTCCTGCCCAGACCATTTCTGAGCTTTCAGCGCTGTCGCATTTTGAATGACAATTGCACGGTCATGCTACACTGTACCCAAATGACATTTTTATCATTTCTTTCCCACAAATAGAGCTTTCTTTTGGTGGTATTTGATCACCTCTATGGTTTTTATTTTTTGCTAAACAAATAAAATAAAAAAAGTCCAAAAATTTTGAAAAAAATGTTTTTTTTTTGTTTTTTTTTAGTTTCAAAACTTTGTAAATAAGTAAGTTTTCTACTTCACTGATGAGCACCGATGAGGTGGCATTGATGGGCACTGATGGGTGGCACTGATGGGCACTGATGAGGTGGCATTGATGGGCACTGATAGGTGTCACTGCTAGGAGGCACTGATGGGCACTGATATGTGGCACTGCTAGGCGGCACTGATGAGGTGGCATTGATGGGCACTGATATGTGGCACTGCTAGGTGGCACTGATGGGCACTGATAAGGCAGCACTGATGGGCACCGATGAGGTGGCACTGATGAGGTGGCGTTGATGGGCACTGATATTTGGCACTGCTAGGCGGCACGGATGGGCACTGCTAGGTGGCACGGATGGGCACTGATAGGTGGCACGGATAGGCGGCACAGATGGGCATGGATAGGTGGCACTGATAGGTGGCACGGATGGGCACTGATAGGTGGCATTGTATTGTATTCTATTGTACTGATGGATGCCAATCAGTGGCAAAGAATAATGCATGCCAATCAGTGATGCCCATTGTGGGCACTGAGTGGCATCCATTGTGGGCACTGAGTGGCATCCATTGTGGGCACTGACTGGCATCCCTGGTGGTCTAGGGTGGCATACCTGGTGCTGGGCATCCCTGGTGGTCTGGTGGCGTCCCTGGTGGTCCAGTGTGGGCATTCTCAGGGGGGCTGCGCTGATAATCGATCAGCACAGACCCCCCCCTGTCAGAGGAGCAGCCGATCGGCTCTCCTCTACTCACGTCTGACAGACACCTCGCAACAACGATAGCCGCGATGCGCGTCCCGGGGGGCGCGCAGTGGCTCAAAATCCATCATATGATGCCCGGTCAGGATTTTGAAACCGCTTTGCCGCCGTCATTCTGCTATAGGGCGGGCGGCAAGTGGTTAATGTGAGGCCATTGCAGGTGAAAGCTTCCATAGTTTATGATGGTGTCGGGTGCTGCACAGAATTTTACCCCTCCATGGCACGGAGAACAGACCAGAGTGTTAATGAATCCTTTCCATGATTTATAGGAGGTTCTTATCATAAAAATAAAATGTTTTTGATTTGTTTAATGAAATTTTTTTTGATTTACAGGCCGCCGCCACTGTCTGGGTGAACAACTTGCCAGGATGGAGCTTTTCCTGTTCTTCACCACCCTTCTCCGCCGCTTCCACCTCCATTTTCCGCACGGCACAGTACCGAATCTGAAACCAAAGCTCGGGATGACCCTGCAGCCGTACCCATACCTGATCTGCGCTGAGAAGCGTTAGAGGTGTGACCCAATGGGCGGCTGATCGGGCTGGGATAGGAGACGAGGAAGAATGGCGCCTTATCCTGGATACCGGACCGCCGGCAGCCATATTGGTGCTTCCTGATATGTTTCAAAACCTCCGAGGTCAGCAGGAAACCGGCCAGTATATTATCCTACATCTTGAAGTGATGACATAGGGTTTGGAAAGCAGAGCCAGGGACCTCGCTCTCGGGGATTACTTGATGTGGGACTATTTACTTGTATTCTCTCCCTGTCAGGACAGACATGTCAGGCTGTAAGGACCACATAGAGGCCATTCTGTGTTCAGCCCCGATAATAGACACTCATATATGTAAATTTGATTAATGCTGTTGCGCACAACCTTTGCCAGATGAGTATAATATTAATTTTAGGAAGCTGCTCACATATAAAAGTGTTCCCTGCACTCCAAAATCGAAATAAACAGTGTTTATGTGGCGCTACCTAGATAAAGGAATCATTTCTTATAAATATGGATTCTCAGTGAAATACATAAATTATAATAAATAATAATAGTGCATTAAAAAAAATATATATATAAAATTGCAAAGGGAATGTTACCAATATAAAAAGATACAAAATTAATTAGATAAATATATCAATAGTGCAAAAGTGTAATTGATAAAATCCACCAAAAAAAAAAAATTGTGTTACTCCCAATAAGGATTAAATCCAATATCACAAACATAAAAAAATTAATTAGGTCTACAAAGTATTGAATATGTGCAAAAGTGCAATACGTAAAACACACAATCACATAAAACCTATGAAATAAGGGTCTTTGAGAAAGTCACGTGGTATGTGACGCAACGCGTCAGGGAGGAGCTAGGTGTCGATCGTCACTTCCGGTCCGGAAGTATCATTGTTTACATTCGTGATTCACTGGATTTTAATGTAAGTGTGGATATTTTTTTTTTATAAATAAACGCTGTTCAATTATACTACACGTTGGAGGCCCCTTTATTCTCTTTCCTCATTATGGTGCAAACCGGATTGGGAGTTATGGAGATACAAAGCCGATTTCCTTGTGGTTATACTTAAGAGGAGGTGGAAGACTGTCAGCCCATTATTCCTGAAGTGTTGTCCGGTCCTTAGGGACCTTGCTTTGAGGTGAGAGGCTGGGGGGGGGGGGGGGGAATAAGGGGTGCACCCTAAGCACTGAAGTGTGGAGAAACGGAATAGTTTGCACCTTTATCCACTTTGCGTGGTCATCATTACCTGTTGGACTGTGTGCACACTCTGGATACATTTGTACAGACTGATTTATATGCACTTTGATGTTTGTGGTTGTTTGCAGCAACACCAGTTATTTCATAGCTTTTATGTGATTGTGTGTTTTACGTTTTGCACTTTTGCACTTATTCAATACTTTGTAGACCTAATTAATTTTTTATGTTTTTGTGATATTGGATTTAATCCTTATTGGGAGTAACACAATTTTTTTTATTTATTTTTTGGTGGATTTTATCAATTGCACTTTTACACATTTGCACTATTGATATATTTATCTAATTAATTTTGTATCTTTTTATATTGGTAACATTCCCTTTTTACAATTTTATATATATTTTTTAAATGCACTATTATTATTTATTATAATTTATTTATTTCACTGAGAATCCATATTTTGATAAGAAATTATTCCTTTTATCTAGGTAGCGCCACATAAACACTGTTTATTTAGACACTCATACATCATGTGATACAGTGAGGGGGGGAAAAAAGGATTTGATCGGCTGCTGATTTTATTCATTTGCCCCACTGAGAAACGATTGGCCGGTTTATTATAACATTGAGAGAATACCAACAAAAATATACAGAAAAACGCATTTCAAAAAAGTTATACATTGATTGGCATTTTAATGAGTAAAATAAGTATGTGAACCCTTCACAGAACATGACTGAGGAGTCGGTGGAGAAACCCTTGTTGGCGATCGCAGAGGTCAGACGTTTCTTGGAGTTGGCCTCCAGGTTCGCACACATCTCAGGGGGGGTTTTGTCCTCTTTGCAGATCTTCTCCAAGTCATGAAGGTTTCCAGGGTGACGTTTGGTGACTCAAACCTTCAGCTCCCTCCACATATTTTCTATGGGATTAAGGTCTGGAGACTGGATAGGCCACTCCAGTACCTTAATGTGCTTCTTCTTGAGCCACTCCTTTGTTGCCTTGGCCGTGTGTTTTGGGTCATTGTCATGCTAGAAGACCCATCCATGACCCATTTTCAATGCCCTGGCTGAGGGAAGGAAGTTCTCACCCAAGATTTGATGGTACATGGCCCCGTCCATCGTCCCTTTGATGCGATGAAGTTGTCCTGTCCCTTTAGCAGAAAAACACCCCCAAAGCATAATGTTTCCACCTCCATGTATGATGGTGGGGGATGGTGTTCTTGGGGTCATAGGACCTCCATGTATGATGGTGGGGGATGGTGTTCTTGGGGTCATAGGACCTCCATGTATGACGGTGGGGGATGGTTTTCTTGGGGTCATAGGTCCTCCATGTATGACGGTGGGGGATGGTGTTCTTGGGGTCATAGGTCCTCCATGTATGACGGTGGGGGGATGGTGTTCTTGGGGTCATAGGTCCTCCATGTATCATGGTGGGGGATGGTGTTCTTGGGGTCATAGGTCCTCCATGTATGACGGTGGGGGATGGTGTTCTTGGGGTCATAGGTCCTCCATGTATCATGGTGGGGGATGGTGTTCTTGGGGTCATAGGTCCTCCATGTATGACGGTGGGGGATGGTGTTCTTGGGGTCATAGGTCCTCCATGTATGACGGTGGGGGATGGTTTTCTTGGGGTCATAGGTCCTCCATGTATGACGGTGGGGGATGGTGTTCTTGGGGTCATAGGTCCTCCATGTATGACGGTGGGGGATGGTGTTCTTGGGGTCATAGGTCCTCCATGTATGACGGTGGGGGATGGTGTTCTTGGGGTCATAGGACCTCCATGTATGACGGTGGGGGATGGGTTTCTTGGGGTCATAGGACCTCCATGTATGACCGTGGGGGATGGGTTTCTTGGGGTCATAGGACCTCCATGTATGACGGTGGGGGATGGTGTTCTTGGGGTCATAGGTCCTCGATTTATGACGGTGGGGGATGGTGTTCTTGGGGTCATAGGTCCTCCATGTATGACGGTGGAGGATGGTGTTCTTGGGGTCATAGGACCTCCATGTATGTTGGTGGGCGATGGTGTTCTTGGGGTCATAGGACCTCCATGTATGACGGTGGGGGATGGTGTTCTTGGGGTCATAGGTCCTCCATGTATGACGGTGGGGGATGGTGTTCTTGGGGTCATAGGATCTCCACGTATGACGGTGGGGGGTGATGTTCTTGGGGTCATAGGTCCTCCATGTATGACGGTGGGGGATGGTGTTCTTGGGGTCATAGGATCTCCACGTATGACGGTGGGGGGTGATGTTCTTGGGGTCATAGGTCCTCCATGTATGACGGTGGGGGATGGTGTTATTGGGGTCATAGGACCTCCATGTATGACGGTGGGGGATGGTGTTCTTGGGGTCATAGGCAGAATTCCTCCTCCTCCAAACACAAGGAGTTGAGTTGATGCCAAAGATCTGGATTTTGGTCTCCTCTGACCACAACCCTTCCCCCGGTTCTCCTCGGAATCATTCGATGTTCATTATTGATCTAAAGACGGACCTGTACATGTGATTTCCTGAGCGGGAGGACCTGTACATGTTATTTCCTGAGCGGGGGGACCTGTACATGTGATTTCCTGAGCGGGGGGGACCTGTACATGTGATTTCCTGAGCGGGGGGACCTGTACATGTGATTTCCTGAGCGGGGGGACCTGTACATGTGATTTCCTGAGCGGGGGGACCTGTACATGTGATTTCCTGAGCGGGGGGACCTGTACAACTGTACATGTGATTTCCTGAGCGGGGGGATCTGTACATGTGATTTCCTGAGCGGGGGGACCTGTACAACTGTACATGTGATTTTCCTGAGCGGGGGGACCTGTACATGTGATTTCCTGAGCAGGGGGGACCTGTACATGTGATTTCCTGAGCGGGGGGATCTTGCGGGGGCTAGGGATTTCAGTCCCTCACGGTGTAGTGTGTCACCGATTGTTCTCTTGGTGACTATGGTCCCAGCTGAGATCATGGAGAAGATCCTCCGGTGTAGTTCTGGGCGGATTCCTCACCGTTCTCCTGATCATTGATCCTCCACGAGGTGAGATCTTCCATGGAGCCCCAGACCGAGGAGATCCATCGTTATTTTGTGAATAATAATCCCACCAACTGTTGTCACCTCTCACCAAGCTGCTTGGTGATGGTCTTGTAGCCCATTCCAGCCTTGTGTAGGTCTCCAATCTTCTCCCCGATGTCCTTGGGCAGATCTTTGGTCTCCATGGTGGAGAGATTGGAATCTGATCGCTTCTGTGGACAGGCGTCTTCTATACAGGGAACAAGCTGAGATTAGGAGCACTCCCTTTAAGAGAGTTCTAATCTCAGCTCATTAGCTTTAGAGAAGGTCAATTCCTTTTTTCACTCATTAAAATGTAAATCAATTTATATCTTTTTTGAAATGCGTTTTTCTGGATATTTTTGTTGTTATTCTGAAAGCAGTGGGCGGGGCTAGGCGTGGTCAGGTACCGCCTGCCAGACTACAAGCCTGTGGGAACGCTGTTATCCTCGCCCCCTGCAATGTCAGCTTTTAGCTCCATCATCTAGTTGGCCAGTTCCATGGGACCCTTCTCTTGACTCTGGACTCACTATATGGTAAATAAGTGATGTTAACCCTTTAATGCCACTTTATGGCTGTTTTATTAAGAGGGCTTTGATTGGCTCTCACATTGGTCACATGATTAGGATCTTGTCGGCTCCTGATGTAAAACCTTGGCCAAGAGGGGTCGGTGACGCTGCCATACACTTTGTAGGACATGGTGGGGGTGCTGTATTAATGCTAGATCGCTGTGTGCAAAGGTAAAGGAAGAACCCCAAATGTAGTCAGTGCTTTTAATTCCTGCAGTGCGCAGCCCCTTCCCCCAGACTCCCTGCAGTGTGGGCCCCTTCCCCTATACTCCCTGTAGTGTGGGCCCCTTCTCCCATACTCCCTGCAGTTTGGGCCCCTTCCCCCATACTCCCTGCAGTGTGGGCCCCTTCCCCCAGACTCCCTGCAGTGTGGGCCCCTTCCCCTATACTCCCTGCAGTGTGGGCCCCTTCCCCCATACTCCCTGCAGTGTGGGCCCCTTCCCCCATACTCCCTGCAGTGTGGGCCCCTTCCCCCATACTCCCTGCAGTGTGGGCCCCTTCCCCCATACTCCCTGCAGTGTGGGCCCCTTCCCCCATACTCCCTGCAGTGTGGGCCCCTTCCCCCATACTCCCTGCAGTGTGGGCCCCTTCCCCCATACTCCCTGCAGTGTGGGCCCCTTCCCCTATACTCCCTGCAGTGTGGGCCCCTTCCCCCATAGTCCCTGCAGTGTGGGCCCCTTCCCCTATACTCCCTGCAGTGTGGGCCCCTTCCCCTATACTCCCTGCAGTGTGGGCCCCTTCCTCTATACTCCCTGCAGTGTGGGCCCCTTCCCCTATACTCCCTGCAGTGTGGGCCCCTTCCCCCATACTCCCTGCAGTGCGGGCCCCTTCCCCCATACTCCCTGCAGTGTGGGCCCCTTCCCCTATACTCCCTGCAGTGTGGGCCCCTTCCCCCATACTCCCTGCAGTGTGGGCCCCTTCCCCTATACTCCCTGCAGTGTGGGCCCCTTCCCCTATACTCCCTGCAGTGTGGGCCCCTTCCCCTATACTCCCTGCAGTGTGGGCCCCTTCCTCTATACTCCCTGCAGTGCGGGCCCCTTCCCCCATACTCCCTGCAGTGCGGGCCCCTTCCCCTATACTCCCTGCAGTGTGGGCCCCTTCCCCTATACTCCCTGCAGTGTGGGCCCCTTCCCCTATACTCCCTGCAGTGTGGGCCCCTTCCCCTATACTCCCTGCAGTGTGGGCCCCTTCCCCCATACTCCCTGCAGTGTGGTCCCCATTCTCCCTACAATGACGAGCCCCTTCCCCCATACTTTCTTCAGTGCCAAAACCCTCCCCCATACTTTCTTCAGTGCCAAAACCCTCCCCCATACTCCTTGCAGTGTGAACCTGCTTCCCCACACTCACTGCAGTGCTGAGCCCCTTCCCCCACACTCCATGTTGGGCTGAGCACCGCCCCCACACTCCCTGCAGTGTCTAACCCTTCCCCTGCACTTTCTGCAAACCTAAGTGTCTCCCCTACTCTCCCTGCAATTATGAGCCCTTCACCCATATCCCCTGCAGTGTGGATCTGCTTAACCCATACTCCCTTCAGGCCAGGCTCCTCCCTCATACTCCGTTTAGAGCCAAGACCTCCCGCATACTCCTTTTCAGTGCTGAGTTTTTCCTCCACACTCCCTGCAGTTCTTAGTCCCTCCCCTACTCTCCCTGCAGTTCTGAGCCCTTCACCCATACTCCCTGCGGTGTGGGCCTGCTTCCCCATACTCCCTGCAGTGTGGCCCTGCTTCCCCATACACCCTGCGGTGTGGCCCTGCTTCACCCATACTCCCTGCGGTGTGGCCCTGCTATCCCATACTCCCTGCAGTGTGGCCCTGCTATCCCCATACTCCCTGCGGTGTGGCCCTGCTTCCCCATACTCCCTGCGGTGTGGCCCTGCTATCCCCATACTCCCTGCGGTGTGGCCCTGCTATCCCCATACTCCCTGCGGTGTGGCCCTGCTTCCCCATACTCCCTGCGGTGTGGCCCTGCTTCCCCATACTCCCTGCGGTGTGGCCCTGCTTCCCCATACTCCCTGCGGTGTGGCCCTGCTTCCCCATACTCCCTGCAGTGTGGGCCTGCTTCCCCATACTCCCTGCAGTGTGGGCCTGCTATCCCATACTCCCTGCAGTGTGGCCCTGCTATCCCATACTCCCTGCAGTGTGGCCCTGCTATCCCATACTCCCTGCGGTGTGGGCCTGCTTCCCCATACTCCCTGCGGTGTGGGCCTGCTTCCCCATACTCCCTGCGGTGTGGGCCTGCTTCCCCATACTCCCTGCGGTGTGGGCCTGCTTCCCCATACTCCCTGCAGTGTGGCCCTGCTATCCCATACTCCCTGCAGTGTGGCCCTGCTATCCCATACTCCCTGCGGTGTGGGCCTGCTATCCCATACTCCCTGCAGTGTGGGCCTGCTTCCCCATACTCCCTGCAGTGTGGCCCTGCTATCCCATACTCCCTGCAGTGTGGGCCTGCTTCCCCCATACTAATTTCAGGGCTGCCGCCCCCCTCCTCATACTTACAATAATGCCGAGCCCCTCCCCTACATTCCCTGCAGCGTGGGGGTCTGCTGGTAACCAGGTTTGGATTTACACCTTTTACAAAAAAGAATATCGCCCCCATATTGACTTCTATCTCATCCAATCAGAGTGAAGATGGTGCACTCTGTGCTTTTAAGTGACTTTTAGTGACTTCTTTTTTTTATATATATATAACACTTCCAGAACACTTTGGGATATAGTTATAAAGCGGAGAATCTGACATTCACCCAACATTCACTGCGGGGGAATCTTTCAGGGCCATGTGTGTTATATGACATCTGAGATGGATTCACCATGGGTGAAAGCCTCATTCACTGCTCTATAAATCTTCCGTGTTATATTGTCTGTATATTATATGTACTCCAGCCGTGTACTATACTCCTATTTATAGACATTATTATTATTATTATATTCTGTTCACATTTTATAACAACAAAATAAATATTTTTGCTCAGCAGAAATCTGTTTTTTCTTCTCATTTGTGTCAAATCCAACAAATGTGAGCGTGTAGAGGAGCGCAGGCTGACATGTACGGTATGACATGTACAGGAGCTCAGGGTGACGTGTACGGTATGACGTGTACAGGAGCTCAGGGTGACGTGTACGGTATGACGTGTACAGGAGCTCAGGGTGACGTGTACGGTATGACGTGTACAGGAGCTCAGGGTGACGTGTATGGTATGACATGTACAGGAGCTCAGGGTGACGTGTACGGTATGACGTGTACAGGAGCTCAGGGTGACGTGTACGGTATGACGTGTACAGGAGCTCAGGGTGACGTGTACGGTATGACGTGTACAGGAGCTCAGGGTGACGTGTACGGTATGACGTGTACAGGAGCTCAGGGTGACGTGTACGGTATGACGTGTACAGGAGCTCAGGGTGACGTGTACGGTATGACGTGTACAGGAGCTCAGGGTGACGTGTACGGTATGATGTGTACAGGAGCTCAGGGTGACGTGTACGGTATGACGTGTACAGGAGCTCAGGGTGACGTGTACGGTATGATGTGTACAGGAGCTCAGGGTGACGTGTATGGTATGACGTGTACAGGAGCTCAGGGTGACGTGTACGGTATGATGTGTACAGGAGCTCAGGGTGACGTGTACGGTATGACGTGTACAGGAGCTCAGGGTAACGTGTACGGTATGACATGTACAGGAGCTCAGGGTGACGTGTACGGTATGACATGTACAGGAGCTCAGGGTGACGTGTACGGTATGACATGTACAGGAGCTCAGGGTGACGTGTATGGTATGACATGTACAGGAGCTCAGGGTGACGTGTACGGTATGACATGTACAGGAGCTCAGGGTGACGTGTACAGTATGACATTTTACAGAAGCTCAGAGTGATGTGTATAGTATGACGTATATAGGAGCTCAGGGTGATGTGTACAGAAGCTGAGTGACGTGTATTGTATGATGTGTACAGGAGCTTAGGGTGACATGGACGGTATGACGTGTACTTGAGCTCAATCTGACATGTATGGTATGATGTGTATAGGAGCTCAGGGTTACATGTATGGTATGATGTGTACTTGAGCTCAATGTGACATGTATGGTATGACATGTATAGGAACTCAGGGTTACATGTATGCTATGAAAATGGTCCACTTTAGGGCTGAATTTCAGGTATGGTCTTTATTGCATAGTTCCATTAATCCAGCTTGTAACCGTACATATTCCAGACCTTTGGGACAGCTATGGAAGTGGACGGGGGGGGGGGGGGGGGGGTCGCTCGCTCAGTGTGGGTGCGGTTCACTGAACGTCTTGTACTTTTCTCAATGAATGCAAGATGATCTCTGATTGGACAGGGTGTGGAGGCGGGTTAGTGGTTGCTATGGAGCAGGGTAGTTGTTCAGCACAGGATCCAGAAGACGGCAGTGATCATTATAGTGACAGTGACTATTCCACTCATTCTCCGATTCCACATCTGTCCCACAGGCACGGCATATTCTGTACTTCCATTGGTCCAAGCCTTAAAGTGGACCTGTCATAAGATCCATGTTCTGATGGTACACGCAGAGTGTTCTCTGATCACTGGGAGAGGAGACTGAGGAAACTCCTCGTCCTGCCTGCAGCAGAATGATGTCCTCATGGCAGCCTAGGCAATGCCACTGACTGGAAGTGAAGAAAGACTCTTTATTGATGAAAGGTGGAGATTTTATAATGCTGATGTATATTTATAACATGTCAGGAATGTAATCATTCCAATGTACTGTGTGAAGTCCCTGGAAAGTTACAAATGTAATCAGTGATTTTATTTATTTTTAAATTTCTGGATTTTCCACAGATTTCCAAATTTAAAGTGGAGGGCCACCCTAAAATAATTTTTTTTTTTTTTTTTTTTTACTTACCTGAAACCACAGTTGCTAGGCAGTCTTCCTAATCTGCCTCTTCCTATTCCACTGTGTTTGCTCCTCTTCGGCGAGCGGCCCCGTTGCCTTCTGGGACATGTTTGTGTCCCAGAAAACAACCGGGCCATTCACATAGCGGCGAGCGACTTGCGCAATGCGCAGTAGGAAATGGGCAGTGAAGCCACAAAGCTCCACTGCCTGTTTCCCTTCGTTAAGATGGAGGCGCCGGCAGCCGATCTGATGGACCGATCGCCCTCGCTGGACAGGTAAGTGTCCTTATTAAAAGTCTGACTTTAAATTTTTTTTTTTTTTTTTAAATTGCATCTGGAGCGCCCCTTTAAAGTTACTGAAGGTCTGCAGGGAACACCAACTGCCGAGCCCCCTGATTGGAGGCTCCGTGTGAAGCTGTGCAGCTCAGAATCATGTAACAGGAATCTGCGCGGGGGGGGGTCATACAAAGTCCAGAATAAGACATTTCAGATGTACAGCGGGGTGGTGACCGGGCGACACCAACACCTAAATAGAATAGCGGCAAATGAGGAGAAGCTGGAAATCTGTGGAAAATCCAGAAATTAAAAAATAAAAAATAAATCATTGATTACATTTTGTAACTGTCCAGGGAATTGAAACTTCCCACACTCCGTACGTTGCACCTTCCCTTTGCCACCGCCGCCCCCTCCCCCCTAACGTCGCACCTTCCCTTCACTCCCATACAGGTTCATCTCATAAAAATTAGAATATCATCAAAAAGTTGATTTATTTCAGTAATTCAAAAATTGAAACTCATATTATATAGATGTGTTACACACACACACTGATATATATATATATATATATGAGAGGGGTGGGTGGTGTGTGTGTGTATATGTATGGGGAGAGGGAGCGAGAATTATATATATATGTATGTGTTACACACAGTGATTTCTTCCTTCTAATGTTGATGGATTACAGTGAGGGACTCCCCAATATTCAGGAGCTCAGAAAATTTGATTATTACAAAAGACCAATAAAACAAAACTATTTAATCCAGGAATGTTGTGTTGGTGAGAAGTCTGCCCATGTACAGTATGGTATACACTCAGTACTTGGTCGGGGCTCCTTTGGCATGAATTGTGGCACGGAGGAGATCAGTCAGTGGCACTGCTGAGGTGTTATGGAAGGTCAGGTGGCTCCGATAGCGCCCTTCACTCACTGTAATCCACCAACATTAGAAGGAAGAAATCCCTGTGTGTAACACATCTATATATATAAAAACACACACACACACACACACACACACACACCATCCCCCCTCTATATACACCCCACCACCTCTATCTATATATATATATATATATCTCACTCTGTGTGTAACATCTATATAGAATATATCCACTTTTTGAATTGAATTACTGAAATAATTGATCTCTTTGATGATTTCTAGTTTAGGAGATGCTCCTCTATGTATCATGTTTTGGGGTTCCAAGTAACATTCTAGCACAAAAAAATGCCAGAAAAGGCCGTCATATGATGTGATTTACAACAGAAAAAAACATCAGTAAAACAAAGCAAAAAAAATTATCAAATACATATCCCATCAGCATCCCTCCCACCTCCTTACATTGAAGTATCCATCAGAGTCCCCATCAAAGTCTCTCCTTACATCGGAACTCCCCATCAGAGTCTCTTCTCACATTGGAACCCCCCATTAGAGTCTCTCCTTACATTGGAACCCCATCAATCTCTCCTTACATTGGAACCCCCATCAGAGTCTCTCCTTACATTGGAACCCCCATCAGAGTCTCTCCTTACATTGGAACCCCATCAATCTCTCCTTACATTGGAACCCCCATCAGAGTCTCTCCTTACATTGGAACCCCCATCAGAGTCTCTCCTTACATTGGAACCCCCATCAGAGTCTCTCCTTACATTGGAACCCCCATCAGAGTCTCTCCTTACATTGGAACCCCCATCAGAGTCTCTCCTTACATTGGAACCCCCATCAGAGTTTCTCCTTACATTGGAACCCCCATCAGAGTCTCTCCTTACATTGGAACCCCCATCAGAGTCTCTCCTTACATTGGAACCCCATCAATCTCTCCTTACATTGGAACCCCCATCAGAGTCTCTCCTTACATTGGAACCCCCCATCAGAGTTTCTCCTTACATTGGAACCCCCATCAGAGTCTCTCCTTACATCGGAACTCCCCATCAGAGTCTCTTCTCACATTGGACCCTCATCAGAGTCTCTTTTCACATTGGAACCCCCCATCAGAGTCTCTCCTTACATTGGAACCCCCGCATCAGAGTCTCTCCTTACATTGGAACCCCATCAATCTCTCCTTACATTGGAACCCCCATCAGAGTTTCTCCTTACATTGGAACCCCCATCAGAGTCTCTCCTTACATCGGAACTCCCCATCAGAGTCTCTTCTCACATTGGACCCTCATCAGAGTCTCTTTTCACATTGGAACCCCCCATCAGAGTCTCTCCTTACATTGGAACCCCCATCAGAGTCTCTCCTTACATTGGAACCCCCATCAGAGTCTCTCCTTACATTGGAACCCCCCATCAGAGTCTCTCCTTACATTGGAACCCCCCATCAGAGTCTCTCCTTACATTGGAACCCCCCATCAGAGTCTCTCCTTACATTGGAACCCCCCATCAGAGTCTCTCCTTACATTGGAACCCCCCATCAGAGTCTCTCCTTACATTGAAACCTCCATCAGAGTCTCTCCATACACTGGAACCCCCCATCAGTCTCTACTTACATTGGTTTCCTCATCATTTCTTCTCTCACATCGGAGCCCCCGATAAACGTCAGCCACACCTCTTATCAGAGTCTCTGCTTACCTTGGAGTCCCAGAGTCCCTTCTTACATCAGAGTCAAAATCTTGACTCTTGATCACATCTTGCAGCAGGCCGCATCGGGCCTATAGGAAGCAGTTTGGGGAATCCTGGCTCCATTCCACATGATATGAGAGGAAGTCATTCCATGATTACTAATGTTTCTTGCATTATTTAAGAAATAAATATTTTTCTATTTAAGAACCCAACCAATAACACCGACATCTCTGTGAACCAAGGACTGATATAATATAGAACGAATCCATGAATGAAGGACTGATATAATGTATAATGAATCTCTATGAATGGAGGATTGATACAATGTATAATGAATCTCTATGAAGGATTGATGAAATGTATACTGAACCTCTGAATGAAGGATTGATGAAATGTATACTGAACCTCTGAATGAAGGATTGATGAAATGTATACTGAACCTCTGAATGAAGGATTGATGAAATGTATACTGAACCTCTGAATGAAGGATTGATGAAATGTATACTGAATCTCTGTGAATGGTGGATTGATACAATGTATAATGAATTTCTATGAATGAAGGACTGATACAATGTATAATGAATCTCTATGGAGGACTGATGAAATGTATACTGAATCTCTGTGAATGAAGCTCTGATACAACATAACAAAATTCCTTCATAATAGAAAATTGCGGGGCAGTTACAAATGTACATTTGGTGATTTCTGATGAATGTGATGAAGCGTTGCGCTCTGAAGGAATCGAAGATTGTCTTCTGATCGGTGAAGATAAAGTTTTATTTTCTTTGTGTGCAAAATCCCAACATTGCAGAAAACAGATCCCGGAGCCGCGCTCCTCCCCCTCCCCCACAACAAGCTTCGCACATATCACTCCAGAACAACAAAGTGCCATAAAATCTGCTGCGACTTCCATGGGTGGCCAAATCTGGGCACCAAAACCTTGGCTCATTGGGCAACTGATCCTATTGGCAATCTGGCACTGTAGGAGCCTGGCATATACGCCAATGAAGCCTCGTGCCCAACCGTACTCCTCTACGGCAGTGGCAGAGACATTCACACGCTGGGAGCGCACCCGATCGTTCAGAAATGTCTGCGTTGGTATTGGCCCTGCCAGGATTGTCCGCCGCTGGCCACAGACAGGAGATAGTCTATGAAAACGACCAGAAACTGTCATCTAGTTATGGATGCCACCTCCACCTACATCTAATATTTCAGTGTCGGATGAGCCCATTTCCTCGCGGTCATTCCAGTCTCCTCCCAGAAGGTGTTTCTCTATCATGGCCGAGTCTTGTATTTATCCTATATGATGGAGAATCCGTCCTGGGAGGGTGACACCATCATCTGACTTTGTAACTGATGTTCATAGATGGAAAGGAAATTAAAAATCAGTTCTGGATGGAGCTGGCATTTAAACGGGCACCTGTGAAAATAGTAGTAGTTGTGCTTCTCTAAACTTCCCTGTACCTCCATATCCCGGCTCAGCTGTGCCACTGATCAAATAGTAATGAAGGGGCTTATCCCCCCCAAAATGCACGTCTAGATGAAGCCTAAACAGGAAGAAACGCGTTGGACAGAGGCTGCCTTGGCATATAACTTTTAGTATGACAGGTGCTCTTTAAATAGAAATGACCGGGCCGCACACTGATGCCATCACCAATGTAAAACCAGCTTTAATAAAGGATTCACAACATACAGTCTCATCTGACCTCCTGCTCCAACACGTTTCTCCCCAACAGGGCTTAATCCATGATGTGTTGGACAGGCAAGACTGTTGCGAGTCCTCTATTAAGTTAAAGCTGGTCTTACATTGGTGATGGGATCAGTGTGTGGCCCATTCATTTCTATTCAAAGAGCACCTGTCATACTAAAGGTTTTAGGCCAAGGAAACCTCTGTCCAGGGTGTTCCTGTTTAGGCTCCATTTCAATGAGGAGGTTCAGCTGCATTTTTACCGCCCGCCAGCCCTTCCCTCTCCTTAAGTCTCAACAGGCAATGAACAGGGGGTGTTTACTTCCCGCTGTCACAATGCTTTACGCCCCACGGCAAAGTTTACCCAACATGCAGCAATGGGCAGGAAGTGAGTCTGCCAAACGCTGCATGTTCTGGCACATGGGAAAGCACCACAAACAACCCTGCAAGCGCACAGTGATGAGGCATCACATCGTTTCCTCACCTCACGTCAGTTGTCTCTGAAGTGCGATTCAAATTCGGATCAGGCTTCAGAGTAAAGGGAGATTTAGATGCATGTCTATATCTAGCCTAAGGATCAATCCATGGGGTTCGAGGAGGCGCATAGGAAAGACTATTCGGTTTGAGTCCTCTATCATATTAAAGTAGGTTTTACATCAGTGACGGCTTTAGTGTGCGGCCCGTTCATTTCTATTCAAAGGACACCGGCCCTACTGCAAGTTATATACCAAGGAAGCCTCTGTCCACCTCCTGCTCCAACGTGTTTCTCCCCATTAGGGCTTAATCCATGACATGTTGGAGCAGGTAGTGGATAGGCAAGACTATAGGTTGCAAACCTCCTATTTATTAAAGCTGTTTTTACATCAGTGTGTGGCCCTTTCATTTCTATCCAAAGGACACCAGTCATACTAAATGTTATATGCCAAGGAAGCCTCTGTCCACCTCCTGCTCCAACGTGTTTCTTCCCCTTAGGGCTTAAGCCATGATACGTTGGAGCAGGCAGTGGACAGGCAAGACTGTATGTTGTGAGTCCTCTATTTATTAAAGTTGTTTTTACATCAGTGTGCGGTTCATTCATTCCTAGTCAAAGGACACCTTCCATACTAAACTTATATGGCAAGAAAGCCTCTGTCCACCTCCTGCTGCAACAGGTTTCTCCCCCCTTAGGGCTTAATCCATGATGCGTTGGAGCAGGCAGGGGATAGGCAATATGTTGTGAGCCTTCTATTTGTTATATTAAAGCTGGTTTTACATCAGTGTTCAGCCCATTCATTTCTATATAAAGGGTACCTGTCATACTAATAGGTCTATGCCAAGGAAGGCTCTGAGTGCCCTCAGGTAAACAAGTCACACTGCAGATGAACAGGTGCAACCGGAGCCCTGAAAAGAGGGACACTTCCTGGCTACAAAGTTATGTGCTGGTATGAGAAGTCCCCCTTTAAACCAGAAATGAGGAGAAGCAACTGAAGGGAGCCGCTAGCTCACCCACCAGCTCGCCCACCCATTGCTGGAGCAACCACAGCGACATGCCGGCCTGGGACTAGCACTGCCTCTGGGGGAGGGGTCAGTACAATGGTCACCCACTGGAATGTTTAAAGGACTCACCATAAAAAACACATTTAGCTTGAGTTCAATGGTGGATGCAAAACTGAAAATCGACAAGCCCCCTCTCTCACCGGCTGACTCCCCCCCCCCCCCCCCCCCCAGTATAAGAGCAATAAGAGCGCCAGTTCTTTTGGTGCCAATTTATTTAAAAATAAATAGAATAGATAAATATTCAGTTCTGGTGGCTGCTCTCTGGTTTGCACTGCACAACACTGGCCACAAGAGGGAGCACTAATCTATGAGGCTCCTCATTGGCAGATGAATGTATCCATAATGTCATATTAAAAGTCAGCTCCAGCCAAACAGTGGAACACAAAACCCAAATACCTTGGGATATCCTAATGAGCCCCCCTTCCCCGCTAAGCTAGGGTCACCCTCCCAGGAGGGATTCTCCATAGTGTAAGGAAGTACACAACGCAAGCTTTGCGGTCTCTGTGTCACTGCCCCGCCTCCTGCCCACTCTGTGAGTCACTGAAGAATGCCAGCACAATGGTAACGCCCATGCGGAGCTCTGTCACTGTCCCCACCTCTGGCCCGCTCTGTGAGTCACTGAAGAATGCCAGCACAATGGTAACGCCCATGCGGAGCTCTGTCACTGCCCCCACCTCTGGCCCGCTCTGTGAGTCACTGAAGAATGCCAGCAATGGTAACGCCCATGCGGAGCTCTGTCACTGACCCCGCCTCTGGCCTGCTCTGAGAGTCACTGAAGAATGCCAGCAAAATGGTAACGCCCATGCGGAGCTCTGTCACTGACCCAGCCTCTGGCCTGCTCTGAGAGTCAAAGAATGCCAGCAAAATGGTAACGCCCACGCGGAGCTCTGTCACTGTCCCCGCCTCCGACCCGCTCTGAGTCACTGAAGAATGCCAGCACAATGGTAACGCCCATGCGGAGCTCTGTCACTGCCCCACGCCTCTGGCCGGCTCTGTGAGTCACTGAAGAATGCCAGCACAATGGTAACGCCCATGCGGAGCGCTGTCACTGTCCCCGCCTCTGGCCCCGCTCTGTGAGTCACTGAAGAATGCCAGCACAATGGTTATGCCCACGCAGAACTCTTTCATTGATGTAAGCTCTCCTAAGCACCTCCCCGTTAACATACAAAGCAGACACCTCTGCTGCAAGCCCGATTTCAACTTTCAGGTGCAAATTTCAGCCAATGGCACTAACCGAATGGTAATTTAATACACTTTGAGGTAAAGTACATGTCAACCAACGGCTGTTTTTATATTTTTTTTTTTGCTGGGTGCAGTGGAAATAAAAATCAGACCCCAGTTTTGTTATTGAAAAAATAAAATAAAATCACCCGTCGGGCAAACACATCATAGCGCTAGTGCCTCATCTCCGCACTCACACAAGCCCCGCCCCTGCTGCGATTTAACCCCTCAGTGTCAGTCGTATTTAGTGTATGTAGTCAGAGTGGCTGATGGACCCGGTACAGGATTGTCAGCACCTCTACAAGGCTTCCTGCGTGCCGCGGCGGCACGAGGATGCAGCGTACGGAAAAAAAAACTAGTAGTCATCGTCACTTTTCACACTGGACTGCGGCATTCATGGGTAAAGGACGCATCTGAGCAATAGGGGGGGGAGGGGGGGGTGTCAGTTGCATCCAGGGGGGGTTTCATCTTTTACCCCTCGGCACCTGAAATGTTAGCGTTACATGTGAGGAATAGACGGGCCCCTCCCCCAGAGGGGGGGGGCGGCGACCTAAAATACATATGGGGGGGGGATCAGATAAAACGGGTAATAATAATACGTATTATGTAGAATCTGCTATAAACGATCGGATAACGTTTGAGGAGCTGACACATCGTATCACACGGGTGTTACAAATGTTACACATTTACCTACCAATCCTGAGAAAAAGAGTGGAAAAATATATATAATATATATTTATATATATATAATAATAATAATAATAATAATCGCCTAATTAAAAAAAATAAAATCCCTTCATTACTGAAATATTTAAGCTTTTTTTTTTTTTTTTTCTTTTTTTTTTTTTTATCTTTTTTTTTTTCTTTTCTTTCTTTGAGGGTCTACCACAGAACGGCAAACTGAAAAGGAAACAGAAATAAACTGGTATAACCATCATGTGTGTGAAGGTTCAGGTACCCGGGTCACGGTAGAGCTAGTAGTAGGCGGTCGCCTTCAGTTGGGCGGGGTGACGTTTTCGCAGCCCCCCCCACAAGCCACGTCTTCAGTTCCCGGAGGATATCCCAATATTTATATCTACACAGCAGGTACCTTCATCCAATCACCACGGAGTGTGTCCGTGCGGAATGTCCAAGAGCAGGATGGGGGGGTTTGAAAGTGGAGGAACCCCCCCACCCCCCCCCGATGCTTGGCGTCTGTCTGCACATGTGGTAATCCTTCTAGTCACATGGCCGAAGTGGGAATTCTCTTAGTGGTCAAAGACAGATTGGGGGGTGGGGGGGGGGGGGGGATTTACCAAACTGGAGAGTGCGAAATCTGGTGCAGCTGTGCATGGGAGCCAATCAGCTTCTACCTTCAGCTTGTTCAATTAAAACAAATTTACCTGGAAGCTGATTGGCTGCACCAGATTTTGCACGCTCCAGTTTTAGTAAAACCCCACCCCCTCCCCCCCAATGTGTGTTGAGGGCTACCACCTGACCCCGGCAATTCTCACCTTCAGCCATGTGATTAGGATTAACACCTATGCAGACTTTCTGACACCAAGGATGGGATGATGTATTAAACCAAGTGGGGGGGGGGGGGGGGGGGGGGCGCTCGCACACAGTGGCGGCCTGTTCATTAGGGGTGCCGCCCCCATATGAATAATGGATAGATTCATGCACGAGTTGAGAGGAATCTTAATATAGCGTGGTCTTAACCCAAAGGGTCCTGATGTGCATAGCATGAACCTATCCATGGCTGCCGTGGCCACCCCTTATTCAGGCGCCCGGCCCCTTTGTCGGAAGCCGGGTGCCTGAATTACAGCGGCGGGGGGTGTTTTTTTGAAGCACCTCATTAGAGCCAGAGGCTCTAATAGGTTTCAAAAATAGGGTGGACTCGTGGCGCAGAGCATTGCGCCATGAACCCACACCCAGGTGGTACAACAGCGAATAAATTTTGTAACACTGATCCCCCAATCCGGACAATCAGAAGCAGGTGTGAGACCAGTTTCTGATTGGCCACCGAGGAGGGGGGAGCAAATGGAAGCCGTGGTGACCCATGGAGAGCATGGGAAGCGGCGATGGGGGTAAGTGTGACTGACTGTCCGACCAACCAAATAACTAAAAAGGGAGGGGGGGGGGGGGGGTCGTGGCATACTGTTTGCCCCCCCCCCCCCCCCCCCCCCAAAAAAAAAAATCCACCAGCCGCCACCGGTCTTACAACTTTCACACCTCCCATCCTGCTGTTAGACAATCAACACTGCTAAGAGGTCCAGATACAACTTTATTGCAATAAACGCCAAGGGGACAATCCAAAAAGTAGCCAGCACATTTCAGGGCCTTCTAGTCAAATGGCTGAAGTGTTAATTTTTGTCCCATCGCCAGGGTAGAGATATTAAAATGGCATGATATGTGAAAGACAGATGGAATGATGGCTGCCACCCATCTGCTCCATATAATGCCGTTCCAACATCTCCCCGACATTTATGCAATTCACACCTTCAGCCATGTGATTAGAAGGATTAACACCTATGCAGACACCAAGGATAAGAGGCTGTAACTAGATCGGGGGGGGGGGGGGGGGGGCTTCCACAACTTTCACACCTACCACCCTGTTCTTGGACAATCAACATCTGTTGAGAGGTCCAGATACAACTTTATTTCAGTAAAAGTCATGGGGATAATCCAAAAAGTAGCCAACACGTTAAAAGGGCCCCAAGGGTGTCTTCATCAGGGCTAAAAAAAACAAAAACACAGCTTTTTATAGCCTTGATGATTTTTTTTAGATTGCCCCTCTAACTTTTTTTGGAATAAAGTTGTATCTGGACCTCTTAGCAGTGGCCTGGCACTTCAATCTCATTTGTGTTACATTACGCTACAAGCCAAGGAGACCAAGGAGATCCAAAAGCTGCCAGTTCCCCAGGAGCAAGAGCGGTCTCCAAACTGCAGCCCAGATGCCGGATGTGGCCCCTTGCTTGCTTTTATCTGGCCCTCGGGGGGGGCCCTAGTTTATTCATCGACACCAACTAAGGGTCACAATTCCTCCCAGTGACACCAACGATGGGGCCCAACAAAACCAATGATGGGGCACAATTCTTCGGTAATGACACCAATGATGGGGACCAGTAAAACCAATGATGGGGCACAATTCTTCGGTAATGACACCAATGATGGGGACCAGTAAAACCAATGATGGGGCACAATTCTTTGGTAATGACACCAATGATGGGGACCAGTAAAACCAATGATGGGGCACAATTCTTCGGTAATGACACCAATGATGGGGACCAGTAAAACCAATGATGGGGCACAATTCTTCCCAATGACACCAACGATGGGGCCAAATAAAATCAACGATGGTGCACAATTCCTCCCAATGGCAAAAATTAGGCACAATTTCTACCAGTTACATCAAAGATGAGGCATAGTTCCTCCCACTGACACCAATGGGTCCCACTGATGGAGCACAATTTTTTTTCCCAGTGACACCAATGATAGGGCATCCTTCCTACTAATGACATGAATAATAAGCCACAGTTCCTCTTACTGACACCAACAATGGAGCCCAATGACCCCAACGATGGGGCACAATTCCTCCCATTTACATCAACGATGGGGCACAATTCCTCCCATTTACATCAACGATTGGGCACAATTCCTACCAACAACACCAATGATGGGGCACAATGACACCAATGATGGGGTACAGTTCCTTCCATTGACACCAACAATGGGGCCCAAATGACACCAACGATGGGGCAACAATTCCCATCAATGACACCAACAATGGGGCACAATGACACCAATGATGGGGCACAGTTCCTTCCACTGACACAAACGATGGGGCCCAATGACACCAATGATGGGGCACAGTTCCTTCCACTGACACCAACGATGGGGGCCCAATGACACCAACGATGGAGCAACAATTCCTATCAATGACACCAACGATGGGGCCCAATGACACCAACGATGGGGCACAATGACACCAACGATGGGGCACAGTCCCTACCGCTGACACCAACAATGGGGCCCGATGACACCAACTATGAGCATAATTCCTCCCAATGACACCAAAGATGGGGCAGTGTTTACTTCAACCTAATGCTGGGAACATGTCTACTCCAATGGACCACAGTCTGTCTCCCCCCCCCCCCCCCACCAAAGACTGAAGGACAGAAAAATTGTTTGGAAAGCTTGGAGACCCCCGATCTGCATTAACATCTATACTTTAAGATCGCAAGACCAGTGAGACGACCCTATGCGTCCGGCGCTATTTTTCCCTCTTTCCTCATACTGGACAATCAACATTTGCCTTGACACCTTCCGTGGTGATTGGACGAAGATGTTGGGGGGTAATCTTTCTGAAACTCATTAGAACTGAAGAACTGGGTTGGAGAAGCTACAAAACAAATCGACAATATTTTACGGAACAAGTCCAGCTGAACGTGAACCGTTACTACTAGCCTGGTCCTGGAACTTCAATACCTGAAAACAAAAATATTCCTTAAAATAAAAGTAAAACACAAGCGGATTATACACAACACATTTAAAAGCATCAGAAAACGACGCATCTGGGTTTTTTTTTTTTTTTTCTTTTTTCTTTCCAATCTTAAAAATTAGATTTTTTTTTTTCCGTCAAAGTCTATCAAACGGATGGAACCAATGAGACGGCGATAATAAAAAAAAAAAAATAACAAAACAAAAAAAAAAACAGAAAGACCCATTCCGCACAGTATTTTTCAGATTCAGGCACAGTTTTCCATAATTAAAAAAAATTGGTGACGGTTCCATCAAGAAAAAAAAAAAAAAAAAAAAAAACTTCTGTGGCTGCTTTGGTAAGAAAAGTCGCATTTTTTTTTTTTTTTTATGATTGTAAACGAAGTACCTTAAGGAGAAAAAAAAGCTTTGTATTCAGCAAGGCAGCATCAAGATTCGGTACTGAGATACCAGGTAGGGCACAAAGGATTTTGCATCGACTCGTACAATAAACGTCATTATATATAAATGTTTGTATATCCACATTACGAAAAGTGCATAGAGTGGCCGGGGCAGCCAGGTCCGCTCACAGTAATAAGGCCTTTTTTTTATTTATTTTTAATTTTTTTTCTTCCTTGCAAACTTTACAGTACGTGAAACGCCTCGCGGTGGGCACACGTTGGCCGCACCGTCCCGACGCACTCTGAGGAAAATTTTCAGCATCTCCTCTCCTCTCCCGACTGTCTTTCTTCCTCCTCGTCCGCTTCTTCGATGACCTGGATTTCATCCGACGGCGGTAGCGAGGATCCTTCGCCGGGCGCTTTGCTGTTGTCTGCTTTGGCCTTCTCCTCTTCCTCGATGGTCTTCTTCATATCTTGTGATTCTCTCGGAGGTGGTGCATGATCTGGGAGTACATCCGCCCTTCTACGCTTCCGTCTCTGTGGCTCTGAAATGAGAAGTTACGGAGGACGAGAATGAATTTTGTAAAAAAAAAAAATAAAAACATAAAACAAAAAACAACAAAAAACGCAAACTTAAGTTTGGTTCCTAAAGTTCATGTTCACCTTTCTCTTCTAATAAACAGCAATGCGTATTTACAACGTGACCATCAACACCTCTATTGGCTTGTTGGACATCCCATTCCAAAACCATGGCCATTAACATGGAGTTGCCCCTCCACCCCATGGCAAATAGAGTTGCCCTCTCCCCTAACGGCCTTTAATACGAAGTTGCCCCTACCCCCATAACCATTAATATGGAGTTTCCCCGCCCACCCCCATAGCCATTAATTTGAAGCTGCCCACTTCTCCCCTGGCCATTAATATGGAGGTGCCCCCTTCTCCCCTGGCCATTAATATGGAGCTGCCGCCTCCTCTGGCCATTAATATGGAGCTGCCCCCTTCTCCCCGGCCATTAATATGGAGCTGCCCCCTTCTCCCCCGGCCATTAATATGGAGCTGCCCCCTTCTCCCCCGGTCATTAATATGGGAGTTGCCCCCTCCTCCCCTGGCCATTAATATGGAGTTGCCCACTTCTCCCTGGCCATTAATATGGAAGTTGCCCACTCCTCCCCTGGCCATTAATATGGAGTTGCCCCCTTCTCCCCTGGCCATTAATATGGAGTTGCCCCCTCCTCCCCTGGCCATTATATGGAGTTGCCCCCTCCTCCCTTGGCCATTAATATGGAGCTGCCATCTCCTCCCTTGGCCATTATATGGAGCTGCCCCCTTCTCCCTTGGCCATTAATATGGAGTTGCCCCGTCCTCCCTTGGCCATTAATATGAAGCTGCCCCCTCCCTCCCTTGGCCATTAATATGAAGCTGCCCCCTTCTCCCTTGGCCATTAATATGAAGCTGCCCCCTTCTCCCTTTGGCCATTAATATGGAGCTGCCATCTCCTCCCTTGGCCATTAATATGGAGTTGCCCCGTCCTCCCTTGGCCATTAATATGGAGTTGCCCCGTCCTCCCTTGGCCATTAATATGGAGTGCCCCCTCCTCCCTTGGCCATTAATATGGAGTTGCCCCCTCCTCCCTGGCCATTAATATGGAGTTGCCCCCTCCTCCCCTGGCCATTAATATGGAGTTGCCCCCTCCTCCCCTGGCCATTAATATGGAGTTGCCCCCTTCTCCCCTGGCCATTAATATGGAGTTGCCCCCTCCTCCCCTGGCCATTAATATGGAGTTGCCCCCTTCTCCCCTGGCCATTAATATGGAGTTGCCCCCTCCTCCCCTGGCCATTAATATGGAGTTGCCCCCTCCTCCCTTGGCCATTAATATGGAGCTGCCATCTCCTCCCTTGGCCATTAATATGGAGCTGCCCCCTTCTCCCTTGGCCATTAATATGGAGTTGCCCCGTCCCTCCCTTGGCCATTATTATGAAGCTGCCCCCTCCTCCCTTGGCCATTAATATGAAGCTGCCCCCTTCTCCCTTGGCCATTAATATGGAGCTGCCCCCTTCTCCCTTGGCCATTAATATGGAGCTGCCATCTCCTCCCTTGGCCATTAATATGGAGTTGCCCCGTCCTCCCTTGGCCATTAATATGGAGTTGCCCCCTCCTCCCTTGGCCATTAATATGGAGTTGCCCCCTCCTCCTTGGCCATTAATATGGAGTTGCCCCCTCCTCCCCTGGCCATTAATATGGAGTTGCCACCTCCTCCCCTGGCCATTAATATGGAGTTGCCCCCTCCTCCCCTGGCCATTAATATGGAGTTGCCCCCTCCTCCCCTGGCCATTAATATGGAGTTGCCCCCTCCTCCCCTGGCCATTAATATGGAGTTGCCCCCTCCTCCCCTGGCCATTAATATGGAGTTGCCCCCTCCTCCCCTGGCCATTAATATGGAGTTGCCCCCTCCTCCCCTGGCCATTAATATGGAGTTGCCCCCTCCTCCCCTGGCCATTAATATGGAGTTGCCCCCTCCTCCCTTGGTCATTTATATGGAGCTGCCCCTTCTCCCCTAACCATTGATATGGAGCTGCTGCTACTCCCATGGCCATAAATATGGCACTGCCCCTCCCCCATGGCCGTTAATATGGAGGTGTCCCTCCCCCCATGGCCATTAATATTGAGTTTCCCCCTCCTCCGTGGCTATTAAAGTGGGAGTGAACTCCCATGCATGATTTTTACCTATAGGTATAGTAAATATCTCCTAAACGTGCACTGTTTAGGATATATTTACTGTACATGCAGCCAATGACGTCACCAGCCCATCCGCTCTGAAGGAACAGCATACTGCGCCGTTCCTTCAGAGTCCTGTGCCATAAATGGAGGCTCCCACACACATCCACTGGAGTGACATCATTGCGGAGTCCCCGAAAACCAAAAGGAAGACCAGGTGAAGATGGAAGCACTTTCAGCTGTGACTGAGCACCGCTAGAGAGCTTCGCTCTAGGGTACGTTTCATATAATGCACTAGTATGTGATGCATACTAGCACATTATGACATGGCCTTGCAGGTTTAAAAAAAAAAAAGCCAGCGGTTTACTACTGCTTTAATATGGAGTTACCCACGGTGCTCTCCCCATGGCTATTAATATGATGTTACCCCCCCCCTTTGTGGCTATAACATCCTCCACTCTTCTGAGAAGGTTTTTCACAAGACTTTGGAGAGTATCTGTGGTCATTTGGGCCCAAAAAGACCTTTCTCACACTTAGCAAACCAATTAATCCCAAAGATGTTCAGTAGGGTTGAGGTCAGGGCTCTGTACAGGACACTTGAGTTCCTCCACACCAAGCTGGCCAAATGACCAATCCATGTCTTTATGGAGCTGGCCTCACAGGGGCACCGTCATGCTTTGGTGTGGAGGAACTCAAGTGTCCTGTACAAAGCCCAGACCTAAATCCTACTGAAGACTTGGGATGAGCCTGATGTTCGACTTAAACATCGGGTGTTTGCCGAATAGCGAACAATTTGGGGTGTTCGCAGCAAATTCGAAAGCCATGGAACACCCTTTAACAGTCTATGGAAGAAATCTAAAGTGCTAATTTTAAAGGCTTATATGCAAGTTATTGTCCTAAAAAGTGTTTGGGGACCCGGGCCCTGCCCCAGGGGACATGGATCAATGCAGCACAAAGTTTTAAAAACTGCATTTTTTTTCGGGAGAAGTGATTATAATAATGATTAAAGTGAAACAATAAAAGTTAAATATTCATTTAAATTTCATACCTGGGGGGTGTCTATAGTATGCCTGTAAAGGGGAGCAAAATTACATTTCTAAAGGAAAAAAGGTCATTTAAAACTACTCGCGGCTACAATGCATTGACGTTCCCGGCAATACACATAAAAGCCATTGAAAAAAGCGGCATGGGATTTCCCCACAGTCCATTACTTATGAATATAAAGGGTAAACCTGAACCAAAATTTAAAAAAAACATTTTTTGTGGGAGTCTCCCCCTAAATTCCATACCAGGCCCTTCAGGTCTGGTATGGATATTAAGGGGAACCCCACACCAATTTATTTTTTTTAAATGGCATGAGCCCCCCTCTAAATCCAAACTTAAGGGGAACCCCGCGCCCAAAGTAAAAAAAAAATGGAGTGGGGGTCCCCCCAAAAATCCATACCAGACCCTTATCCGAGCACGCAACCTGGCAGGCTGCAGGAAAAAGGGGGGGGAATGAGAGAGCACCCCCCCTCCTGAACCGTACCAGGCCACATGCCCTCAACATGGGGAGGGTGCTTTGGGCTAACCCCCCAAAGCAACTCATCCCCATGTTGATGGGGACAAGGGTCGCATCCCCATAACCCTTGCCCGGTGGTTGTGAGGGTCTATGGGCGGGGGGCTTATCAGAATCTGAAAGCCCCCTTTAACAAGGGGACCCCCAAATCCTGGCCTCCCCCCTGTGTGAAATGGTAACGGGGTACAAAAGTACCCCTACCATTTAAAAAAAAGAAAAGTGTGAAAATGGTAAAAATGACATGACACAGCTTGGGGACAAGTCCTTTATTAAAAATAAAACTGTCCCACGAAGTCTTCTTCTCTTGCTCCGCCGACGGACCAAAAAAAATAAAATAAAACGAGACCGACCGTCCTGCCTCCATGGGAGGCTCCCCACCGTATGACGCGACTTCGAATTGACAGTTCTTTTTTAACTGAGGGCGGGGCCACACGGTGACGCCGCCCCCCCCCTCTGACGCTATGGGGAAGCCATAGGAACGTCCCTGTGCGTCACAGGGGGGCGGGGTCACCCGGCAACGCCACCGTGTGGCCCCACCCTCAGTTATACAAGAACTGTCAAAGCGAAGACGCGTCATATGGCAGGGAGCCTCCCATGGAGGTGGGTCGGTCGTGCTTTTTTTATTTTTCGGTCCGTCGGCGGAGCAAGAGAAGAATTATTCTTCGTGGGACAGTTTTATTTTTATTTTTTTAATAAAGAACTTGTCCCAAGCCCTGTCATGTCGTTTTTACCTTTTTCATACTTTTTTTTGTGAAATGGTAGGGGTACATTTGTACCCCGTTACCATTTCACGGTGGGGGGAGGCCGGGATCTGGGGTCCCCTTGTTAAAGGAAGCTTCCAGATTCCGATAAGCCGCCCCTTAACCTTCGGGTGAGGGCTGTGGGGATGAGGCCCTTGTCCCCATCAACATGGGGACAAGGTGCTTTGGGGGGCTACCCCAAAGCACCCTCCCCATGTTGAGGGCATGTGGCGTGGTACGGTTCAGGAGGGGGAGCGCTCTCTCACCCCCCCCTTTTTCCTGCGGCCTGCCAGGTTGCGTGCTCGGATAAGGGTCTGGTATGGACTTTTGGGGGGACCGGCACGCCATTTTTTTTTTTTATTTGGGCGCGGGGTTCCCCTTAATATACATACCAGACCTGAAGGGCCTGGTATAGAATTTGGGGGGACCCCTACGCAACTTTTTTTTAAATTTCGGTTTGGGGTCCCCCTTAATATTCATACCAGACCCAAAGGGTCTGGTAATGGACTGTGGGGGAATCCAATGCTGTTTTTTTCAATGACTTTTATGTGTATTGCCGGGACCGAGAATTCATCATAGCCGTGAGTACTTTTAAATTACTTTTTTTCCCTTTAGAAATGTCATTTTGCTCTCAGACTGTTCTAAACACAGGAAACATGCGCCCCTTTACAGGCATACTACAGACACCCCCCAGGCACGAGATTTAAAGGAATATTACACTTTTCTTTTATTCACTTTAAGCATTATTAAAATCACTGCTCCCAAAAAAATGGCCGTTTTTAAAACTTTTTTTTTTGCATTGACCCATGTCCCCTGGGGCAGGACCCGGGTCCCCAAACACTTGTTATGACAAGAACTTGCATATTGCCCTTTAAAATCAGCCATTTTGATTTTTCATGTTCGTGTCCCATAGACTTTAACAGTGTTCACATGTTCAAACACATTTTTTTGCCTGTTCGCATGTTCTGCTGCGAATCAAACCGGGGGGGGGGGGTTAGGGTTGGTGGGGGGGGGGGGGATAGGGTTGGTGGGGGGGGGGGGGGGGGGTTGGGCTCATCCCCTACTGAAAACCTTTGGGTCAAAATCAGTACCTGACCTCACAAATTTTCTTTTGGACAAGAGAAATAAAATGTTCAAATTCTCAAATTCATCCCAAAGGTGTTCAGTAGGGTTGAGGTCAGACCTTGGGACTGGCTTTGGGCACACCCACGCCTAACTTTTCCAAGACTGTTTGCCATGAGGTTGGTAGCGCAGGGAGGAGGCTAGAACCCAAGTCATGCAAAAGAGCATTTGTCAAGTACTGATGTTGGATATGAAGGGTCAAAGACAGCGCCCCAATCAATCCCAAAAGGTGTGCAGGACACTGGAGTTCCTCCACAATAAAATGGTCACACCAGGTCTTTATGGAGAGCTGGCTTTGTACACAAGGGGGGGCCACAGTCATGCTGGAACAAAAAGGGTCTTCACCAAACTGATACCACAAGGTTGGAAGAGCACAATAGTCTACAATGTCATTGTATGGAGTATTACCGGGACCCTTCACCGGGAACTCCTGAATGCCTTCATATGTAGAGGACCTCACATACCCCTACAAATAGGATATTGGTGTATGGCATAAAACATTGGAGTATTATTAGAACGGATTTTAACCCCTTCCCGCCGAGCGTACGTAGATCTGCGTACTCGGCTTCCAGGGGTTATACCAGGATGATGCCCGCCCCTGCAGGCATCATCCCGGTACCGTTTTTTCCAGCGGGCGATTGGCTATGCAGCCATAACAACCGAAGCAGCTAAAAGACGCTCGGCTGTTAGGCCGCCCCCCCTCCCGCCGCTGTTACCGGTGCTCCCGCTCGATCGGGAGCACCGATTCACAATGTGATGCCTCCGGCTGCTGGGGAGGAACTGGAATGACACCGTAATCGGCTTCGTTCCAGTCTCCTCATAGTAAACACGGAAGTGACGTCATGGCGTCACTTCCCGTTTACTCGGCTGCCAATGGCGCCGGTTTAAAAAAAAATATCCGGTATTCAGAATCGCCGTTTTCAGCGATCTGAATACATTGAAGTGTAACGGAGGGGTGGGGAGGTCTTTTAGACCCCCGATCCCTCCATAAAGAGTACCTGTCACCACCTATTACTGTCACAAGGGATGTTTACATTCCTTGTGACAGCAATAAAAGTGATCAAAAATTTTATTTTATTTTTTTAAAACAATTTATTAATTTAAAAATAAATTAAATAAATGTAAAAAAAATTTTTTTAAAGCGCCCGCCGTCCCCTGTGAGCTCGCGAAGCAAAGAAAACGCATACGGAAGTCGCGCCCGCATATGTAAACGGTGTTCAAATCACACATGTGAGGTATCGCCGCGATCGTCAGAGCGAGAGCAATAATTCTAGCTCTAGACCTCCTCTGTAACGCTAACCTGGTAACCGTAAAAATGTTTTAAAGCGTCGCTTATTGAGATTTTTAGGTACCGTACTTTGTTGTCATTCCACGAGTGCGTGCGATTATAAAGTGTGACGTGTTTGGTATCTATTTACTCGGCGTAACATCATCTTTCACATTATGAAAAATTGGGCTAATTTTACTGTTTCGTTTTTTTTTTAATTCATGAAAGTGTCCCTTTTCCCAAAAAGTTGAGTTTAAAACACCGCTGCGTGAATACCGTGTGACATAAAATATTGCAACAATCGCCGTTTTATTCTCTAGTGTCTCTGCTAAATATATATATTTAATATATATATATATATATATATATATATATATATATATATATATATATATATAAATGTTTGGGGGTTCCAAGTAATTTTCTAGCAAAAAATATGGATTTTAACTCGTAAACACCAAATGCCAAAAATAGGCTTAGTCATGAAAGGGTTAAAAATGCCATATAAAAATATAAAAAATGGTTGGAAGTAATTTTGTTAAAGCCCCCCTACACCCCCATTCCACCCACCCCTTCAACATCTGTCCTGTAATACAGAGGACACAAAAGTACTGTCTGTACATACCGGGATTGTCCTCGTCCCCCTCTTCATCGTCCGACTCAAAGTCATCACCGTCCTCATCATCCTCGCTCTCCATTTCCTCTTCCTCCTTGTCTATCCACCTCCCCGGCAGCAATCCGGCGGCATCGTACGACTTACACAGAGGCCCCACAATGTGCGTGATGAAGGATTCCTGCAGCTTGGCCAGCTGGGGAGACGAGCGATCCATGAAGGGGCTGATGGGAAGACCCAGGTTTGCCTCTTCGTCACCCTGGATGAAATAATAACAAACTCAAAAACAAAATAATAAAATGGAAATCATCGTCCTTAATCACGGGAAATCGTCCCGGCTATACATCATTTTACTGCTATAGTTAGGATCATTCTTTCCCTCCTCCCTGCTCAGCCAAAAAAAACGTTAGGCTTGTGCAATTCATTTCGTAACGAATCGAAATTCGGCCGAATTTTGCATCTTTCGGACATTCGGATGCATCCGAATGTCTGAATAAAAAAATAATGAATAACAACGAATACGAACTAAATATAACAAATGAATTCGAATGAATTTGGTAATTCTTTAAAGATCTAATGAAACAAAAGGTCAGCTCAAAGTAAATCTTATAGTCCAATCAGCTAATTAATTTTGTGCCGGAGGTTGGATTACTGGCAAAGTGCATTCCTGAGAAGTGAGTGAGAAGGGTGTTGTGTTGTATTTGAGCCGAGGAGAAGAGACGTTGTCATTGTGTGTGATAAAAGATTCAATAAATAAACGACTTTCCAAACTACGAATCATTATCACGAATGTCTATACTAGGGCTGCAACTAATGATTATTTTCATAATCGATTAGTTGATAGATTATTGTTTTGATTAATCGATTAATCGGTTAATAGTCGTAAAAAAAAAAGTGTGGTGTATAATTTAGTTAATATGTACAGTTTTAAAAAAAGGCAATTTATTCTTAAATATCTCTATATGCAGTGGTGAATATAAATAACCAACTATATGGTTAGGGAGCAAAATCTCGAATCCACTCTGAGAATGACAGAAGAGATATACTGTATATATTAGAGGGGATATATACTGTATATACTATTAGAGGAGATATACCATATACACTATTGAAGATATACTGTATATACTATTAGAGGGTATATACTATTAGAGGATATATACTGTATATACTATTAGAGGAGAGCTATACTGTATATACTATTAGGAGAGATATACTGTATATACTATTATAGGCTATATACTGTATATACTTTTAGAGGAGAGCTATACTGCATAAACTATTAGAGGGGATATACTGTATATACCATTAGAGGGGATATACTGTATATACCATTAGAGGGGATATACTGTATATACCATTAGAGGGGATATACTGTATATACCATTAGAGGGGATATACTGTATATACCATTAGGGGGGATATACTGTATATACCATTAGAGGAGAGATATAGTGTATATACTATTAGAGGAGAGATATCGTGTATATACTATTAGAGGAGAGATATCGTGTATATACTATTAGAGGAGAGATATAGTGTATATACTATTAGAGGAGAGATATACTGTATATACTATTAGAGGAGAGATATAGTGTATATACTATTAGAGGAGGGATATAGTGTATATACTATTAGAGGAGAGATATAGTGTATATACTATTAGAGGAGAGATATAGTGTATATACTATTAGAGGAGAGATATAGTGTATATACTATTAGAGGAGAGATATAGTGTATATACTATTAGAGGAGAGATATCGTGTATATACTATTAGAGGAGAGATATCGTGTATATACTGTTAGAGGAGAGATATCGTGTATATACTGTTAGAGGAGAGATATCGTGTATATACTATTAGAGGAGAGATATAGTGTATATACTGTTAGAGGAGAGATATAGTGTATATACTATTAGAGGGAAGATATAGTGTATATACTATTAGAGGAGAGATATAGTGTATATACTATTAGAGGAGAGATATAGTGTATATACTATTAGAGGAGAGATATACTGTATATACTATTAGAGGAGGGATATAGTGTATATACTATTAGAGGAGAGATATAGTGTATATACTATTAGAGGAGAGATATAGTGTATATACTATTAGAGGAGAGATATAGTGTATATACTATTAGAGGAGAGATATAGTGTATATACTATTAGAGGAGAGATATAGTGTATATACTATTAGAGGAGAGATATCCTGTATATACTATTAGAGGAGAGATATCCTGTATATACTATTAGAGGAGAGATATCCTGTATATACTATTAGAGGAGGGATATAGTGTATATACTATTAGAGGAGAGATATAGTGTATATACTATTAGAGGAGAGATATAGTGTATATACTATTAGAGGAGGGATATAGTGTATATACTATTAGAGGAGAGATATAGTGTATATACTATTAGAGGAGAGATATAGTGTATATACTATTAGAGGAGAGATATAGTGTATATACTATTAGAGGAGGGATATAGTGTATATACTATTAGAGGAGAGATATAGTGTATATACTATTAGAGGAGAGATATAGTGTATATACTATTAGAGGAGAGATATAGTGTATATACTATTAGAGGAGAGATATAGTGTATATACTATTAGAGGAGAGATATCCTGTATATACTATTAGAGGAGAGATATCCTGTATATACTATTAGAGGAGAGATATCCTGTATATACTATTAGAGGAGGGATATAGTGTATATACTATTAGAGGAGAGATATAGTGTATATACTATTAGAGGAGGGATATAGTGTATATACTATTAGAGGAGAGATATAGTGTATATACTATTAGAGGAGGGATATAGTGTATATACTATTAGAGGAGAGATATTGTGTATATACTATTAGAGGAGGGATATAGTGTATATACTATTAGAGGAGAGATATAGTGTATATACTATTAGAGGAGAGATATAGTGTATATACTATTAGAGGAGGGATATAGTGTATATACTATTAGAGGAGAGATATAGTGTATATACTATTAGAGGAGGGATATAGTGTATATACTATTAGAGGAGAGATATAGTGTATATACTATTAGAGGAGGGATATAGTGTATATACTATTAGAGGAGGGATATAGTGTATATACTATTAGAGGAGAGATATAGTGTATATACTATTAGAGGAGGGATATAGTGTATATACTATTAGAGGAGAGATATAGTGTATATACTATTAGAGGAGAGATATCGTGTATATACTATTAGAGGAGAGATATCGTGTATATACTATTAAAGGGTCAATCTGGTAAATATCATCAGATTTATTAACTTTAACCCCATTTTGTTACTGGCCGATTAATCGATTATGAAAATAGTAATCGATTAATTTCATAATCGATTAGTTGTTTCAGCCCTAGTATATACGTACATAAATAGCGAATTTCAACAAATACGAACGAAGGAATTCGATAATCTACGAATAATAACGAATTATCCGAAAACGTAGTAATGTAACATAACGAATATAACGGAACGAATTGATGTATTTTACGAATGACAGCGAACCCCGAAACTAAACGAAATTTTCCGCTGTGCACAAGTCTAAAAACCCGTCACCAATTTTTCATTGGAAAAGCCAAAACTCTGAGTTTTACTACCACTGGGAGCCGTTCATCTGTTCCGCGCAAGTCTCGCGTTTTGGTGCCACTTCATGATTTTAGAAGAACCCGGGGGGGGGGGGGGGGGGGTTTCCCTTCCTTACACGCCGAAACGGATTTCTGGAAGACGTACGCATTGGAAGCAAAGTGACCCCAAAACTATTCAAATTTTGCCCGTTTTATATCGACCCGTCAACGTGAATTCTTTATTGCGTTAATTTCTCTTACCTGTTCATAGAACTCGTTGACGATTCCTTCCGTCCACTTCAAATGCAGCTCCCGCGTCTTCGCCGGCCCATTAATGTCCGCCAGTTTGATGCACACTTGGCACACCAGAAGGCGGTCATTCTCATTGGTCCAGTCGATGCCGTTACTGCTAACATCGTTCACCTGAGGAGAAACCGAGATTAAATAAAAGCAAAAATCTACCTTCATTTTTTTTCCCCTTCTGAAACATTTTTGTGTCTAACTTTTTGACAAACGTCCGATGTCTTCAGAAGTAAAAAAGCAAAAAAAAAAAAAAAAAAAACACACACACCTAGGAAAAACACATTTCATGCATATATTCTGGATCATGTGTACACTATATGACCAAAAGTCTGTGAACCCCTGATGCATCAAACCTCTACGACAGTGATTCTCAACCAGGGTTCTGTGGATCCCTAGGGTTCCTCCAGAGGTTGTAGGGGTTCCTTCAGCATTGGGCCATTTCTGCCCCTCAGATAAGTTCCCACCGACATTCCCATTGATCTTTTTAGCTCTCTGTAAGGAGGTGATTCTTCCCAATGACCACAAGTGTAAGGACCATTCTTCCCACTGACCATCACACTAATGTATCATGAGGTGTAGAGTTATAATTTTTTAGCAGGGGTTCCCCAAGACTGGAGAACTATTTCAAGGGTTCCTCTGTGTTGAAAAGGTTGAGAAAGGCTGATCTACGAGCTTGATGGACATCCCATTCCAAAACCATGGCCATTAATATGGAGTTGCCCCTCTCCCCATAGCATGGCCATTAATATGGAGTTGCCCCTCCCACCATGGACATTAATATGAAGCTGCCCCCTCCCCCCCATAGCATAGCCATTAATATGGAGTTGCCCCTCTCCCCATGGCTATAAATATGGAGCTGCCCCTCTCCCCATGGCTAAAAATATGGAGCTGCCCCCTCCCCCCCCCCATAGCATGGCTATAAATATGGAGTTGCCCCTCTCCCCATGGCTATAAATATGGAGTTGCCCCTCTCCCCATGGCTATAAATATGGAGCTGCCCCTCTCCCCATGGTTATAAATATGGAGCTGCCCCCTCCCCCCCATAGCATGGCCATTAATATGGAGTTGCCCCTCTCCCCATGGCCATTAATATGGAGCTGCCCCTCTACCCCCCATAGCATGGCCATTAATATGGAGTTGCCCCTCTCTCCCCATGGTTATAAATATGGAGCTGCCCCCTCCCCCCCATAGCATGGCCATTAATATGGAGTTGCCCCTCTCTCCCCATGGTTATAAATATGGAGCTGCCCCCTCCCCCCCATAGCATGGCCATTAATAAGAAGTTGCACAACCCCCCCTCCTCCCATGGCCATTAATATGGAGCTGCGCCCTCCCCCCATGGCCATTAATATGGAGCTGCCCCCTCCCCCCATAGCATGGCCATTAATATGGAGCTGCCCCCTCCCCCCATGGCCATTAATATGGAGTTGCCCCTCTCCCCATGGCTATAAATATGGAGCTGCCCCCCCCCCCCCCATAGCATGGCCATTAATATGGAGACTAAGCCCTCACTGCATGGGTTAACTGCTTGTTTAGTCTATGGGACAGTAACAGCACTTCTGCTTACCTGATCCTCCACTTCCCTGACAAAACTGCACTCTCCTCCGCTCCGACAGGTGGTGTGCCCCTAAGCATGCTCATCTCTAGAGCAAGGCTATGGTTCCTGCATCGGTCTTGGTGACATCAGAGGACCTTAGACCACCAGAGTGCAGGGAAGAAGAGGTTGCGGGAACAGGTCTGGCAGCGCAGAGGAGCATGGGGGAGCAGAAGATCGGGTAAGCAAAGTGGATTTACCTGGTCCCCTTTGACCAGCTTTTCCAACTGGGGTGTCACCAGAGTTTGCCAGGGGTGCTGCGGCATCCTGTTAGAGAGTGCCTGTGACTGAGCTCTTCCCGAGTCCTGACCTACTGCACCTCCCCTACAGTGCAGGACCCAGAAGTGAAGGTATGGGTACAGTACCTCAGTTTTTAAAAAGGCTTTATGTATGTACTGTATGTGTGTGTATAGATGTGTGTGCATATAAGTGTGTGTGTATAGATGTGTGTGCATGTATGTGTGTGTATAGATGTGTGTGCATGTATGTGTGTGTGTGTGTGTGTGTGTGTGTGTGTGTGTGTACGTGAGTTTATATATGTGTGAGTATGTATGCATGTATGTGTGAGTATGTGTGTTTATATGTAAGTAAATATGTGTGTGTGTGTGTGTGTGTGTGTGACCTTTTGTATGAATGTGCGTTACTTTTAACCAATGGTGCCGTTGAATGTGACGGGGTACATTTCCTGCTGTGACTGAAGCATGTGTACGACCTGAGCCTCTGCAGCTTAAGGCGGTGAAGCTGGGGGTGGTAACATAACTCAATCGTATGGATTCACTGCCCCCAAACCTTGTGTGTGACTGAGCCCCTAGGCTTGGATCACATCTGTGTATCTGTGTGCTGGGTGTAGGGCTGTCCTACCCAAAGAAATGCAGGAAAAAAGTCCCTGATACCTAAAAAAAAATCTCGGCACATCAACTTCAGGGACAACATGTTCACTTGCTGCCTAATATATCCCACAGACTTTCAGATGCCATTGTAATCAGATACACAGTATTATTCACAGATGGTAGGTCAGTGGTCATAATGTTATGGCTGATTGGTGTATGTGACTTGTGTGTGTATACATTGTACATATATGACTTTTGTGTACATACAGTAATTAACTTGTGTGTTCATTGTATACAATGTACATATGCAGTATATGTCCTGTGTAGATACATTGTACAGATAAGACCTGTGGGGTATACTCTGCCCCGTGATGCTGGGGCTATATACTCTGCCCCGTGATGCTGGGGCTATATACCCTGCCCCGTGATGCTGGGGCTATATACCCTGCCCCGTGGTGCTGGGGCTATATACCCTTCCCCGTGGTGCTGGGGCTATATACCCTGCCCCGTGGTGCTGGGGCTATATACCCTGCCCCGTGGTGCTGGGGCTATATACCCTGCCCCGTGGTGCTGGGGCTATATACCCTGCCCCGTGGTGCTGGGGCTATATACCCTGCCCCGTGGTGCTGGGCCTATATACCCTGCCCCGTGGTGCTGGGCCTATATACCCTGCCCCGTGGTGCTGGGGCTATATACCCTGCCCCGTGGTGCTGGGGCTATATACCCTGCCCCGTGGTGCTGGGCCTATATACCCTGCCCCGTGGTGCTGGGCCTATATACCCTGCCCCGTGGTGCTGGGGCTATATACCCTTCCCCGTGGTGCTGGGCCTATATACCCTGCCCCGTGGTGCTGGGCCTATATACCCTGCCCCGTGATGCTGGGCCTATATACCCTGCCCCGTGATGCTGGGCCTATATACCCTGCCCCGTGGTGCTGGGGCTATATACCCTTCCCCGTGGTGCTGGGCCTATATACCCTGCCCCGTGATGCTGGGCCTATATACCCTGCCCCGTGATGCTGGGGCTATATACCCTGCCCCGTGATGCTGGGGCTATATACCCTGCCCCGTGGTGCTGGGCCTATATACCCTGCCCCGTGATGCTGGGCCTATATACCCTGCCCCGTGATGCTGGGGCTATATACCCTGCCCCGTGATGCTGGGGCTATATACCCTGCCCCGTGATGCTGGGCCTATATACCCTGCCCCGTGATGCTGGGCCTATATACCCTGCCCCGTGATGCTGGGCCTATATACCCTGCCCCGTGATGCTGGGGCTATATACTCTGTCCTGTGATGCTGAGCTGTATATTTCTGACACCATGGGTGGAAGCAAGTGGAATACTGGGGCTGGAGTGGGTAGATTCTATAAGGGGTGGAGCTTATGAGAAGTGGAAGGGGTCAAAAAGGAAGGGTGGGGTCTGGCACCCCCCCATCCTAAAACTTCATTAGCCGCCACTGAGTTGCCCCCCCTCCTCCCATGGTCATTAATACGGCGTTGCCCCCTTCCTCCATTGCCAATAAAATTGAGTTTATTGGCAATGCTCCACTCTTCTGGGTCCTTCCACAAGGCATTGGAGGGTGCCTGTGGGAATTTGTTCCCATTTGTGAGATCAAGAAATGATGTTGGATGAGAAGTCATGGCTCACACCTTGGGCTGGGCTGCCCCCCACCCCTCAAAAAAATAAATAAAAAAAATTAATTCATTTCAAAAGTGTACAGTCATGTTAGGATTGTGCAGGTAGGTTAGGAACACCATGCGTAATTAAAAAGTCTCAGAGACTCCAGCTGTTTGATCACTTATTTGGTGTATGATATAAAATATGGTCAGTGTGTTTCTGGAGAACTGGGGCTCCCTCTAATTTTGGGGTTTGGTCCACCTTGGGTTCCACATAAGGTGCAAAAAAAAAAAAAAAAAAAAAAGACCTGGCTCACAGCGATCTAACTCATGCCAAAGTTTTTTTAGTAGGGTAAGGTCAGGGCTCTGTACAGGACACTCAAGTTCCTCCACACCTTGAGCCCCCATGTTGGGCACCAAAAAAAAAAAAAGACCTGACTCACAGTTAGCGATCCAATTCATCCCAAAATCCCAAAGGTGTTTATTTGGTCAGGGCTCTGCACAGGACACTGGAATTCCTCCACACCAAACTGGTCAAGCTGAGGTCGGGTACTGATGTTGGCTAGAAAGACATGGCTTTTATGCCACGTGTTGGGCACCAAAAAAAAGACCTAGCTCACCATCAGCATTCCAATTCATCCCAAAGGTGTTTAGTAGGACTGAGGTCAGGGCACTTGAGTTCCTTCATGACCTCAAACCTATTGAACGCTTTTGGGATGAGAAGACCTCATCCCAAAGGTGTTCCGTAGGGTTAAGTGCAGGCACTGATGGTGGATGAGAAGACTTTGTACCAAAAAGGTCTTCCTAAAGTAGGGTTGAGGTCAGGGCCCTGTTCAGGACCACTTGAGTTCCTCCACACCCAAAACAGCATTTGTGAGGTCCAGTATTGATGTTGAGAAGGGTCATAGTCAGCATTCCAAAGGTGTGAAGGACACAGGAGATCCTCCACACCGAACTGGTCACACCATGTCTTTACGGAGCTGGCTTTGTACCCCGGGGGGGGGGGGGGGGGCAGTCTGTGTCCCATTAGGAAGGTTTGCCTTCACTTTCTGTCTTGGGGATTCAATGGGAAAAGAGAGGAAATCCTCTTTTGTACACTGGAGCAACTGTTGCCATTGGACAACCATACATTTTTGACTTCTCATCCCTTTCTGCTCTGGTGGTAATGGTCAGCAGGACAAATAGAGCAAAGCTACCCAGTGGAGACATAACACAGCAATTGAATCTGTCCTAAAAAATTAGGTTGATGGATCCCCAACACTTGCCGATTCATTTATTCTAAGGTTTGGATTTTTTAAGGGTTACATTTACACACCAGCTGTTCTCTAACTGCTTTGCAAAACATTTTTCTGACCCTGCGAGCCTGGAACTGGTAATACACAGCACGCACCTTTGCATTGAACTCCGCCAGGAAATCGAAGTGCTTCTTGAGGTCGGTGGCAAGGATGGCTTCGATGACGAGAAAGCGGAACCGCTTGAACTGTACATGGTCCAGGTAGGTTAGGAAGTTGTATTCTGGCTGGGACAGGAAGAGGTTCCAGGCGGAGGCCGCGTGGTGATTCTCCAGGACCGACCGATCGTTATACAGAACAGCCTGAAACAAAAATAAGCAGGGAGATGGCTGAGAGACTCGTAGGTGGCAACTGTCTACAACTTTGGCCTCCAAACTTTCTAAACAAAAGGGCCATTTTACTGTTCTTCAGACTTTAGGGGGGCCAGACTGTGGTCATTCGGAGTAGAGCATGTCCTGGTGTTAGTGGGAGTAAACAGTTTCCCCTCTTTGGTATTAGGGGGAGGAATAGTGGACCATCGTTCCCGTCAGCGGGAGGAATAGTGGCCCGCCGTTCCCGTCAGCGGGAGGAATAGTGGCCCGCCGTTCCCGTCAGCGGGAAGAATAGTGGCCCGCCGTTCCCGTCAGCGGGAAGAATAGTGGCCCGCCGTTCCCGTCAGCTGGAAGAATAGTGGCCCGCCGTTCCCGTCAGCGGGAGGAATAGTGGCCCGCCGTTCCCGTCAGCGGGAGGAATAGTGGCCCGCCGTTCCCGTCAGCGGGAGGAATAGTGGCCCGCCGTTACCGTCAGCGGGAGGAATAGTGGCCCGCCGTTCCCGTCAGCGGGAGGAATAGTGGCCCGCCGTTCCCGTCAGCGGGAGGAATAGTGGCCCGCCGTTCCCGTCAGCGGGAGGAATAGTGGCCCGCCGTTCCCGTCAGCGGGAGGAATAGTGGCCCGCCGTTCCCGTCAGCGGGAGGAATAGTGGCCCGCCGTTCCCGTCAGCGGGAGGAATAGTGGCCCGCCGTTCCCGTCAGCGGGAGGAATAGTGGCCCGCCGTTCCCGTCAGCGGGAGGAATAGTGGCCCGCCGTTCCCGTCAGCGGGAGGAATAGTGGCCCGCCGTTCCCGTCAGCGGGAGGAATAGTGGCCCGCCGTTCCCGTCAGCGGGAGGAATAGTGGCCCGCCGTTCCCGTCAGCGGGAGGAATAGTGGCCCGCCGTTCCCGTCAGCGGGAGGAATAGTGGCCCGCCGTTCCCGTCAGCGGGAGGAATAGTGGCCCGCAGTTCCCGTCAGCGGGAGGAATAGTGGCCCGTCGTTCCCGTCAGCGGGAGGAATAGTGGCCCGCCGTTCCCGTCAGCGGGAGGAATAGTGGCCCGCCGTTCCCGTCAGCGGGAGGAATAGTGGCCCGCAGTTCCCGTCAGCGGGAGGAATAGTGGCCCGCCGTTCCCGTCAGCGGGAGGATTAGTGGCCCATCGTTCCCGTCAGCGGGAGGAATAGTGGCCCATCGTTCCCGCCAGCGGTTCGTGGCGGAGGGAGGAACAAGGAATAAGAACAAATGAAGACCGATTTCAGACATTATATTAGATACAGTGGTGCTCAAAAGTTTGCATACCCTGACAGAAATTGTGAAATTTTGGCAGTAATATTGAAAATATGACGATCATGCCAAAAAACTGTCTTTTATTTAACCACTTCCCGACCGGCACACGCCGATGTACGTTCGCAGAATGGCACGGGCAGGCATATTGGCGTACAGGTACGTCCAGTTTTAAATGCCGCCCTGCCATCGCGAGTGCACCGCCGGCGTCACGCTCACGTGCCGGTCGGGACCCCCGTGAGTCCGGTCGCGGGTCCCGTGGACTCGGTCGCCACGGGCATCGTCTCACGGGGCGGACGAACTAGGAGATGCCGTTGTAAACAGCATCTCCCCGTTCTGCCTAGCAACAACTGACGCTGATCTCTGCTCCATGTGATTGGAGCAGAGATCAGTGTTCACTAAAACAAAGTCCAGCCCCCAACAGTTAGTAACACACCCCTAGGAACACTTAACCCCTACACTGCCACCCACTGGTTAACCCTTTCACTGCCAGTGTCATTTACACAGGAATCACTGCATTTGTATAGCACTGATTACTGTATAAATGACAATGGTCCCAAAAATGTGTCAAAAATTTCCGATGTGTCCGCCATAATGTCGCAGTCGCAATAAAAATCGCTGATCGCCGCCATTACTAGTAAAAAGAAATTATTAATAAAAATGCCATAAAACTATCCCCTATTTTGTAAACGCTATAACTTTTGCGCAAACCAATCAATAATCGCTTATTGCGATTTTTTTACCAAAATATGTAGAAGAATACGTATCGGCCTAAACTGAGGGAAACACATTTTTTTTATATATATTTGGGGGGATATTTATTATAACAAAAAGTAAAAAATAATGCGTTTTTTTTAAAATTGTCGCTCTATTTTTGTTTATAGCGCAAAAAAAAACGCAGAGGTGATCAAATACCACCAAGAGAAAGCTCTATTTGTGGGGAAAAAAAGGACGGCAATTTTGTTTTGGAACCACGTCGCACGACCGCGCAATTGTGAGTTAAAGCGACGCAGCGCCGAATCGCAAAAAGTGGTCTGGTCTTAAGCCAGCAAAATGGTCCGGGGGCTGACATGACGCCATTTATTATCACATCGTTTTCTGGATCCTTTTTAAATCATAACAACAGAAATCATCCAAATGGCCCTGACAAAGTTTACATACCCTGGAATGCTTGGCCTTGGTACAGACACAGAAGGCGGCACACACATGGGTTAAAATGCCAATTAAAAGGTTAATTTCCCACATTTGCGGCTTTTTAAATCACAATCAGTGTCTGTGTGAAAATAGTCAATGAGTTTGTTAGCTCTCACATGGATGCAGTAAGCAGGTTAGACACTGAGCCATGAAGAGGTAGAAAAGAAAAGTCAAAAGACCTGTGTAACAAGGTAATGAAACTTTACAAAGATGGAAAAGGATATCAAAATATATCCGAAGCCTTGAATATGTCAGTCAGTGCTGTTCAGTCACTTATTAAGAAGTGGAAAATTAGGGGCTCTCTTGATACCAAGCCAAGGTCCGGTAAACCAAGAAAGATTTCAGCCACAACTGTCACAGGAACTGTTCGGGATACAAAAAAAAAAAAACCCATAGGTGACCTCAGGAGAAATACCGGCTGCTCTGGAAAAAGACGGTGTGGTTGTTTTTAAGTAGCACAATTCAACGATATTTGAACAAAAAAAGAGCTGCATGGTCAAGTTGCCAGAAAGAAGCCTTTACTGTCCAAGTTCCACAAAAAAGCCCGGTTACAATATACTCAACACCTTGACACTCCTCATTGGGCTTTTTTGTGGCATTGGCGCAGTAAAGGCTTAGTTCTGGCAGCTCATCCACGCAGCTCTTTTTTATCGTATCGTTGAATTCTGCTCCTTAAAAACAACCACTCTACCTTTTAGGCGAGCAGCCTGTATTTCTCCTGAGGTTGCCTGTGGGGGGTTTTTCTTTGCGTCCTGGGCAATTCTTCCGCCAGTTGTGGCTGAAATCTTTCTTGGTCTACCTGACCTTGGCTTGGTATCAAAAGAGAGCCCCTAATTTTCCACTTCTTAATAAGTGACTGAACAGTACTGACTGGCATATTCAAGACTTTGGATACATTTTGATATCCTTTTCCATCTTTGTAAAGTTTCATTACCTTGCTACGCAGGTCTTTTGACTGTTCTTTTCTACCTCTTCATGGCTCAGTGTCTAACCTGCTTAAAGAGGGATTTCACTGTAAAAAAAAAAAAAAAAAAAAAAATATTAAAAGCCAGCTTCTACAAATACTTTTAATAAATGGACACTTACCTGTCCCGGGGTCCAGCGAGGCCGATCGACCGCTCAGCTCTCAGCCGCCGCCATTCTCGGTGAGGGAATCAGGAAGCGAATCGTTACGGCTTCACTTCCCGGTTCCCTACTGCACATGCGCGAGTCGCGCAGCGCAATGGGAATGGTCCGCACTGTCTATGGGACCCGTGTGTCCCCCAACAGACAGCGTGGCGGGACAGGAAGAGGCGTAGACCCCCGTGGGAGTCTATGCCCGGATGTGGGTGCAAATACCTGTCTAAGACAGGTATCTGCACCCCCCCTCCCCCTGAAAGGTGCCAAATGTGACACCGGAGAGGGGGGGGGGGTTCCGATGAGCGGAAGTTCCACTTTAGGGTGGAACCCCGCTTTAGTGCATCCACGTGAGAGCTAACAAACTCATTGACTATTTATACACTAATTGTGATTTAAAAAAAAGCCACAAATGTGGGAAATTAACCTTTAAAGTGGTTGTAAACCCTTACAACACACTTTGACCTACAGGTAAGCCTAGATTAAGGCTTACCTGTAGGTCCAAGAAATATCTCCTAAACCTACACGGCAATATGCCACACGTGGCGGCTCCCGTGCGCATGCGCAGCAGTGACGTCATCGCGGCTTCGCTGAATGACAGCGGCGGGACCCACCGAGAAAATGGATGCGCCGGACTACAGGGGACAGCAGTGACCTGTGTCAGGTAAGTGACACATAATGGACTACTATGTGATGCGATGCGATGCGATGCATAGTAGTCCATTATGCTTTACCTTTGCAAGGAATGAAAGAGGAAGTAAAACCCATCAGGGTCTACTTTCTCTTTAATTGCCATTTTAACCTGTGCGTGTGCCACCCTTCTGTGTCTGTACCAAGGCAAAACCTTCCAGGGTATGTAAACTTTTTATCAGGGCCGTTTCTGCTATCATTATGATTTAAAAAGGATCCAAAAAAAAAAAAAACTGTGTGATAATGAATGGATTCATGCGATCGCTATCCTTAAATAAAAGACAGTTATTTTTTTTGGCATGATCGGTCATATTTTCAATATTAATGCCAAAATGTCACAATTTCTGTCAGGGTGTGCAAACTTTTGAGCACCACTGTATCTAATATAATGTCTGAAATCAGTTATTTGGCACGATCAGTCATATTTTCAATATTAATTTAAAAAAAAAAATCAAAAAAAAATAACAATTTCTGCCAGGGTGTGCAAACTTTTGAAACATTAAAAATAATTTGGGGCCTTTTATAATGTAGAAGACCCAACAAACCTCTTTAAAATGGGGGAAAAAACGGCATTACTGAAGGTAAAGTTATTTTATTTATTTTTATTTATTTTTTTTAATTGAAGAGTCGTCCATCCCCCCCCCCTCCCCCCCCCCTCCGGCCAGGAAGACCTGTTGCACTTGATGGTTAAACATAAAATAAGATAAATCATAAAGCTAAAGTTGAATCATTCAACGTTAAACCAATTTAGAAGCCTTAATGTCTGTGCTGAAAAATGTCTCGGGCCTCCCTCGTGGCCATGTCAAATCGATCTTCATAATGGGATTAAAACGGCACTCAGCTGATCCACCATAATCAGGTTATCCTTGAGGGTGAATCCGTGTTCTGCGGCTTCTAATCAAGCGGAGAAGATGAGTGCCGGACGTGCGTCTATCTCTGCGCTCCGGCTTTCAACACAGACCCCCCCCCCCCTCGCCCCCCCTTATAGGGTTGATTACAGAGATTCCAGCAAACAGCCCCCAGTTCTCGGCCAAAATGGGACAAGGAAAGCGACTGGCGCTGTGCGTCCAATTTAATAACCACTGATTGCGCAGATGACAAAGGAAAGGTCTGTGCGTTTCTCGTAAGCCACCAAAACGAGCCCAACCCAATAATCAGCTTTTTTTAAATGAATGGGCCATAAACGCCATAAACAGATGTCATGCCAAATTCCCCCCCTTGGCGTTTCTGCAGGAGGATCGGAGATCTCCAGCAAAGATCAGTGTTAGATATACAAAGTATCTCCCGGGGATCAGGGGGGGTCTACACGGGGGAGGGGCCTTCAACCATCAATCTCAGGAGATGAAAGCCAAGGTTGGGACAAATTCCCTCAATCAGACTCCAGATGGGAAATGATCCCCCAAGATCAGAAATGAAACAATATCATTTTTTACAGGAATATGGTTACAAGAGAAACGGGAATCCCAAAACGAGGGTCACAACAATATAGGATCCTTGAATCGGGACAGAGTCCTTGTAATCAGTGTAAAAAAGGGGCAAAAATCCTGGAAGACTTTGATTAGGAGAGGATCATCTTGGATCAGAAATAGGATAAGATCAGAGACAGCAGAGGACCAGAACTGGTGGGGGTTTAAAACTGCCATGGCAGAAGATCAAAACTGGGCTGGCAGAAAAACCGAGCTGGCGCAGCAGAGGGCCCCCGAGCCGGGGGGAAAGCAGAGGGCCCCCGAGCCGGGGGGAAAGCAGAGGGCCCCCGAGCCGGGGGGAAAGCAGAGGGCCCCCGAGCCGGGGGGAAAGCAGAGGGCCACCGAGCCGGGGGGAAAGCAGAGGGCCACCGAGCCGGGGGGAAAGCAGAGGGCCCCCGAGCCGGGGGGAAAGCAGAGGGCCCCCGAGCCGGGGGGAAAGCAGAGGACCACCGAGCCGGGGGGAAAGCAGAGGACCACCGAGCCGGGGGGAAAGCAGAGGGCCCCCGAGCCGGGGGGAAAGCAGAGGGCCCCCCAGCCGGGGGGAAAGCAGAGGGCCCCCCAGCCGGGGGGAAAGCAGAGGGCCCCCCAGCCGGGGGAAAGCAGAGGGCCCCCCAGCCGGGGGAAAGCAGAGGGCCCCCCAGCCGGGGGAAAGCAGAGGGCCCGAGCCGGGGGAAAGCAGAGGGCCTGAGCCAGGAAGGCAGAGGATCCAAACTTGGGCAGCAGAGGATCAGAATTGAGATGGCAGAAGTTCAGAAAGCAGAAGATAAGATCTGGGACGAGAGAGGATGATCTGGAATCAGGACAGGAGAGGTTCTGGACAGAAAGGTGATAGGAGAGGTGAAGACTGAAGGTGACGATTATAAATCTGGTAACAACGGTAGGATATTTTCTATCAGCATCCAGACAGGAGAGGGATCTTTCGGGATCAGTGTCAGGATCTTCCATGGTCTGCACAAAAAGGGAGAACCTTCAGAGGTTTAAAGTCAGGGGAGGGAAGGATTTTCAAGGTGATGATGACAGAAAAGGATCCACAGATGACCTGGAGAACCTCCAAGGACGGGGATGAGAAAATATAAAAGATGTAAAAAAAAAAAAACCTGTACTCACCTGTGGAGCATTGGTGGCCACAAGAAAGGCATTGGTGCGACCCGGGTGATCGTAGTCATGCATAGCTGCCGCCACATAGAGCGCCATGAGTTCCAGGGCGGGGATGTTGGTCGCCAAGCATCCATAGCTGTCGTCGTTGACTTGGCAGCTCTTTGAGGTCAGATAGACATGAGCGGGGCCCACATTGTCCGCATCTAGAGAGGGGAAAACACCGAAAATAAGACAATATCTAACAAAGAGAAAATGCCAAGAGATGAGATAAAGAAAACACGCCGTGGCGCAGTCACCGTGTCACAAAAAAAAAACTCTACCTAAAACTTTTTTTTTCCTTGGAGAGAATGGTGAAGGACTTGATTTTCCACTGGTACGGTTCTGCTCTGTGGATATATTCCTATATAAACACCACAATGGGGAAGTACCACCAGAATTATGATGTCACTGCCCCCCTTTCTACACCTTCTGTAGGCATATATACAGAAAGCTCTCTGGTGAGGGGAACCAGCGGGGGGCCCTGATGTCATATGACCAAGGATGAGAGGACATCTCCCTGGAACCTCAAACTTAATGGTTTATTCCTAAAAAGCATTTGATTGATTGATTGATTGATTGATTTGTCAGCATTAAAACAATTATTTAACCCCTTTTGCAGTCATAAAAAAAAAACTGCAGAAATAGCTTTATTGGAACTCTTCAAATTTGTCTGCAATATCCATTTTGCTCCTCCAGAAGAGTTTGGGTGTTTCCAGGGAAGAGGAGCTTTAATACTGCAGTCTACAAGGGCATTGTAGACAATTGTGCTCTTCCAACATTGCGGTAACAGTTCAGCGAAGACCCCTTTTCTTTTCACAATTTCCCTTTTGTTACCTGTGTATTGTATGGATTGCCTAGTTATTGCCCACATATTCTAAAGATTGCCCATTTATTGTCCATGTATTGTCAGCATTGTCCATTTGTTGGCCCTGTATTGTCAGAGTTGCCGTTTGTTGCCAAGTCATTGTAACAACTGCCCATTTATCGTCAAGTATTGCCTATTTATTGTCCACATAGTAAAACGATTATAGTGACAAGCTGGTCCATTCGCTGCCCTGAATTGTCAGAATTGCCCATTTGTTGCCCATGTATTGTTAATATTACAGGTTTTATTCTAAAGTTTGCTCATTTGTTGTCCTCATGATGTCACAGTTGCCCATTTGTTGCCGCTGTATTATCACAGTTGCCCATGGACCGTTGCTAACTTGGTGTCATTGTCAGGATTGTCCATTTGTTGCCAACGCAATGCAGAAATTGCCCATTGGTTGCCCATGTATTGCCTGGATTGTGTACTTGTTGCTCATGTATTGCGTGGATGGTGTACTTGTTTGCTTATGTATGGCCTGGTTTGTGTATTTGTTGTCACTGTATCACCACAGTTGCCTCCTGGTTGCTCCTGTATTGCCATAGTTGCCCATTTTTTGCCCCTGTATTACCACAGTTGACCATTTGATGCTCCTGCATTGCCATAGTTGCCCCTGTATTGTCACAGTTGTCCATGTATTGTCAAGGCTGCCCATTTGTTGCCCTTTTTTTTAAATGTTAAATTTTATGATCATTTAATCCCCTACAGGTCGGGCACTATTGCTTTACTCTAATCCCCTTTACCTTACAAGTGAACATTTGGACATTTTCTTAAAAGGTAGATTTTAACACCCCCCAATTTCACTGCAAGTTCTCTAGTATAGAAATAATTACAAAATGACACACAAGGAGGATTGTATCAGAGTAATGCAGTGATGATCCCTCCCACAGCCATGAATAGAATACAATAAAGAGATCTGGGTTCCCGTTTAATATCAGCGTCATCACTGACCTCAGGTGTGTTGTGGGGAATAACTGGATGGAAATCTGTGGTTTGTTTTCAGCATTAGTATCTGGATAGGACTGCCCATATTTTGGAATCCCCCTCATAATTTCCTCATATTTCTGCCTCTATGTAAAGAGGTCGGAGGTGGCGGGTTGGCGCTGGGCCGTCGAGGGATGTGAAGTGATTGCGGCGTCTCTCCCTGCCCAGCACAGTCTGCAGGATGGCCGGGGATGAAGTCACTGTACTCAGTGCTGGCACAGACACAGAGATCCATGTACTGTGCTCAGACCTGTCCTGGCAGACGCCGGATACATGACTACTGCATTATGCTATGAGGCTTTATTTCTCGGCTGCCTAATTGCTCACCGTCTGCCAAGGCAGCACTCAGCCACCATAGATACCCTGATAATCTCTCTGTACAATGGGGGGATAGAGGCCTGGCATAGACTGACAAACGGGAGGCCACTCGGTGCCCAGTGAAAGAGGGCGAGCGGGCGGGCCTCGGTGCCCAGTGAAAGAGGGAGGATGGGCCTCGGTGCCCAGTGAGAGGGAGGATGGGCCTTGGTGCCCAGTGAGAGGGAGGACGGGCCTCGGCGCCCAGTGAGAGGGAGGACGGGCCTCGGCGCCCAGGGAGAGGGAGGACGGGCCTCGGCGCCCAGGGAGAGGGAGGACGGGCCTCGGCGCCCAGGGAGAGGGAGGACGGGCCTCGGCGCCCAGGGAGAGGGAGGACGGGCCTCGGCGCCCAGGGAGAGGGAGGACGGGCCTCGGCGCCCAGGGAGAGGGAGGACGGGCCTCGGCGCCCAGCGAGAGAGGGAGGACGGGCCTCGGCGCCCAGCGAGAGAGGGAGGACGGGCCTCGGCGCCCAGCGAGAGAGGGAGGACGGGCCTCGGCGCCCAGCGAGAGAGGGAGGACGGGCCTCGGCGCCCAGCGGCAGAGGGAGGACGGGCCTCGGCGCCCAGCGAGAGAGGGAGAACGGGCCTCGGCGCCCAGCGGCAGAGGGAGGACGGGCCTCGGCGCCCAGCGGCAGAGGGAGGACGGGCCTCGGCGCCCAGCGGCAGAGGGAGGACGGGCCTCGGCGCCCAGCGGCAGAGGGAGGACGGGCCTCGGCGCCCAGCGGCAGAGGGAGGACGGGCCTCGGCGCCCAGCGGCAGAGGGAGGACGGGCCTCGGCGCCCAGCGACAGAGGGAGGACGGGCCTCGGCGCCCAGCGACAGAGGGAGGACGGGCCTCGGCGCCCAATGACAGAGGGGGGAAATGGCTCAGTGCAGACTGACAGAGGGAGGCTTGGGGCATACTGACGGAGGGGAGCCACGTCTGCAAAGTGCCAGGAGGTGGCTGGAACTTGGGGCAGACTGATTAAGGGAGGCCGTGTCTCAACACAGACTCACAGAGGTCTAAATATTAAATGGTGGAAAATCTTTTTATTCTCTGAACAAAAGTGAAGTGGCACCCTGGCTTTGAGCCCCAAGGCAGCTGCCAATTCCGCCTTCCCCTAGTTGCAAGTCTGATCAATTTGCTCACATCAATGAAAACAATTGATCTTCACTGTCACCTTTTCATAATGCGGAGGGTTGAGGTGGGGGTAGCGGGGTAGGACAATCGATGCATTTTTGGCTGGCAGCGCATGGTCACGGTGCGCACCCCAAACCAGGTCCTGTAAATGATGCGGTTGATGCCAGCGTGCCAATCTGTGCACCGTCATGGATGGAGGCGACACCATCGTGTTTGGATATCAGCCATCCCACGCACCCCCATAGCGACACCACTGCACGGGGCAATCCGTTCCATTGATGTGGAGACAGTTACATAAACAACCCCATAAAGGGGCCACGGCAGATCTGCTGTGTAATCTGGGATCTCTCCGCTCACCGAGATTAATCATCCCACCAGCGTCACAGCCATGAATCACCACAAGCGGCTGCCATTTCCCCTCCGCCCGAGCTGCTGCAATCAGGAGGAGATGGCGAGGCCGGGGGTATTTTTAGCTGGAGATGTTTAATTTCCTAATTATGTAAAGAAATATTAGACTAATGCAGAGCAAGTGCCAGCAAGATGCTGACTGCAGCAAAGGAACTCACGGGGAAAGGGATGGGGGGGAGATGATGGAACCCAGCCGGACACTTGGCAGGAGATCAGGAGAGATCAGCATTTCCTCATCAATCAACTAACCAGATAGGAACAGATCATAAAACAAGAGAGAGAAACAGAGAGCGCGAGAGACTGGCTGAAGCTCTAGAATCCTCCTCAGCGCCTGGACATGACACCGAGGTGAATTTCCTGCTGGATGCAGGCATGTACTGGCCATAGGGACTATAGGGAGTTTCCTGGTGGCCGATGGCTCAGTGGGCCGGTTTCAGTGACAGCCAGTGGCATCGCTGGGGGGGGGACTTTTGGGGCTATAGTCCAGAATCTGGGGCCCATAGCCCCGAGTCAGTCCAGGAGTCCTCAACCACAGGGTCCCGGCCCACTACCTGCCCTCTTTTTGGTGACCCTGATGTAAGGAGAGGCTCTCTGGGGACCCGGACGTAAGGGGGGAGGGGCTCTGCGGGGACCCGGATGTAAGGGGTTGGCTCTCTAGGGACACTGATGTAAGGCGGATGATCTCTGGGGACCCTGATGTAAGGCGGATGATCTCTGGGGACCCTGATGTAAGAGGGGCTCTCTGGGGACCCTGATGTAAGAGGGGCTCTCTGGGGACCCTGATGTAAGAGGGGCTCTCTGGGGACCCTGATGTAAGAGGGGCTCTCTGGGGACCCTGATGTAAGAGGGGCTCTCTGGGGACCCTGATGTAAGAGGGGCTCTCTGGGGACCCTGATGTAAGGGGAAGGCTATATGGGGACCCTGATGTAAGAGGGGCTCTCTGGGGACCCTGATGTAAGGGGAAGGCTATATGGGGACTCTGATGCAAGTGGGGGGCTCTTTGGGGACCAAGATGTAAGGAGGGGCTCTCTTGGGACCCTGATGTAAGGGGGGCTCTCTTGGGACCCTGATGTAAGGGGGGCTCTCTTGGGACCCTGATGTAAGGGGGGCTCTCTTGGGACCCTGATGTAAGGGGGGCTCTCTTGGGACCCTGATGTAAGGGGGGCTCTCTTGGGACCCTGATGTAAGGGGGGCTCTCTTGGGACCCTGATGTAAGGGGGGCTCTCCTGGGACCCTGATGTAAGGGGGGCTCTCCTGGGACCCTGATGTAAGGGGGGCTCTCCTGGGACCCTGATGTAAGGGGGGCTCTCCTGGGACCCTGATGTAAGGGGGGCTCTCTTGGGACCCTGATGTAAGGGGGGCTCTCTTGGGACCCTGATGTAAGGGGGGCTCTCTTGGGACCCTGATGTAAGGGGGGCTCTCTTGGGACCCTGATGTAAGGGGGGCTCTCTTGGGACCCTGATGTAAGGGGGGCTCTCTTGGGACCCTGATGTAAGGGGGGCTCTCTTGGGACCCTGATGTAAGGGGGGCTCTCTTGGGACCCTGATGTAAGGGGGGCTCTCTTGGGACCCTGATGTAAGGGGGGCTCTCTTGGGACCCTGATGTAAGGGGGGCTCTCTTGGGACCCTGATGTAAGGGGGGCTCTCTTGGGACCCTGATGTAAGGGGGGCTCTCTTGGGGCTTTTTTGCCCAATTGCGTATAGTTTATATACAGTTTTTTTGCGTGTTTGCAAAATTAAAGTGGGCCGGTCTGGATGAAGTCCAGGGCCAAATTTTTGTCCCAGTCCTGCCCTGGCTGGATGCAGACGACCTCCACCACTGTCACCAACACAGAGAGGCCTACAAGACAGTCTAAAAGTGCTGGAGAAATACAGTGCCACATGGGCACTACCTATCAACCCAAAGAAAACAAAAGTCATGGCGTTCCAAAGGAAGCACACCTAACAAATCAAGAACTCTTCTTTTACATTGACCAACTGGAGTCTTGATGAATCGAAAGCTACACATACCTTGGCCTAGAAATGATCCGATCGGGAGGCTTCTGCCAGCCACAGAGGTCCTAAAAGACACGCAGAACCTTTCTGTGCCACAAGCAGACAACTATAACACCTAAAATCACCAGTAAGAGACGGACCTAAAACCTTTGACAGTTGGACCACCCCAATCCTTCATGGCAGTGAAGTTTCGGGTCTGGCCACCTATTCAGACCAATCCAAATGGGACTCCACAGCATCTGAAATATTATATCTGGAATTCTGCAAGCATCTCTTCAAAGTCCATCGGAGCATCTCCAACAGTGCTTGCCAGGCGAGGAGTTGAGTAGATTTTTCTTATTGTTGGCAGTACAGAAGAGGGCGCTATATCCTATACCGGGACCAGCTACAAAACAGCAGCCCCAACTCATACCACCATAAAACCTTGCTGACCCACTAGGATCAGTCCAAATCATGCGAACCTACCACAAGTCATCAGCTCCTTGTCCACACAATGCGGCCTGGGAAAATCTCAAATAAAAGACATGATGACTCCAAATAAAAATATGTTGGAGAATGAAGAAATGAAATGAACTCCCAGAAAATACCTACTTACCAGTCACTACAGGGAGACGACAAACTGGCCCCATACCTGGAGGTGCTACAAGACCCCAAAGACAGACAGACTTGATCCTGTACAGACAGAACGCCCACCGCCTGGAAACCCAATCAGAGGACACAGACAGACCTACAAACCAAGGAGAGTAGACTGTGGCGGCGGAGTGACCACGGGGGGGCCTGGAGGATGAGGATCACCTCCTGCACTGGGGGCCCCGAGTGCAGTGAGGGACACTTCCAGAGACTCTTCCCTCTCATCCCGGACTTCACTTCTATAGAAAAGGAAACTCCACATTCTGCAGGGAGAAGAGGAGCCAAAATAGCCGCACAAAATGTGACAGACAGAGAGATATGATGAGGAACTCCAGACTTATAAATATCCAACATCACGGACTCAACCCCCCGCACCCCTTTGTATTATATTATATATGAGGCGTCCTGATAACATTTCCGGAGCCACCTTCTATTCCCCTTATATTGACCTTTACCCCTAGTGATGCCCTAGGGGTAATTCCTTCCACCACTCTCCCAATACTACCTATAATAAATAAATGTGTCTGGTTCTACCAATGGAGGCAATATGAATTTCAGAAACAGAGAGAAAGGTGGAGCAAACTGATTATAAAAGAAAGAAAAAGAGGGCGGGGCAGAGAGAAGAGAAATTGGGTGAAAGGGAGATATCGGGGGGGGGCGTGGGGGAGATATCAGGGGGGGGGCGTGGGGGAAGAGCGGCGTGGGGGAAGATATCGGGGGTGGCGTGGGGGAGATATCGGGGGCGGCGTGGGGGAGAGCGGCGTGGGGGAGGGGGGCATGGGGGAGAGCGGCGTGGGGGAGATATCGGGGGGCGGCGTGGGGGAGATATCCGGGGGCGGCGTGGGGGAGATATCCGGGGGGGGCGTGGGGGAGATATCGGGGGGGGGGGCGTGGGGGAGATAAGCGGGACGAGGTTCAGAAGAGAGGAGAGCGATAGATACATTTTAGTGAAGTAGAGAAAGAAGTGAAAACGAAGCTGGGAAAACAAAATAAACAAGGAGAAAGATAGGGGGACAAAAGAGAGAGAAGAGCGTACGGAAGAAGAGAGAATGGAGAAGAGAGAGAGTGGGGAAGAGAAAAATGTGGGAGGGGAGAAAGTGCTGGAGAGGAAAGAGCAGGAGAGAGAAATAAGAGTGGGAGAGAAGAGAGTCTGGGAGAGGAAAGAGCGGAACAGAGTGTGAGAAAAGGGTGGATATGGGGGAGGAGAGGGTTCGGGAAAAGGGTGGGTGGGGAGAGGGTGCGGGAGAAGGGTGGGTGGGGAAGAAGAGAGAGTGAGGAAGAGGAGTGTGGGAAAGGAGTGTGGGAAAGGAGGGTCTGAGTAAATGAGAAAGCGCCAGGGGGAGGCCTTGCTAGGTAGAGCTACCCAATCCTCATTGGCCCTGAATCCCAAAAAAAAAAAAAGCAACCAATGTGTTCCCTGGTTTCAGCTCCGCCCTCTCTGAGCTTACTGAAGCTCCACCCACAAGCACTAAAGCATGAAGGGGAGGAGTGAAAAGGACACCATGTGACCGGCTGGATGGGTCCGGCTGCGAAGGATTTTATGAAACTCGGGGTGATGGTGGATCGGGCGCAGCGATTCCCGGGACAAACATTTTATTATTGGCACTTCGATCTCCTTCAATCAGATACTCGGCTAATGTATTCCAACGATTGTCTCCTACCTGTCTCCTCACTGGAGAGTTCCTGAAACTCTGGGATCGGCCGCGTGGTCAGATACCAAACCGCGTGCAGCACATCAGTGGCGTGTACCCGATTATGGTCTGCAAAACAGATACAATTCTTGTTACTTTCAGTATCAAAATGTTGAATTATCCTGATTAGGAAGATACAAAATGTTCTATTTTCACAGAGAAGGAACAAAATCTCTGCTGCGTGTATTAGCGGGGATCAAAACGCGTCAACACAGAATAGCCTCCAATCCCTAAGAATGAGAAGATGTTTTAGCAGATTTTTCCTAAAAACGGTGAGTTTACTAACATAATACAATCATAGAGTTGTGTATAACGGAGCATCGATCGGTCATCACAGGGACCTTTCATATACCAAGTGCAAATTTCCCGGGACATTCCCGCGTACCGCCTACCATAGGAGGGAAATGGCGGGTCTTCTCTTATAGATGTAGGCGATTCTCTGCTTCATATTACTACACACACGAGGGCCTATTTAGAGAAGAGCCATTGCCCTACCAACATGTCTTTGGAGTGTGGGAGGGAATCCGAGTCTCTGAAGGAAACACACACACAGCACGGAAAGAACATACAAACTCCATGCAGATAATGTCCTGGCAGGGATTCGAACCAAGGAGCCTGGCTGTGCAAGGCCAAAATGCCAACCACTGGGCTGCCCACATAGCCAACAAGACAGGGTCTCCTCACTTCAGGAACCTCATCCACTACACTTGTCAGGTTTGCACCATCAGACTTCTATCCCAGGGGCCTCCCTCCTAGGCTCAGAAGGGTCACCATTCTCCCAAACGGCTAGGCCTGCAATATCTGTACCAGCACATAGGTCCGGAAGGTCAGGAAGGTCACCAGAAGGGTTATACAAGGACAACCTGAAAGCCCCATATTTTGGTTCATAGTCCTCACTCTTCCAGACCCAACAGATGGCCGCCGTGCCCTTCTCCTGCCCAGTCTTTGGGATGGAAGAGAAGGCTCATCACAATCTAGCAAAACAGGACAAATCAGCTTATCCTGGCCTCAGACTGAAGGGAGCAGCAGAGATAGAGAATGAGGTGATGGGGAAAAGAGATCACACTGCATAGTGTACAGAATGAGGTGCTGTGGAATAGGGAACATACAGCATGGCGTAGGGAATTAGTAGGTGTGGAATAGGGAGCATATAGCATGGGATACGGAGTGAGGCATGGAATGGGGAACATACAGCAAGGGATACGGAATGAGGTGGTGTGGAATAGGGAACATACAGCATGGCGTATGGAATGAGGTGGTGTGGAATATCGTACATACCGCATGTCATACAGAATGAGGAGGTGCATGGTATATGGAACAAGGAGATGTGGAATAGGGAACATACAGCATGGTATATGGAACGAGGTGGTGTGGAACAGGGAACATACCGCATGGTATATGGAATGAGGAGGTGTGGAATAGGGAACATACAGCATGGCGTATGGAATTAGTAGGTGTGGAATAGGGAGCATATAGCATGGGATACGTAATGAGGTGTGGAATAGGGAGCATACAGCATGGTATATGGAACAAGGAGGTGTGGAATAGGGAACATACAGCATGGTATATGGAACGAGGAGGTGTGGAATAGGGAGCATACAGCATGGTATATGGAACGAGGAGGTGTGGAATAGGGAACATACAGCATGGTATATGGAACGAGGAGGTGTGGAATAGGGAACATACAGCATGGTATATGGAACGAGGAGGTATGGAATAGGGAACATACAGCATGGTATATGGAACGAGGTGGTGTGGAATAGGGAACATACAGCATGGTATATGGAACGAGGTGGTGTGGAATAGGGAACATACAGCATGGTATATGGAACGAGGTGGTGTGGAATAGGGAACATACAGCATGGTATATGGAACGAGGTGGTGTGGAATAGGGAACATACAGCATGTCATATAGAATGAAGAGGTGTATAATAGGGAACATACAGCATGACGTATGGAATGAGGTGGTGCAGAATAGCGTACATACCGCATGTCATATAGAATGAGGAGGTGTATAATAGGGAACATACAGCATGGTATATGGAACGAGGAGGTGTGGAATAGGGAACATACAGCATGTCATATAGAATGAGGAGGTGTGGAATATGGAACATACAGCATGGTATATGGAATGAGGAGGTGTATAATAGGGAACATACCGCATGTCATATAGAATGAGGAGGTGTATAATAGGGAACATACAGCATGGTATATGGAACGAGGAGGTGTATAATAGGGAACATACAGCATGGTATATGGAACGAGGAGGTGTATAATAGGGAACATACAGCATGGTATATAGAATGAGGAGGTGTGGAATAGGGAACATACAGCATGGTATATGGAACGTGGAGGTGTGGAATAGGAAATGAATGAGATCATAGGAATGAGATTTTGTGGAATAGGAAGCATACAGAATAAAAATTCAGGATAGGGAATATACAGCATGGCATGCAGAACAAAGATGTAGAGTAGGGAACATACAGCATGGAATGTGGAATGAGGAGACGCAGAGTAGGGAACACACAGCATGTAATGTGGAGTGAGGAGACGCAGAGTAAGGAACACACAGCATGTAATGTGGAGTGAGGAGACGCAGAGTAGGGAACATACAGGATGTAATGCGGAATGAGGAGACGCAGAGTAGGGAACATACAGCATGGAATGCGGAGTGAGGAGACGCAGAGTAGGGAACATACAGCATGTAATGCGGAATGAGGAGACGCAGAGTAGGGAACATACAGCATGTAATGCGGAATGAGGAGACGCAGAGTAGGGAACATACAGGATGTAATGCGGAATGAGGAGACGCAGAGTAGGGAACATACAGGATGTAATGCGGAATGAGGAGACGCAGAGTAGGGAACATACAGCATGGAATGTGGAGTGAGGAGACGCAGAGTAGGGAACATACAGCATGTAATGCGGAATGAGGAGACGCAGAGTAGGGAACATACAGCATGGAATGTGGAGTGAGGAGACGCAGAGTAGGGAACATACAGCATGTAATGCGGAATGAGGAGACGCAGAGTAGGGAACACACAGCATGTAAAGCGGAATGAGGTGGCGGAGTTGCCAGGCTCTGCATTGGATGAGGTCATCATAGCTGCAGAGGATGGGGTAGTGGCGGACTTCCTCTGCTGGCTTCTATATTTACAAGTAACAGAGGCGAGTCGATGAGATGCCACCCATCTGTGCTGTGCCCACCGCCTCTCATCTCTGAGAAACCAACTGGGCCTTCCCAGCTCAGGCCTTGTAGCAGCTGGGGGGGGGGGGGGGGGTAGTAGTTCCAACAGTGAAGCAAACTACAAAAAGAAACCATGATAAATACTTTATTCTTATCCTATCCAACTACAGAAGCTCACACTACACATTTTAGTGGCTGCACTTCTGTCCTGACACACAATCCGCAAACCTCACAGCGTTATGAGAACTTATAAGGCCCCGACATGGGGCAAAACTCCATATAAAATGCCCATGGGTTTGGGGGCGTCCAACAAGTTCATACAGGTGTGATGGTCCGGGGTGCACTTACTTCAGCCCTATAAAGTGTACCACTGAGTACTGTGAAGGACCCGCTGGGGGTTGTAGTTCCTCAATAACTAGATGCCAACATTCTTCATACAAGCGGTGTGCGGGGTACTCACAGGGGATGTCTCTGTAACCGTTCTCCAATGCCTGGAAGAAGTTCCGGAATTCTTGTTGAGGGATGTTGAAGATTTCAAACAATCTTGTATCCTGGAACAAGGTGTAGGAAACCTGCAAAGTTGTAACAAAAATAAAGATTTTATAAATGGTGTCAGACTATCCCCAACCAGAATGTTCCAGTTAGCAAAAATAAAAAATAAAGGATTGCCGTTTATTTCTGCGGCAGAAAATTCCTCAAGGTGCGGAGATTGGCGCTGACCGGTGCCAATTTCCATGGTGCACCGTGTAGACTGCCAATATATTACACCAAAAGCCTGCCTGCTGCTGCAATAGTGCACATCAGAGGCCCCCTTCACATCAGAGGCCCCCTTCACATCAGAGGCCCCCGCATCATGCCAGAGTCCCCTCAATACATCAGAGGCCCCCTTCACATCAGATGCCCCCCCTTCACATCAGATGCCCCCGCAATCATGCCAGAGTCTCCTCAATACATCAGAGGCCCCCTTCACATCAGATGCCCCCTTCACATCAGATGCCCCCCCTTCACATCAGAGACCCCCGCAATCATGCCAGAGTCTCCTCAATACATCAGAGGCCCCCTTCACATCAGATTCCCCCCTTCACATTAGATGCCCCCCCTTCACATCAGATGCCCCCGCAATCATGCCAGAGTCTCCTCAATACATCAGAGGCCCCCTTCACATCAGAGGCCCCCTTCACATCAGAGGCCCCCGCATCATGCCAGAGTCCCCTCAATACATCAGAGGCCCCCTTCACATCAGAGGCCCCCGCATCATGCCAGAGTCCCCTCAATACATCAGAGGCCCCCTTCACATCAGATGCCCCCCCTTCACATCAGATGCCCCCGCAATCATGCCAGAGTCTCCTCAATACATCAGAGGCCCCCTTCACATCAGATGCCCCCTTCACATCAGATGCCCCCCCTTCACATCAGAGACCCCCGCAATCATGCCAGAGTCTCCTCAATACATCAGAGGCCCCCTTCACATCAGATTCCCCCCTTCACATTAGATGCCCCCCCTTCACATCAGATGCCCCCGCAATCATGCCAGAGTCTCCTCAATACATCAGAGGCCCCCTTCACATCAGATGCCCCCTTCACATCAGAGACCCCCGCAATCATGCCAGAGTATCCTCAATACATCAGAGGCCCCCTTCACATCAGAGACCCCCGCAATCATGCCAGAGTATCCTCAATACATCAGAGGCCCCCTTCAAATCAGAGACCCCCGCAATCATGCCAGAGTCTCCTCAATACATCAGAGGCCCCCTTCACATCAGATTCCCCCCTTCACATTAGATGCCCCCCCTTCACATCAGATGCCCCCGCAATCATGCCAGAGTCTCCTCAATACATCAGAGCCCCCCTTCACATCAGAGCCCCCCGCAATCATGCCAGAGTCTCCTCAATACATCAGAGCCCCTCTTCACATCAGAGCCACCCCTTCACATCAGGGGCCCCCCTTCACATCAGGGGCCCCCGCAATCATGCCAGAGTCTCCTCAATACATCACAGCCCCTCTTCTCATCAGAGGCCCCCACAATCATGCCAGAGTCTCCTCAATACATTAGAGCCCCCCTTCACATCAGAGCCCCCCCGCAATCATGCCAGAGTCCCCTCAATACATCACAGCCCCCCTTCACATCAGGGGTTCCCCCATCATGCCAGAGTTCACTCCTTACATGAGAGTGCCCCCCAATCACATCAGATCCCCCCCCCCTTCCCATCAGAGCTCCCACTATTATGTCAGAGTTCACTCTTTACATAGGAACAACCCCCCCCCCCCCCCCCCCCAATCACATCAGATTTCCCCTTCACAACAGAGGTCCCTGCATCAAGTCAGAGTCTCCTTATCACATCGGATTGCCCCCCCCCCCCGTAACATTAGGGGGTCCCTCATATCAGAGTTACCTCTTTAAATGAAAGCCCCCCTCCCCATCACATCATTAAAAAAAAAGAAATTTGATCACTTTTATTTCTAATACAAGGAATGTAAACATCACTTGTAATAGGAGTATGGCACGATCGGTCCTTTTTACAGTGAGATATGGGGGGGGGGGTCAATAAGACCCCACATCTCTCACCTCTAGGCTGGGAAGCCTAAAAAAAATAAATAAAATAAAATGATCACGGCTTCCCAGCCGAGGCCGGTGCTGTTTTTTTTCAATGCAGAGGCCGGGGTGTGACGCCATAAAATCATTGCGCCCGGCCTCCGAACGATCATAGAGACTCCAGCGACCATCTGGTCCGCCGGAAATCTCTATGATCACCATGCAGAGTCGGTGGATCCCTTCTCCGATTCACCGATGGAAGCGGTAAGTCAGTAGAAGCACCGGAGGGTGGCGGCCTCCCCTCCCGCCACCTGTGAGAACGATCAAGCGGTGGAACAGCCGCTACGATCGTTCTTATGGTGCAGGGAATCACCGGCTGAAAAAGCCGATATCTGAATGATGTCTGTACCCGCAGGCATCTTTCAGAGATCCGCCGCAAATTCAATGACGTCCCTGGACGCCCTCCCGCCGCGAAGTGGTAATATTGTGTGGTACTTATAAAGACGTGATCTCTTCTGTTTTTAATATATACTTATTCGATTTCATCTCCTATTTACTGCCCTTGCAAAATAAACCAATAATCACCAAGTCACTGTGTTCCAAATGATGGAATCTTCTAATGCTTTCCATACTTTCTTCATTTATTTCATTGCTCTACTTGTTACATTTCTACTTCATCCTGTTCATACATCGAAACGTTTAGCTGCTTTGTTATTTGTTATTTATTGTTATTTTATTGTTATTTGAATATTATTATACAACCTTCCTTCTATGTACTCAATTAGTCAATCTTTATTATATTTAAAAAAAGAATAAAAACACATTTGACGAGAACATACTGGAAAAAAATGAAATGAAATAAAAAAAAAAAGTGTTGAAAAGCAATTTTTTTTTAAAGCAACATTGTAAATATAAGGGCAACGTGCGCACTGGTCCTGCCCGGGGGAGACTGGGGCTACGGGCCCCAGATTCTGGGCTATGGCCCCAGTAGCCCCCCCTAGTGACGCCACTGGGATGGGGTGAAGCTGAACTCCATGCAGATATAAAGAAACACAAATGAATGCAGCTCTGTAATCATTAAATGTATTTTTTTTTTTTTTAAATACCAGGAGCATAAGTACCTAGTACTGACCATTTAGAGTCCCTGTACAGCAGAGCTCAGACTGAGGGAGGGAGAAGCAGCAGTCAGCTACACTGCAGTATAAAGAGACTGCTAATGGCAGCAGAGTTCAGACTGATGAACTCATCTCCCTTCGCTGTCCCATCACAAACCGGGAGAGCGAGAAAACCCGCAAGTGTTACTGAACTGCCGCAGAGAAAACTCAAAATATAGTTCCCCAGGACAGCGCTGTGTGGCAGAGCTGTGTAAATCTCAGGACTGGAGGGACAAGAAATACAAATCCTTTCACAACCGGAGCAGCTCTCTTTATACAGCGTGCGTTCCATCTGTATATTGAGCGGTTTGCCCCGGAGTTGTGCTTTAAGTCCTATGTTCAATAGATGAGAAGAACTATAAATCCAGGAGAGCGGTGCAGCCGAGCATGAAATATTCATCATCCAGACACTGCGATCGCTCTCCGGAGGGGGGAGCTCAGCGATTATATACAGCAGAGCAGCCATAAAGTGTCGGCAAACTGACTCTAAATACCCAATAAAAACATTTTTACTGTTTAACAATTTTGCTACATTGTGTTATAAATGAGGGAAAGAAAACGACATTTCATTGGCTGCTGAGCGTCATTTACAAAAGAGGTTTCCATGAAAAGACTTCATCGTTACAAAGAAATGTGTAAAAATGCGAGTGTGTGTGTGATCTGGTTTTGCAAATTTGGCATGTCTTCGTAAAACTATAAAAAAAATTATATATAAAATTTGAATATATATATATTATTATTTTTTTTGCATCTACATAGAAGCCTATTTATAAAATATTTGTGAAAGACATCACAATTAATCCCAGTAATTTTCCTTATATGATTTTCCGCTCCATCTAGTGGCGATAATTCAGAATTTTCCTGATTTTAGGCCACCAGATGGAGCTGAAAAATCACAGGAAATAAACATATTAACCAGTTCCCATCCAGGCCAATCCTGACGCTTCTCTCCTTCATGGAAAAAATCTGCCTTTTTTTTTTGCTACAAATTAACTTTTTTTCACCCAAAACTTCCAGGTTCATCAAAACACCCGAGACTGTCAGATTCACCCGCTATCACCACATTGTGTCCCAAAAGTATCAACACGAATGCTCAGGTGATCATCTATAATAAAGAGATTCCAGTAATCCGGGGGCTCCGATCTCTTCAGTAGGAGGGGCCACATTGTTTATTTCACAAATATTCCCGCACCGAAAATATCCGTTTCATAAATAAATGTTTGGAGTCCCCCAATCACATCAGAGTCCCCCCCATCACTTCCCCCCTCCCCCAATCACATCAGAGTCATGTGTGAAAGCTCCTTTCCACAACATTTCTGTGATTTACCCACCTCCCACCCACCCTATGGGCAAATGACAGCGGTCGGGTGGCTCTCTTGTACATATGACGTCGTCCCACCCTCCCCATGCTTGCCTGCCCACAGGGGCGAACAGTGCGGGGATCGCGGGCGCGCTGTGTTACTGGGACATGGCACAACCCCGATCTTAGTAAAGACCCGATGGCACAGTTCTGTACCCATGTGATCAGCTGTGTCCAATCAAAGTAAAAAAGGAAATGCTGGTTATCGGCTCTCCTCTCCTCACAGGTGAGACGTGTACAGGTAATCAGGGTACCGATTATCAGTGCAGTCCCAACAGTGCCCAGCAGTGATGCATTTCAGTGCCTGCTCATCAGTGCCACCCAGTGATGCCAGTCAGTGCCACCCAGTGATGCCAGTCAGTGCCCAGCAGTGATGCCATTCAGTGCCCAGCAGTGATGCCATTCAGTGCCCAGCAGTGATGCCATTCAGTGCCCAGCAGTGATGCCATTCAGTGCCCAGCAGTGATGCCATTCAGTGCCCAGCAGTGATGCCATTCAGTGCCCAGCAGTGATGCCAGTCAGTGCCCAGCAGTGATGCCAGTCAGTGCTGCCCAGCAATGATACCAGTCAGTGCTGCCCAGCAATGATACCAGTCAGTGCTGCCCAGCAATGATACCAGTCAGTACCGCTCATCAGTGCCCAGCAGTGCTGCCCAGCAATGATACCAGTCAGTACCGCTCATCAGAACCGATCAGCAGTGCTGCCCAGCAATGATACCAGTCAGTACCGCTCATCAGTGCCCAGCAGTGCCGCCCAGGGATGCCAATCTGCGCGCAGCAGGGATGCCAATCGGCACCCAGCAGGGATTCCAATCGGCGCCCAGCAGGAATGCCAATCGGCGCCCAGCAGGGATGCCAATCAGTGCTGCATTTCAGTGTCTGCTCATCAGTACCACCCAGCAGTGATCATCAGTGCCATCAATCAGTGCTGCCTATCAGTGCCCAGCAGTGATGTCAGTCAGTGCCTGCAATCAGTGCCCAGTGGTGATGCCAGTGCCCAGCAGTGATGCTGATCAGTGCTGCCTTTCAGTGCTCATCAGTGCTGCCCATCAATGATGCCAATCAGTGCCCAGCAGTGATGCCAGCCAGTGCTGCATATTAGTGCCTCCTCATCAGTGCCACCTCAGTGCCCATCAGTGAATGAGAAAAATGACTTACTTACAATATTTTCTAACAAACTAAGAAAAAGTTTTTAGTTTTTTTCAAAATTTTAGGTATTTTTTTTTAGCAAAAAATTAAAAACCCCAACGGTGATTAAATACCACCAAAAGAAAGCTCCGTCTCCAAAACAATGATAAAAACATCATCTGAGTTTAGCAGAAGCCGCCCCCCTTTCGTGTAAAAACGCCAATTTCCTGCGACAGAGTTGTGTAGAGTATCCCAAAAAAAAAAAAAGAGATGGGGACCCCAAACCCCCATCACCAAATCCATCGTATGGATCTCCAACACCCAGAATTTTTTTTACTTTTTGTCCTCCCATCGACCGCTATTTAAAAAATAAAAATAAATAAAAAAAAGGTGATTTGCGGCAGCGGTGGCATTACAAAGCGTTTGATGTAAATGAAGCGTTCATTAATCCCGGCGGTCGGGTGGGCGCGCGTGCGTGCGTGCGTGTGGGGCAATCTGTCTAATTACTCGGGCCGCTATCCTCGAAAGACCCCGGCTAACTCATTTCATCATTTCGGAAGGTGGATGATCTCAACGCGGCGATTTTGGCACGCAACCCCCAACAATCTACTTCAGATGCATTAGACAATTTCGGATGAAACCGTTTTATTGGGAGGCGGCCGTGCCAAAAATGTTACTCATGATAAAAAAGCTGTCAGTCCGATAATGATTCGAGCGCCACAAAGAAATCAATAAAACGTTGGGCTTTCTGCAAGTCATATTTATTATAATCCTCCGACGAGCCTCCGGGGTCCGACGCAAAAAAAGAAAAAAGAAAACTAAAAAAAATAAAATAAAAAAAAAAAGCAGAGAAATCTCCAGAATTGATGGATTTCGGGGACAACTGGAGGGGAAGTTGGAAAGTTCTACAAGAGTAGTAGACGCTTGGAACCGGCGACCAGAGGATGAAGCGTCTCATTTCTCATCTTTATGTATCACATCAATGGGCTCTTTATGGAATAAATGAGCTGCTTAGGAAGTGAATGAGCTGCTTAGGAAGTGAACGAGCTGCTTAGGAAGTGAATGAGCTGCTTAGGAAGTGAATGAGCTGCTTAGGAAGTGAATGAGCTGCTTAGGAAGTGAATGAGCTGCTTAGGAAGTGAATGAGCTGCTTAGGAAGTGAATGAGCTGCTTAGGAAGTGAATGAGCTGCTTAGGAAGTGAATGAGCTGCTTAGGAAGTGAATGAGCTGCTGGTTATGTATATGAGATGTACAGGAAAACGAGGGAAATGAACGGACCTTTAATATTAAATAAATGATCTGCCTACTAAACAGACGAGCCGATTATTGAAGAGCGTGACGCCTCGCACACGCCATCGGATTTTCCGCAGACAAAGCCTCGGACTTTTGTGCCTGGATTTCGTCTTGACTGCAAAACGGCAAAAGGGATTGTCGGCCAACAAAACAGGAACAAAGTGAGGTACTACGTGGTTTTTCAGCTCTTTAGCGCCACTCTTTGTGCTCCTTCTGCTAATTTCGTGTTAAAAGTTTGTAGAATTCACCTCGGTGACGTCTCTAAAATTCGCCCCTTTTTAACAAATGAAACAGCCGAGTTCCTCATTCACTCCCTCGTTATATCTCGCCTTGAATATTGAAACTCCCTTCTCATTGGCCGGCCTCTCCATAGGCTCCTCCCCTCTTCAGTCTATCATGAATGCTGCTGCCAGACTAATCCACCTTACCAACAGCTCAGCGTCTGCCAACCCTCTCCTCCAATCCCTACACTCCCTACACTGGCTCCCAATCAGTGTCCACTACACCTCTCCTCCAATCCCTACACTGGCTCCCAATCAGCGTCCACCACCCCTCTCCTCCAATCCCTACACTGGCTCCCAATCAGCATCCACCACCCCTCTCCTCCAATCCCTACACTGGCTCCCAATCAGCGTCCACCACCCCTCTCCTCCAATCCCTACACTGGCTCCCAATCAGCATCCACCACCCCTCTCCTTCAATCCCTACACTGGCTCCCAATCAGCATCTGCCAACCCTCTCCTCCAATCCCTACACTGACTCCCAAACAGCATCCACCACCCCTCTCCTCCTTTCCCTATATTGGCTCCCAATCCGCGTCCACCACCCCTCTCCTCCAATCCCTACATTGGCTCCCAATCAGCATCCGTCACCCCTCTCCAATCCCTACACTGGCTCCCAATCAGCGTCCATCACCCCTCTCCTCCAATCCCTACACTGGCTCCCAATCAGCGTTCACCACCCCTCTCCAATCCCTACACTGGCTCCCAATCAGCATCCACCACCCCTCTCCTTCAATCCCTACACTGGCTCCCAATCAGCATCTGCCAACCCTCTCCTCCAATCCCTACACTGGCTCCCAATCAGCGTCCACCACCCCTCTCCTCCAATCCCTACACTGGCTCCCAATCAGCGTTCACCACCCCTCTCCAATCCCTACACTGGCTCCCAATCAGCATCCACCACCCCTCTCCTTCAATCCCTACACTGGCTCCCAATCAGCATCTGCCAACCCTCTCCTCCAATCCCTACACTGACTCCCAAACAGCATCCACCACCCCTCTCCTCCTTTCCCTATATTGGCTCCCAATCCGTGTCCACCACCCCTCTCCTCCAATCCCTACACTGGCTCCCAATCAGCGTTCACCACCCCTCTCCAATCCCTACACTGGCTCCCAATCAGCATCCACCACCCCTCTCCTTCAATCCCTACACTGGCTCCCAATCAGCATCTGCCAACCCTCTCCTCCAATCCCTACACTGGCTCCCAATCAGCATCCACCACCCCTCTCCTTCAATCCCTACACTGGCTCCCAATCAGCATCTGCCAACCCTCTCCTCCAATCCCTACACTGGCTCCCAATCAGCGTCCATCACCCCTCTCCTCCAATCCCTACACTGGCTCCCAATCAGCGTTCACCACCCCTCTCCAATCCCTACACTGGCTCCCAATCAGCATCCACCACCCCTCTCCTTCAATCCCTACACTGGCTCCCAATCAGCATCTGCCAACCCTCTCCTCCAATCCCTACACTGGCTCCCAATCAGCGTCCACCACCCCTCTCCTCCAATCCCTACACTGGCTCCCAATCAGCGTTCACCACCCCTCTCCAATCCCTACACTGGCTCCCAATCAGCATCCACCACCCCTCTCCTTCAATCCCTACACTGGCTCCCAATCAGCATCTGCCAACCCTCTCCTCCAATCCCTACACTGACTCCCAAACAGCATCCACCACCCCTCTCCTCCTTTCCCTATATTGGCTCCCAATCCGTGTCCACCACCCCTCTCCTCCAATCCCTACACTGGCTCCCAATCAGCGTTCACCACCCCTCTCCAATCCCTACACTGGCTCCCAATCAGCATCCACCACCCCTCTCCTTCAATCCCTACACTGGCTCCCAATCAGCATCTGCCAACCCTCTCCTCCAATCCCTACACTGGCTCCCAATCAGCGTCCACCACCCCTCTCCTCCAATCCCTACACTGGCTCCCAATCAGCGTTCACCACCCCTCTCCAATCCCTACACTGGCTCCCAATCAGCGTCCACCACCCCTCTCCTCCAATCCCTACATTGGCTCCCAATCAGCATCCGCCACCCCTCTCCAATCCCTACACTAGCTCCCAATCAGCGTCCATCACCCCTCTCCTTTAATCCTTATACTGGCTCCCAATCAGCGTCCACCACCCCTCTCCTCCAATCCCTACACTGGCTCCCAATCAGCATCCACTACCCCTCTCCTCCAATCCCTACACTGGCTCCCAATCAGCATCCACTACCCCTCTCCTCCAATCCCTACACTGGCTTCCAATCAGCGTCCACCACCCCTCTCCTCCAATCCCTACACTGGCTCCCAATCAGCGTCCATCACCCCTCTCCTCCAATCCCTACACTGGCTCCCAATCAGCATCCACTACCCCTCTCCTCCAATCCCTATACTGGCTTCCAATCAGCGTCCACCACCCCTCTCCTCCAATCCCTACACTGGCTCCCAATCAACGTCCATCACCCCTCTCCTTCAATCCCTACACTGGCTCCCAATCAACGTCCATCACCCCTCTCCAATCCCTACACTGGCTCCCAATCAGCATCCACCACCCCTCTCCTTCAATCCCTACACTGGCTCCCAATCAGCATCTGCCAACCCTCTCCTCCAATCCCTACACTGACTCCCAAACAGCATCCACCACCCCTCTCCTCCTTTCCCTATATTGGCTCCCAATCAGCGTCCATCACCCCTCTCCTCCAATCCCTACACTGGCTCCCAATCGCCCAGCAAATTAAATTCAAAATACTAACCACAAACTACAAAGCCATCCACAACTCCGCCCCGAGCTACATCACCAATCTTGTCTCCAATTATCAACCAAACCGTCCTCTCCGCTCTTCTCAAGACCTCCTACTCTCAAGCTCTCTCGTCTCCTCCTCCCATGCTCGTCTCCAGGATTTCTCCCGTACCTCTCCCATCCTCTGGAACTCGCTACCTCCACCTGTCCGGCTATCCCTCTACTCTTGCTACCTTCAGGCCATCCCTGAAAACTCATCTCTTCCGGGAAGCCGATCACAAAACCAACTAATCTTCTACCACTTCCATCAGCTCATTCCCCACAGTTACAACCTTATTGTAACCCCTGCCCCACCCCATTAGATTGTAAGCTCTTCTGAGCAGGGCCCTCTTAATCCTCTTGTATTTTATTGTATTGTAACTGTATTGTCTCCCTTTTATATTTTAAAGCGCTGCGTAAACTGTTGGCGCTATAGAAATCCTGTACAATAATAATAATTAGAAGTTTGGCGAGCGTTGATTCGCACTTTTCAATTAGTTTCTGAGCGGCCGTTCGTCAACCAGTCATGTTGCGGAATCGGAGGAGATAACGTGTTATTTATTGGCCTTGGAGTTATTGCTTTGACCCAAGTCCAGTCCAGGAACAGGAGGAGGAGGATTTCTTAGACCAAAAATTGTTAGCTTCATTAATGGTGACCCACTCTGTCATATGCCTTTGCTGCGGGAGCTCCAGTAGAATAATCCGGGTGATTTTCGGAATTATCTCCAGATGACTGACCACTGCTTTCACCAACTCTTGGCATTGTTGACCCCCCCCTATATCAGTGATGGTGAACCTTGGCACCCCACGTGTTCTGGAACTACATTTCCCATGAGGCTCATGCACTCTGCAGTGTAGCTGAGAATCATGGGAAATGTAGTTCCAAAACATCTGGGGTGCCAAGGTTCACCATCACTGCCCTATATTAAGGAGCAGGACACATGCATGAGGCTTTTGTTTTATTTTTTTGGATGAATAATAATGATTTGATTTGGTATATTTTCTATATTTTTGGAATGCGTAGAATGCACTTTTTGATTAAGTTTTATTTGGCAGATATCAAATCTAATTTTATTTGTTTTTACCCACTTAAGCCCCGGACCATTTTGCAGCTAAAGGACTAAGCCCCTTTTTGCGCTTCGGCACTGCGTCACTTTAACTAACCATTGCGCGGACGTGCGACGCGGCTTCCAAACAAAATTGACGTCCTTTTCCCCCCACAAATAGAGCTTTCTATTGGTGGTATTTGATCACCTCGGCGGTTTTTATTGTTTGCGCTATAAACAAAAATAGAGCAACAATTTTGAAAAAAATGCAATATTTTTTTACTTTTTGCTATAATAAATATCCCCCAAAAATATATAAAAAAAACTTTTTTTTCCCCCTCAGTTTAGGCCGATACGTATTCTTCTACATATTTTTGGTAAAAAAATAAAAAATAAAAAATAAAAAAATCGCAAGAAGCGTTTGATTGGTTTGTACAAAAATTATAGGGGATAGTTTTATGCCATTTTTATTAATAATTTTTTTTTTCATTAGTAATGGCGGCGATCAGCGATTTTTATTGTGGCATTATGGCGGACACGTCGGACAATTCTGACACATTTTTGGGACCATTGTCATTAATACAGCGATCAGTGCGATTAAAAATGCATTGATTACTGTAAAAATGACACTGGCAGAGGAGGGGTTAACACTAGGGGGGGGCAGTGTAGAGGTTAAGTGTGACCTAAGGTGTGTTTCTTACTGTAGGGGGGGCGTGGCTTGGCGTGTGACATCACTGATCGTCATTCCCTATGACAGGGAACAGACGATCGGTGACAGCCACACTAGAAAGCACGGGAATGGGGTTTGTTTACACTTACCTCTCCGCGTTCTTCAGCTCTGTGACCCGATCGCGGGACATCGGCAGCGATCGGGTCTGAAGGTCCCGCGGCCACGGAGCTCAGGACAGGGTCGCGAGTGCGCCGACGGCGGCACGCGCGCACGACCCACGGCCGGGCTCTTAAAGGGCAACGTACCTGTAGGTGCTTGTGCCCAGCCGTGCCATTCTGCTGACGTATATTGGCGTGAGGCGGTCCTTAAAGCGGAGGTCCACCCTAAAGTGGATCTTCCGCTCATTGGAATCCTCACCCCCCCCTCCGGCGCCACAATTGGCACCTTTCAGGGGGGAGGGGGGTAGAGTACAGGTATCTGCACCCACTTCCGGCGTAGATTCTGCAGAAAGGTACGCCCCTTTCCGCAGAATCTACGCCCCTTTCCAAAAGTCCCCCGCTGCCTGCTGGGAAACACACGGATCCCAGAGACAGCGGGGATCATCCTTATTGCGCAGCGCGACTCGCGCATGCGCAGTAGGGAACCGGGAAATGAAGCCGAAAGGCTCCACTTCCTGATTCCCATACCCAAGATGGCGGCACCCGAGAGACGATCGAGAGATCGGCTTCGGGTGCTGACATCGCGGGCGCGCTGGGCGGGTAAGTGTCATTATTTTAAAAGTCAGCAGCTGCAGTATTTGTAGCTGCTGGCTTTTAAAAAAAAAAAAAAAAAAACGGCGGAACTCCCGGCGGACTCCCGCTTTAAGTGGTTAATGCACAAAAAAAAAAAAAAAAAAACAAATGTGGAGAATAATACTCGGCTGTGTGTTGTACTTCAAATGACAGTTTGGGAGTCGGCAGTTATATTTAAAAAAAATACAAAGTAACATTAACAAGGGACACAACATAATTGTATCTTTGATCTTTAGTGCTCATGCACACGGACGTTTTAAAAAACTGGCTGCAAAGCTAGCTCCGACGCCTGGAAAAATCGGCGCTAAAAACGCGATTTTTACCGCATTTTGCATTGCCGTTTTTGCGCGTTTTTTAAAGAAACACATCTCTTGGCTATAGCACTCAGAAAACAAAGAAAATATGATGCGCGTTTTTGCGCGTTTTCCCGCGATTCGCGTTTTTACAGCTCTAGCTCCGCGCCAAGGAACGCACTGGGCCTGGGTTTTTTTTTTTTTTACAGCTTAAAAACGCCTATGCCATTTGCAGCTCAAAAACGCCTAGGTGGGCATAAAGCCATAGACTAACATGGACAGGCCTTTTTAAGCTGCAAAAGCAGTTGCGTTCCGTGGCGTGGAGCTAGAGCTGTAAAAACGCGAATCGCGCAAAAACGCGCAAAATATTTTGTTTTCTGAGTGCTATAGCCAAGAGATGTGTTTCTTAAAAAACGCTACTTAACGCTAACGCTAAAAAACGCGCAAAAACGTGCAAAAACGCCAATGCAAAACGCTGTCAAAATCACGTTTTTAACGAAGATTTTTCCAGGCGTCGGAGCTAGCTTTGCAGCCAGTTTTTTAAAACGTCCGTGTGCATGAGCACTAAAAACTCCGGAATAAAAACGGTGTTGTGGTAAATTGCATCAAAAATAAAACAAAAAACAAAACAAAAAAACACAATAATATTATTCTTGAAATCACTAGGAAAAAAAAAAAAAAAGCCTTTGAAAATTAGTTTTGCAATAACATCATTATCACCGGCAGAGCCGCTCCATTATTATCCCGTTACAAAGAAGAAGAGAATTGTGCGCCGCGTTTCCACATTTCATAATTTTCCGCGTCGCGTACGTTAATTTTCCCTTTACGAAGACCCGACCGCTTTCCGGTTCGTCCTTGCCTCCGAGCACGCGTGTTTGTACTTCAGACTTTTGTTCGACGGACTTGTGTACGACGCACGATCGGAAAATCCGACAGACATTTGTCACGCGGAAAAAATTTGAAAACCTGCCATCCAACATTTGTCCGCGGGAAAAATCCAACCGAAGTTGTCCGATGGAGCGTACACACACACACACACACACACACACACACACGGTCGGATTTTACCGCCGATAGCCCGTCAGCGCGCAATTCCCGTCGGAGAATCCGATGGCGTGTATGAGGCTTTATAGTAAAGAAATGAGCCTTTTATCAATAAATGGGATTTGCTGTACAGTATATAAATATATATAAATAAGCAGTTAAACAAACAACGAGCTGTTCGCTATATTAACGAGGTGCGCAGTGAATTAACGAGCCGTGTAGTAAATTAGCGAGCTGGGTAATGAATTAACGAGCTGCTCAATAGTTAAATAAATGAAATAGGCTGCAGGAGAGAAGACAACGCACAGCGCGAGGAAGTAAAGAATAGCGCGGCGTCACCAAAATACAAGACCGAAAATGACCGTCGCAAGCGATAAATATCATATATATATATAAAATACGCCGCGATAAATAAGACCGGAGACAATGAAGAGGACGGTATACAGACTACAGATTCATCCTAAACACTCTAAACAATCGATATGGGAAAACATCAGTGAATATATTATAGTCCGCACTGTGATGGTGAATATGTGAAAATAATCCACACATTGTATATATAAAGGTAACATACAGGGCCTGGAAAAAGTATTCATACCCCTTGAAATTTCCCACATTTTCTCATGTTACAACCAAAAATGTTATTGGGATTTTATGTGATGGACCAACACAAAGTGCCACATAATTGTGAAGTGGAAGGAAAATGATAAATGATACAAATAAATATGTGAAAAGTGTGGGGGGGGGGGGGATTTGTATGGCGCCCCCTTTACTCTGATACCCCTAACTAAAATCTAGAGGAACCAATTGCCTTCAGAAGTCACCTAATTACTCTGTTTCCCCGAAAATAACACCTAGTGTGATTGTCGGTGATGGCTGCAATATAAGCCCTACCCCCCAAATAAGCCCTAGTTAAAGTCCTTGTAGGTCTTATTTTCAGGGTAGGGCTTATTTGGGGGGCAGGACTTATATTGCAGCCATCACCGACAATTACGCTAAGTCTTATTTTCGGAGAAACAGGGTAGTAAACAGAGCCCACCTGTGTGTCATTTAATCTCAGAACAAACACGGCTGTTCTGTGAAGCCCTCGAAAGTTGGTTAGAGAACCTTAAGGCTCGGTTCACACAGGGGGGCGATGCGAGGTGACACGACTTGCAGCGCCGCGACCTCAGCGGCGACTTGCAAATGACTTCTGTATAGAAGTCAATGCAAGTCGCCCGAGGTCGCCCAAAAGTAGTACAGGAACCTTTTTTCTAAGTCGGAGCGACTCGAGTCGCTCCTCTCAGAACGGTTCCGTAGTACAGAACGGGGGCGACTTGTCAGGTCGCGGCGCGGCAAGTCGTGTCGCCTCGCGTCGCCCCCTGTGTGAACCGAGCCTAAAGTGGTTGTAAACCCTTACAACACACTTTGACCTACAGGTAAAGCCTAGATTAAGGCCTAGATTAAGGCTTACCTGTAGGTCCAAGAAATATCTCCTAAACCTACACGGTTTAGGAGATGTTTGCCGAAAGACAGCGGCGCGCAGGCGCACTGAGCGCGGCACCGTCAATGACGAGGATGCCGCGCGTGGCGGCTCCCTTGCGCATGCGCGGGAGTGACCTCATCGGGGCTTTTCCGAATGATAGCCGCAGAGCAGCGAGACCCACCGAGAAGATGGATGCGCCGGACTACAGGGGACAGCGGTGACTTCGCTGGCTCCTGTGTCAGGTAAGTGACACATAATGGACTACTATGCGATGCGATGCGATGCGATGCATAGTAGTCCATTATGCTTTGCCTTTGCAGGGAATTAAAGAGGAAGTAACACCCATCAGGGTTTACTTCCTCTTTAAGCAGGCCATACACGGGTCGAAATTTCGAAAGAATTTTCTTTCAAAAATCTTATCTAAGAATTTTCGTTCGTATTTCGCACCATTTGTGGGGCGGCAGCAACGGCCTTTTTTTTTTTTGTGCGGCAATAAAATTTGAGTAATCGGAACATGTCGAAAATTTTTTCAAAAAACAAACGATTTTCTAATCAATGATGGGAGAATCGTAGCGAGAAATGTAAATGCGAAAAAAAGAAATGCGCATGTGCAAGAAAAGAAAATTCCCGGAAAGAAAAAGAAGATTCCCGGGCCACGAAAATTCTTTTCTATAGCAACATGAGGTGAACTTGAAGGCTTGGTTTGCCGAATTTCGAAATCAATGGTGGCGCCATCCGATCACAAATTGCATGAATTTTCTGATTTTAAAAAGAAAAATTCTTTCGAAATTCGACCCATGTATGGCCAGCCTTCGTGAACAAACAGCATCATGAAGGCCAAGGAACACACCAGGCAGGTCAGGGATAAAGTTGTGGAGAAGTATAAAGCAGGGTTAGGTTATAATAAAATCTCCCAAGCTTTGAACATCTCACGGAGCTCTGTTCAATCCATCATTGGAAAATGGAAAGAGTATGGGCACAACTGCAAACCTACCAAGACATGGCCGTCCACCTAAACTGACTGGGCCGGGCAAGGAGAGCATTCATCAGAGAAGAGCCAAGAGGTCCATGGTGACTCTGGAGGAGCTGCAGAGATCCACAGCTCAGGGGGGAGAATCTGTCCACAGGACAACTATTAGTCGTCTCTCCACAAATCTGCCCTTTATGGAAGAGTGACAAGAAGAAAGACATTGGAGAAAGAAAGTCATAAGAAGTCCTGTTTGTAGTTTGTGAGAAGCCATGTGGGGGAGGGGCAGCAAACATGTGGAAGAAGGTGATCTGGTCAGAGGAGACCAAAATTCTACTTTATGGCCTAAAAGCCAAACGCTATGTGTGGGGAAAACTAACACTGCCCATCCCCCGAACACACCATCCCCACTGTGAGACATGGTGGTGGCAGCATCATGTGGTGGGGATGGTTTTCTTCAGCAGGGACAGGGAAGCTGGTCAGAGTTGATGGGAAGATGGATGGAGACAAATACAGGACAATCTTAGAAGAAAACCTGTTAGAGTCGGCAGAAGACTTGAGACCGGGGCGGAGGTTCCCCTTCCAGCAGGACAACGACCCGAAACATCCAGCCAGAGCTACAATGGAATGGTTTACATCAAAGCATATTCATGTGTTAGAATGGCCCAGTCACAGTCCAGACCTAAATCCCATTGAGAATCTGTGGCCAGACTTGAAAATTGCTGATCACAGACGCTCTCCATCCAATCTGACAGAGCTTGAGATATTTTACAAAGAAGAAGAATGGGCAGAAATGTCCTCTCTAGATGGGCAAAGCTGGTAGAGACACCCCCAAAAAGACTTGTAGAGAAAAGGGGTTCTACAAAGTATTGACTCCGGGGGGCGCCATACAAATGCCCCTCCCCCACACTTTTCACATATTTATTTGTATCATTTATCATTTTCCTTCCACTTCACAATTATGTGACACTTTGTGTTGGTCCATCACATAAAATCCCAATAAAATACATTTATGGTTTAGTTGTAACAAAATGTGGGGAATGTCGGGGGGTATGAATACTTTTTCAAGGCACTGTATAAATACTACAAAAAACAATTCTTTATTATTCAACTGCTCAGCAATCAAAAGAATCATCACGAACCCTGCGGAAGGCCCCTAACTTCGGAAACGGGTCACCAGCAATGGCCGCCGGCGGCAATATCCGGGCGGCGTTACACCCCAATTGGCGGCTCTCACCTGGCTCAGGATCCTCCCGCACTTCCCTCCCGTCTTCTCCATCAGATTGAAGATCGGAAAATTCCAATTGTCCAACTTCTCCAGTAAGGAGTCCTGATCCTCGATGAGCAGATCCAGAGACGTTTCCTCCTCAATCTAACGACAAAAGGAAAAATAATCTGCTGTGACCTGCGAGTTCCAACATTCCAACCAGGTGATGAAGAGAAACGATCGTTTCCGTAATAATCACATACAGAGCGATACTCGGCGCTTTACACTCACCGGACACTTTATTGGGCACACCTGTTCAATCGCTCGGTAACACAAACTGCTAATCAGACAATCAAATGGCAGCAAATCAATGCATTTCGGCATCTAGATGTGGTGAAAACGACTTGCTGAATTTCAAATTGAACATCAGGATTGGGGGAAGAGAGGGGATTGAGGTGGTTGGTTGGTTGGTTGGTTGGTTGGTTGGTTGTTGGTGCCACACAGGCTGGTCTGAGTATTTCTGGGATTTTCACACACAACCATCTCTCGGGGGTTACTAAAGGACTCGCTCCTCCATGTCTCTATGGACCTTGCTTTGTGCACTGGTCCAAATCATTTGGTGGAGGGGGGGGGGGGAGAATTATGGTGTGGGGGGGGGGGATAATGGTGTAGGGGGGGTGGATAATGGTGTAGGGGGGATAACGGTGTAGGGGGGGGGATAACGGTGTAGGGGAGGGATAATGGTGTAGGGGGGATAATGGTGTAGGGGAGGGATAATGGTGTAGGGGGGATAATGGTGTAGGGGAGGGATAATGGTGTAGGGGGGGGGATAATGGTGTAGGGGGGGGGATAATGGTGTAGGGGGGGGGGGATAATGGTGTAGGGGGGATAATGGTGTAGGGGGGGATAATGGTGTAGGGGGGGGGATAATGGTGTAGGGGGGGGGATAATGGTGTAGGGGGGGATAATGGTGTAGGGGAGGGATAATGGTGTAGGGGAGGGATAATGGTGTGGGGGGGGATAATGGTGTGGGGGGGGATAATGGTGTGGGGGGGGATAATGGTGTGGGGGGGGATAATGGTCTGGGGGGGATAATGGTGTGGGGGGGGGATAATGGTGTGGGAGGAGGATAATGGTGTGGGAGGAGGATAATGGTGTGGGAGGAGGGGGATTATGGTGTGGGAGGAGGGGGATTATGGTGTGGGAGGAGGGGGATTATGGTGTGGGAGGAGGGGGATAATGCTGTGGGAGGAGGGGGATTATGGTGTGGGAGGAGGGGGATTATGGTGTGGGAGGAGGGGGATTATGGTGTGGGAGGAGGGGGATTATGGTGTGGGGGGGTAATGGTGTGGGGGGGATAATGGTGTGGGAGGAGGATAATGGTGTGGGAGGAGGGGGATTATGGTGTGGGAGGAGGGGGGATTATGGTGTGGGGGGGGGGGTAATGGTGTGGGGGGGATAATGGTGTGGGAGGAGGGGGATTATGGTGTGGGGGGGATAATGGTGCGGGGGGGATAATGGTGTGGGGGGGGGATAATGGTGTAAGGGGGGGATAATGCTGTAAGGTGTAGGGGGGATAAAGGTGTAGGGGGGATAAAGGTATAGGGGGGATAAAGGTGTAGGGGGGATAAAGGTGTAGGGGGGATAAAGGTGTGGGGGGGGATAATGGTGTGTGTGGGGGGGGGATAAAGGTGTAGGGGGGATTAAGGTGTGGGGGGGGTAATGGTGTGTGTGGGGGGGGATAATGGTGTAGGGAGGATAATAGCGTGGGAGGAGGGGGATTATGGTGTGGGGGGATAATGGTGTAAGGGGGGGGATTATGGCGTGGGGGGGGATCATGGTGTGGGGGGATTATAGTGTGGGGGGGAGGGGAGATTATGGTTCGGGGGGTTGTTTTTCAGGGGTTGGGCTTGGCCCCTTTGTTCCAGTGAAGGGAACTCTTAAGGCGTCAGCACACCAAGACATTTTGGGCAATTTTATGCTCCCAACTTTGTGGGAACAGTTTGGGGACGGCCTCTTCCTGTTTCAATATGACTGCACAAAGCAAGGTCCATAAAGACATGGAGGAGCGAGTTTGGGGTGGAGGAACTTGACTGTCCTGCACAGTCTTGATCTCAACCTGATAGAACACCTTTGGGATGAATTAGAGTGGAGACTGCGAGCCCGGCCTTCTCATCCAACATCAGTGCCTGACCTCACAAATGCTCTTCTGGAAGAACGGTCAAACATTCCCATAGACACATCTCCTAAACCTTGTGGACGGCCTTCCCAGAAGAGGTGAAGATGTTATAACTGCAAAGCGCCAACTCAATATTCAACCCTCCGGACTAAGACTGGGATGCCATTAAAGTCCATGTGCGTGTAAAGGCAGGTGTCCCAATACTTTTGGTAATATTGTGTAAATGGTTAATGCCCATCATAAACCTCCTTTAGAAGTATCTCATAATTACATTAGAAGGGAAGTTAAAGCAAAACACATTTCAGTTTTTTTTTTTTTTTTTTTTTTACTACCAGAACCAAAATCTATTCAAAATCCATAAATCCTGATCTGATAAAATGACTGTAATAACAGGTTTCTACCCAAATGTCACCAAAAATGACATTCAGTTCACACGAGGAAGGATACATACAGCACACAGCAGCATAAAAACTTGGCATGCTGCCCAACACATGCATGCTGACCTCAGTGACAAAGCCCCACCCCTACGCGTTTCGTCCTCATAGACGTCCACAGGGGTGGAAGATCCTTCCCTTTCTCAGTATTACTATATTTAATAAATACGGGGTTTTATTTATGGTAATGCACTGGGGTTCCTCTCTCTCTTCCTTTTTCGGCTACATTTGAATTTACATCGGGGCTGAGATCTGGTACCAAGGACTGGTGGCATCTAAAATTTGGAGGTATTGATAGAGGCCAGACGTTGATAAGCCGGAGAACACAAGATCTTCTCCTCCCGCTACAGTGCAAACATTCGGGATCAGTGCAGCCCCGTTGTCACCCCGCATTAGGTGGGCTTTTCTGGCAGGATCAAAGGGTATTTGTGAGACTTTATGAAGGGTCTGAGAGAAAACCTGGAAATACGGATTCAATTATAATGAATGAAGCGGCACCTTATTTTATTTTACGGGAAGCCGGAATTTTACTAGAAGAACTTTGCGACTTTTTGAACGAACTAAACCCTTACGGGGCGCCCTCTTCTGCTTTGGCTTGAAGCCTATACATTTGGTGTCCGGGTTCTGCCCGGGTACCTCAGGCTGCTGGTTTGTCGGCGTTTTCTCCAAGTATTGTCCGTCGTCCTCCAATAACGTCCTGTGGTCTCCCTGGACTCGGCTATCCTGAAGTTTGTCCTTTAAGTGCACAGAATCGGCGGGATTGCTGGAGGATTCACCTTCACAGGAAACACAAAACTCAAAATTTCAAAAAGAGAAAAAGTCTTGGAAAAGGTTTGATTTCCTCAATTCAAATTTTGATACATTTCTAATCAAATCTTTTCCTTATAATACATTGTCATCAAACAATAATAGACTGTAATGCAGTGGCGTAGCATGATTGGGGGGGGGGGGGGGGGGCAGCTGTTGCGGTATCAGGGGGTGTGATTAGAGCGGGGAAGGGGGCATCAGGGGGGTGTGATTAGAGTTGGGAGGGGGGTATCAGGGGAGTATCAGGGGGGTGGGGGGAGTATCAGGGGGGTGGGGGGGGTATTAGGGGTGGGGGGAGTATCAGGGGAGTGGGGATTGTCGGGGGGGGGAAATTAAAGTGGGGGGGTACAATTAGGGTGGGGTAATATAAGGGGGGTAACGGGGGTGTGATCAGAGTGGGGAGGGGGGTGTAAGGGGTGTGAGATCAGAGTGGGGAGGGGGGTATCAGAGGGTGTAATCAGATTGGGGAGGGGGTATCAGGGGGTGTAATCAGATTGGGGATGGGGGTATCAGGGAGTGTTTAGAGCAGGGAAGAGGGTATCAGGGAAAGGGGTATCAGGGGTGTGTGATCAGAGTGGGGAGAGGCGTATGATTAGAGTGGAAGGGTTATCTAGGGGTGTGTGATCAGAATGTGGGGGGGTATCTGGGGGTGTGATCAGAGCGTGGGGGGATTGGGGGTGTGTGATCAGAAGGGGGTATGATTAGAGTGGGGGGGTATCTGGGGGGTGTTATCAGAAAGGGGGGTGCGATCAGAGTGGGGAGGGGGGTAACAGGGCGGTGTGATCAGAGTGGGGAGGGGGGTATCGGGGATGTGAGATTAGAGTGGGGAGGGGGGTAACAGGGCGGTGTGATCAGAGTGGGGAGGGGGGTATCAGGGGTGTGAGATCAGAGTGGGGAGGGGGGTAACAGGGCAGTGTGATCAGAGTGGGGAGGGGGGTATCAGGGGTGTGAGATCAGAGTGGGGAGGGGGGTAACAGGACGGTGTGATCAGAGTGGGGAGGGGGGTATCAGGGGTGTGAGATCAGAGTGGGGAGGGGGGTATCAGGGGTGTGAGATCAGAGTGGGGAGGGGGGTAACAGGGCGGTGTGATCAGAGTGGGGAGGGGGGTATCAGGAGGTGTGATTGTGATCGGAGTGGGGGGGTATCAGGGGGGTGTAATCAGATTGGGGAGGGGGGCATCAGGGAGTGTTTAGAGCAGGGAAGGGGGTATCAGGGGAGGGGGGTATCAGGGGTGTGTGATCAGAGTGGGGAGAGGCTTATGATTAGAGTGGGGGGGTATCAGGGGGGTGTGATCAGAGTAGGGAGGGGGTATGATTAGAGTGGGGGGGTATCAGGGGGGTGTGATCAGAAGAGGGGTATGATTAGAGTGGGGGGGGTATCAGGGGTGTGTGATCAGAGTGGGGAGGGGGTATGATTAGAGTGGGGGGGTATCAGGGGGGTGTGATCAGGGTGGGGGCAGTCAGTGAAGTGGCGGGATGCTCACCTGCTTTTCTTGCCTGGCTCTCGGCACCGGACTGCGCGCTCGCGGTTTCCGCCGTCGGTTCAGAACTTGAAAAAGACTTAAAAATTTTGTGTCCACAACTGGAGAAGAGAAAATAGAAAGGTGGGGGAAGGGCTCTGTATACGGGGGGGGGGGGGGGGGGGGTGAAGATACAATTTATACATTTCTATAGATTCGATTTTTTTCTGCAAATTGTGAATCTTCACTATAGAAGCAAAATCCTCTGCAGAATATCGCACTATGGATCTGTCTGGAGGGGGAGGGGAGGGAGCGATGTTCTGCAGATCTCTGGAGAGGTCAGTGATGGGATAATCTGCAGGAAATTACATTTCACAATCACATTTTCTTCAGCACAAATCTGCGTATCAATAACCAATAATCACCCGAAAACCATCACCACCGAGTCCGGAAGAGTTTTCTCTAAATTTTCCTACAAAATTCTGCAAATCGAAACACCAAAACATCTCATCGATCCCACAACTGTGTACATCACTACCCGGACATTAGAGTGTAAGCTCCTCTGTACAGAGACTGATGTGACTATGGGGGAGGGGACATTAGAGTGTAAGCTCCTCTGTACAGAGACTGATGTGACTATGGGGGAGGGGACATTAGAGTGTAAGCTCCTCTGTACAGAGACTGATGTGACTGTGGGGGGAGGGGACATTAGAGTGTAAGCTCCTCTGTACAGAGACTGATGTGACTGTGGGGGGAGGGGACATTAGAGTGTAAGCTCCTCTGTACAGAGACTGATGTGACTGTGGGGGAGGGGACATTAGAGTGTAAGCTCCTCTGTACAGAGACTGATGTGACTGTGGGGGAGGGGACATTAGAGTGTAAGCTCCTCTGTACAGAGACTGATGTGACTGTGGGGGGAGGGGACATTAGAGTGTAAGCTCCTCTGTACAGACACTGATGTGACTGTGGGGGAGGGGACATTAGAGTGTAAGCTCCTCTGTACAGAGACTGATGTGACTGTGAGGGGAGGGAACATTAGAGTGTAAGCTCCTCTGTACAGAGACTGATGTGACTGTGGGGGGAGGGAACATTAGAGTGTAAGCTCCTCAGTACAGAGACTGATGTGACTGTGGGGGAGGAGACATTAGGGTGTAAGCTCCTCTGTACAGAAACTGATGTGACTGTGGGGGGGAGGGGACATTAGAGTGTAAGCTCCTCTGTACAGAGACTGATGTGACTGTGGGGGGGAGGGGACATTAGAGTGTAAGCTCCTCTGTACAGAAACTGATGTGGCTGTGGGGGGGAGGGGACATTAGAGTGTAAGCTCCTCTGTACAGAGACTGATGTGATTGGCTCAGTGATCTCTGTACAGCACTGCGGTATATGTCAGAGCTATATAATATAATAATAATTTTATACCTGTTACAAATATGGCTTGCAGGTTGTCGGTTTTGTGTCTGGAAATCCTGAGAAGTGTGCGGATACCCCATAGCTTTGTGTAGCGTGACGCTGGGTTTGGTGAGGAAATCCGCGGTGTCGGGGAACTCTATAGGCGATCGGGTGAAGGCGGAGGCGTGGCTGGGCGAGTTCACTGGGCTCAGGCTGGGAGAAGTACCTGGAAAACAGCGAGATGGAGAACGATGAGAGAGAGTGGCGCGCTTGTCAGACTCCTGTAGGGGGGTGAATACATTTCCGCCAGTCCCGGGACCCACAGCCACCCCCGACTTCCGCTATTAGATGACTTCACCTCTTACATTCCATATATATATATATATATATATATATATGTATATATATGTATATATATATATATATATATATATATATATATATATATATATATATATATATATAGATATATAGATATATAGAGAGAGAGAGAGAGAGAGAGAGAGAGAGTTCAGGTTTACCCCAAACTTTATGTATTGCCAAAACTTTTCATTTTTGTTAAGAAAAAGTTAAGTTAAAATCAGGCAGATTATTTCTCATTGTGTCTCATTGGTGAGATTTTTCCTTCACTTCCTGCCCTGAAGACACAACAGGAAGTGAGAGAACGCTACAAAGTGAGGGAAATTTCCATCACAGACAGGTGACCCCATTGGAAGATTTCCCTTTCTTGCTGCTCTGTTAATGAGCATTATATTTTGTGGTTTCCATTACTTACAGTCCCGGTGACAACGCTCACCAATACAAATAGAGAAAGGGGGTGGGGGGGGGGGGGGGAGGGGTCATTCTCACTAACCGGGACACAGACAGCAATAGAAAATAAAAATAAAAACCCTTCTGCATTCCATCCAAAAAATAAATCTATTTGGCTTTGGATAAACTTTAACCATTTAAGGATTTTGCACCTAAGAGATATTTCAGCAAAGTTTTCGGGGATTCATCTCTTATGTCATTTTTAAATAACTTGGACAAGCTTTATACCAGAAAAAAAGGAGCTAAAGGGAGAAGGGAAGGAAGGGGTCAAATTAGAAAAAAATGCATATAATATATATATATATATATATATATATATATATATATATATATATATATATATATATATATATATATATATATATTATATATATATATTTATATATATATATATATATATATATATATATATATATATATATATATATATATATATATATATATTTATATTATTTTTTATTTTTTTTAAATAACTTTGCCATGCTTTGTACCGGGAAAATATCAGACATAATAGAACATAAGAGCTAAAGGGAGAAGGGAAGGAAGGGGTCAATTTAGAAAAAATGCATAATATATATATATATTTTTTTTTTATTTATTATTATTTATTTATTTTTAAATAACTTTGCCCTGCTTTGTTAGAAAAAAATTCATATAATATATATATATATATATATATATATTTTTTTTATAATTAACTTTGCCATGCTTTTTACCGGAAAAATATCAGAAACATAAGAGCTAAAAGGGAGAAGGGAAGGAAGGGGTCAACTTGGAATAAAGTTTTAAGTTTTATTTTTTATTTTTTTTAAATAGCTTTGCCATGTATTATTAACCAAACATTGGCGTGGAGGTAACTTCATACGCCAACTAAGTAAACATGAGTCTTATTGGATCCATGAAACAAGGGTTCTCGCCCCGAGAGGCTTGAACGTGGATTTTGATTTGAATTGCTTCATTTCGGACAGATAATAATAATAATAATTTTTTCTTTTTTAATTTTAAATCTTATATATATATATTTTTCTGATTAATATATTTCTATATATATCTTTTTATATATATTTTGTATATATATATATATATATATTCTCTTATGATTATTATTATTTTTGTATTTTTATATCTATGTATTTTTCATCATTTGGCATTAACCCATGCGTGGATCAGTGTAGCTTGCTGATGATATCAGCGGCCATGTTGCTTTACATTTTATTATTTTTTTCATTGCCAGTAATGTTGGACTGATTATGAGATATACACATGTGTGGCCTTATTTCAGTGCCATATTATCGCATTGCTTTTTTGGCAATTATACTTTTTTATATATTTTTTTTCTTCACATAGTTCATGTGGGAATAACTAGAGGATTGCTGCATGTTGCTATTCAGTAAGCAATACTTGCGCTTACCTCTGGTTTTGTTTTTTTTTTGTTTTTTATCTATATTGTTTTTAAATATATATCTTTCCTCTCTCTCTTATAGTGTTATTGTGCGCAGATCTGTGTTCCGGTGTCACGTTTGATACGTACCTCCCTGGCACTTGCCTTGCGCACAACTCTGCTTCTTATTGGCTTAATATCAGTGTGTTGGCTTAAAAGCGGCCGTCCGACGTCAAGTTGTCACCGCTGATGAAGTCCCGCCTACTCTTTGGGACGCAACGCGTACGGACCACGTGACTCGCGCCGTGACATCATCCGCAGGCTAACCACGCATGGTATTCGTTGTCTCTGCTTTGCACTCAGCACTGGAGATCAGTGCTTACAAATGTGAGTGTAATTTCTCTTTACTTGCTTTTAAAATAAATTTATATCAACGGAGAGCACTAGATTTGCTTGTTCTTTATATTTATACATGAAATCATATTGATCTGGTGACACGGAGGAGGATCTTTCCTGGGAGTACTTCCGTTTGGTCTGCTGAAATCTTATGATCTACCCTCGATGGGAACATGTGTTTTTGACCTGTCTGATATATCAGGGGTCCATTATTAGAGGTGAGAGTCCAACTTGTTCAATGGTGAAGGGATCGCATCGTCACTTGTTATATTGATTGAAGACACACTGCACAAGCGGATTCTTCCTGATCACTGCACCTATTATTATTCATCTATTTTTCATTTTATGGACTTTTTATATTATTATTTATTTGCGCTGTACTGTTACTTTTTTACTTTGTAATGTGGGATTTGGTATTTTGACCTATAGTATTCTAGCTGCATTTTTTTCACTTTTTTCACTAATTTTTTTCACTTGTTTTATTGGTTTTAGCGCTGGTTGATTTTTTATCTTATACTTGCCATGTATTATACCAGAAAAACAATGGAAATTTAAACAGAACAAATTATAGAATAAAATGCAAATATTTTATTTATAGTATTTTTTTTTTTTATTTTTTTTTTATGAACACGTCTTTTTGCCTACAGATTACATAGAAAATAAAATATTTTTGCAAGAAAATTTTGCTAAAAAAAAAAAAGAAAGCCTAACGTGTCCTCTAAAAACAATGTGTATAATAATTTGTTATGTTAAAACAGAACTTTTTTTTTTTTTTTTATGTTTTAGTTTTATTCACTAGGCAACCCTCCACTCCCCCTCTTTTCAGCCAGCCTTCTGATGAAAAACAAGATGGCGTCTCCAGGTTGGGCAGTGCAGCAGTTTTTTCCACATGACAGCAAAACAGGAATTGCTGGGTAGTTATGTTTTGTAACTTACCCCATAAGAAGGGGTTAATAATTAAATAAACCCTGTTGGGGGGGGGGAGGGGTGGTGTATCACCTCTATAAATAATGACAGTTATCACGGAATAAACTGGAGCCCATAGTGGGAATGTAGAAATATCTCCATAGGGGGTGGACAATTGAATGGATGCCGCCTCTCCCAAACCCCCCCCCCCCCTCTGCACCTACCAGCTCTCCGGGTGCCCATGTGCGGGGTGAGGGTGACCGATGACGACCGCTGCTTTGGTATGGTCAGGAGGTTGGAGGTGAAGGGCCCGTTTGGATACGATCCTTGGCTGCAAAAATAAGAATTCATAGATGAGGAGACAACAGAGAATAGACGGCTTTACCAACGTCTGCAGAAAGTGGAAGATAAGAAAGAAATATTATGGGAACAACGAAAGCATGGCGGCCGCTGACCGATGAAAATCTATTTATATTAAAAAAAAAAAAAAATTATATTAAACTATTTTCAGAATTTAGGTCTCATGCACACGAGCGCTTTGGCTTCTGTGTATCTTGGCATAGCCAGATCTAGGGGGTGCTGGGGTGGGCTGTCCTCTGCCCTACTGTACACTGCCCTAGCTGACCTTCCATTATCTGCCCAGCAGACCCCTGTCTTCTGGCCTGCCATCCCTATCATCTGCCCTACTGACCCCTGTACACGGCCCTACAGACTACTACCCCCCTGTACACTGCCCTGCCACCCCTATCATCTGCCCTGCTGACCCCTGTACACTGCCTTACAAACTACTGATCCTATCCACTACCCTGTTGACCCCCCATACACTGCCCTGCTGAACCCCCCCCCGTACACTGCTCTGCTGCCCCCCCTATACACTGACCTGCCATCCCTATCATCTGCCCTGCTGTTCCCTGCCCTGCCATCCCTATCTTCTGCCCTGCGAACCCCCTGTACACTGCCCTGCCATCCCTATCTTCTGCCCTGCTGACCCCCTGTACACTGCCGTGCCATCCCTATCTTCTGCCCTGCTGACCCCCTGTACACTGCCCTGCCATCCCTATCATCTGCCTTGCTGTCCCCTGCCCTGCCATCCTATCTTCTGCCCTGCTGACCCCTGTACACTGCCCAACAAACTACTGACTATCTATTGCCCTGCTGACCCCCCCCCCATACACTGCCCTGCTTACAACCTCTGTACACTGCCCTGCTGACCCCCCCCCATACACTGCCCTGCTTACAACCTCTGTACACTGCCCTGCTGACCCCCCCCCCCCCCAAACAAAAAAGCCCTGCTGACAACCTCTGTACACTGCCCTGCTGACCCCCCCCCCCCTTTACACTGCCCTGCTGTCCCCCCCATTCTTTGCCCTGGCATTTTCGTGCCCTGGGAGGCACGGTTGCAGCATCTGGCCCCACTGCCAGCAACCTGCAAAAATCTATGACAGGCCGAAATACAAGGCAGCTGGAAGCTGTACCAAGAGGTACTCGTATTTAGAGGGCGTGAACTGTCACATCCGGGGCATACTTCTCTGAAGAACCAACTGGTAAAGTGTTCAGAAGCTGCATATTTCAGCCTGCCATAGATAATGATAATAAACTCTCCTTATCTGCTTTGCTGAAAAAAAAACTGTTATTTACAGTGCTCAGTAGCTCAAGGCATTCAGGGACAGCCATCCAATCAGAGGCTCCAGCTGAACAATAATACTTCTCTTCAGCAAAGACAACGCCTCTAAGCGGGTCGAGGGACCCACCGGGCACACAAACGCCATCCTTTGCATTTCCTCTAAAATTCTCTATTCGGTTGGTGTCATTTTATGGCATCATGGAGGGAATTCATGTTTTAATACATTTATTTAATGATCCCATTTAGGTCTACATTAGAAAGCCAAAGTAATACGCGGATAAGAATAGAATGCGGTGAAAAGGGGGATTTATGGCGACTCCAATCAATAGTCACCATCAGAGTCATTTCCGGACAATCTGAACTGCACTTGGAAAGCGAAAGCTGCTGGCACCCCGTCCCTCCATCCCCGTCCCTCCATCCCCGTCCCTCCATCCCCGTCCCTCCATCCCCGCCCCTCCATTGTGTCACCGCTGAAGAGGGACAGCAACATCTGTCCGATGTGCAATCATTGCATGACATAAAAGTCATTTCAATAACTGCTGAGCCATGGCCACCATTACATCGCGGCCCCCGTGCCGAGCCATGGCCACCATTACATCCAGCCCCCCGTGCAGAGCCATGCCCCCCATTACATCCGCCCCCCATGCCGAGCCATGCCCCCATTACATCCCGCCCCCATGCCGAGCCATGCCCCCCATTACATCCGCCCCCCATGCCATCCCGCCCCCAATGCCGAGCCATGCCACCCATGCCAAGCCATGCCCGCCATTACATCCGCCCCCCATGCCGAGCCATGCCCGCCATTACATTCCGCTCCCCATACCGAGCTACACCCCACCTTTCCCAGACACATCTCTGACCTTCCCTGCTACAACCCTATTCCCTGCCACACCCCTGCCCATCCAAAAGAAACCTCTGACCTTCCCCGTCACAGCCCCCCCCCCCTTTCCCAGGCACACCTCTGACCCCTTCTTTCTAGTGACAGTAATGACACTCCACCCCTGGAGGGCAGCAAGGCAAAAACGATATCCCCTGAGAAGTGGATCATCTCCCCAATAGGTGTTGGGCTACCATACTTATGTGCAAGAGTATTTCTACTGTTGCTTCCCAGGCACACCCCTGACCATCCTGTCACAGCCCTATTCTTCTCAGGCACACCCATGACCATCCTGTCACACCCCTATCCTTCCCAGGCACACCCCTGAGCATCCTGTCACACCCCTATCCTTCCCAGGCACACCCCTGAGCAGCCTGTCACACCCCTATCTTTCCCAGGCACACCCCTGACCATCCTGTCACAGCCCTATTCTTCTCAGGCACACCCCTGACCATCCTGTCACAGCCCTATTCTTCTCAGTCACACCCCTGACCATCCTGCCACACCCCCTATCCTTCCCAGGCACACCCCTGACCATCCTGTCACACCCCTATCCTTCTCAGGCACACCCCTGACCATCCTGTCACAGCCCTATTCTTCTCAGTCACACCCCTGACCATCCTGCCACACCCCCTATCCTTCCCAGGCACACCCCTGACCATCCTGTCACACCCCTATCCTTCCCAGGCACACCCCTGACCATCCTGTCACACCCCTATGCTTCTCAGGCACACCCCTGACCATCCTGTCAAACCCCTATCCTTCCCTGCTCTTCCCCGTCACCCTTGCCCTTCTGCCCACCCACCCGTCTCGTGGTTTGTTTGTTTATTTCACCCCAATGTGATATTATCGTATTACAGCTGTAATCCCACAAAAAGGAAAATTGGGTTGGAACAATCCCCCATAATGACAACGTGATAGAAGTTTTTTGAAATCTTTGCAAATTTATTAAGAAGAAAAAAAATCCCATGTACATAAGTATCACAGACTCCTGGGATACCTGTCTCCGTGGGAGGAGCCTGTGATACCTGTCTCCGTGGGAGGGGCCTGTGATACCTGTGTCCGTGGGAGGAGCCTGTGATACCTGTGTCCGTGGGAGGAGCCTGTGATACCTGTGTTTGTGGGAGGAGCCTGTGATACCTGTGTCCGTGGGAGGAGCCTGTGATACCTGTGTCCGTGGGAGGAGCCTGTGATACCCGTGTCCGTGGGAGGAGCCTGTGATACCTGTGTCCGTGGGAGGAGCCTGTGATACCTGTGTCCGTGGGAGGAGCCTGTGATACCCGTGTCCGTGGGAGGAGCCTGTGATACCCGTGTACTTGGGAGGAGCCTGTGATACCCATGTACATGGGAGGAGCCTGTGATACCCATGTACATGGGAGGAGCCTGTGATACCCATGTACATGGGAGGAGCCTGTGATACCCATGTACATGGGAGGAGCCTGTGATACCCATGTACATGGGAGGAGCCTGTGATACCCATGTACATGGGAGGAGACTGTGATACCCATGTACATGGGAGGAGACTGTGATACCCGTGTACATGGGAGGAGACTGTGATACCCGTGTACATGGGAGGAGACTGTGATACCCGTGTACATGGGAGGAGACTGTGATACCCGTGTACATGGGAGGAGACTGTGATACCCGTGCACATGGGAGGAGACTGTGATACCCATGTACATGGGAGGAGACTGTGATACCTGTGCACATGGGAGGAGACTGTGATACCTGTGCACATGGGAGGAGCCTGTGATACCTGTGTACATGGGAGGAGCCTGTGATACCTGTGTACATGGGAGGAGCCTGTGATACCCGTGTACATGGGAGGAGCCTGTGATACCCATGCACATGGGAGGAGACTGTGATACCTGTGTACATGGGAGGAGACTGTGATACCTGTGCACATGGAAGGAGACTGTGATACCTGTGTACATGGGAGGAGCCTGTGATACCCATGTACATGGGAGGAGCCTGTGATACCCATGTACATGGGAGGAGACTGTGATACCCATGTACATGGGAGGAGACTGTGATACCTGTGCACATGGGAGGAGACTGTGATACCTGTGCACATGGGAGGAGCCTGTGATACCTGTGTACATGGGAGGAGCCTGTGATACTTATGTACATGGAATTTTTCTTTTCATTAAATTTGCAAAAGTTTCAAACAAGCTTCTCTCACGTTGTCATTATGGGGAATTGTTTGCAGAATTTTGAGGAAAAGAATGAATTGAATCCATTTTGGAATAAGGCTGTAACATAATAAAATGTGGAAAAAGTGCAGTGCGGTGAATACTTTCCAGATGCGCTGTAAATCGTGACATTTTATTAAAATCATTTGATTGGCATTTTGTTTTTGGTTCCATTCACCTCCCATGTAACTGAATAGGTCTCATATTTCACATAATTTATCAATAGAACTGTATAATTATATATGGTGATCGATAATTACATTTGCTATGTGATGCATATAAATAAAATAGAAAAAAGTGACAAGTTCACATAAAAAAATAAAATAAAAAAGTCAAATATTCGGAGCTCCTCGCAGATTATAGAGGAGCTTTATCAGTGTAAAACAATTTGGAGCGATGCTCAAAGGCGCCCTCTGCTGGACAACCTTCAGAAGGATCAGATATTCCGTGTCTATACTGTATAATAAATACATAAATGTGGTCAGATACTTCAGAAAAAAAAAAAAAAAAAAAAAGTCTCCTCTTCCTCTTACAATTTTTTCTATTCATAATGACATTTTATCCGGGAAAAAGAAGAATTTCCTCACCTTGAGCTGCTGTAATCCTGGTGGGAACGCTTTCCATTACTGCGCTCCCACCGAGAGGCCGCCAGCTCCATAGAGGGCAGACCCGACGCTCCAGAGCTCCGGCGCAGCTGTGGGGTGGGCAGGCTGCTGCGGCTGTTCAGTCCCTGCAGAAGAAATAAAAGGACCGTCTTTATCCGAGGAGCCCCAGACATACAAATCAACACTGAATCCAGCGTGCTGAAAAATCTTTGTGACGGGTTAAAGCAGGGCATGAAAATTTTGCTTTGAAGCTAGGAGCTCGTAAAAAAAAAAAAAAAAAGTTGGGAGGCAGTTTTTCTAACAAAGCTTATGGGCAGAACATGTAACATGTTCCCAAATCATCCTTTAACCCTTCCACAGCCAGAGCAGTTTTTGCATTTTAGGCCTGAAGATTACATAAAACCCCCCCAAACATGATATATTTTCTGAAAGCAGACACCCCAATAAGAGCAGTGATGGAGAACCTCGGCACCCCCGGATGTTTCCGAACTACATTTCCCAACTACAGTGCAGAGTGCCTGAGCATCATGGGAAATGTAGTTCCAAAACATCTGGGGTGCCGAGGCTCGCCATCACTGCCCCAGAGAATAAAATGGTGGCAGTTCTAATTTTTTTGTTACACGATACTGCCGCAAACACCTAATACAAACAAAATTTCAGTAGAAAAACAATAAAAGTAAGTTTTAGGGGGCAAATATAAAAGTCAAAGTTGCACCGAGTAAACAGATACCAAACATGTTGCGCCTTAAAGGGGTTGTAAACCCTCAAGGTTCTATACATTCTATGTATTAAGGTGAAAGACCTTCTCATCATGCTGCAGCACCCCCCCCCCCCTGGACCCCCCCATTTTACTTAGCTGAGCCCCGTATTTCTCGCCCCGGGGACGAGAATACCAGCTATGGCTTGTGTCTCATGTCCCGATTGGATAGATAGCAGTGCAGCCATTGGCTCCGGCTGCTGTCAATCAAAACACAATGACGTGGGCACCGGGGGAGGGGCGGGGCAGAGTTCTGCTTTCTGTGTCTATAGACTCAGAAGCCGGACACGGGAGCGTGGCCGCACGGGTGTCCCGGAAAGGACAACGCTTCTCCTGACGGGGGGGGCACGTGAGGAGGAGCCGCCAGGGCCGCTGAGGGACCCCAGAAGAGGAGGATCAGGGCCACTCTGTGCAAAACCAACTGAATAGAGGAGGGAAGTATGACGTGTTTGTTATTTAAAAAAAAAAAAAAAGCAAACAAGGGTTTAGTAACCCTTTAAATTTGCATGCGCCCGTGAAATGGCGACAAACTGCAGTAACCTAGACTTTCCATAGGCGACATTTTAAAAGCCCCCTGTAGGTCAGTTTAGGGTAAGGCTGCTTTCACAGTGGGGTGGCGGGTCTGTTAGCAGTAGCAGCTGAAGAAGGGGTTAAAAGCGCCTTTGTTGCGGCGATTCCGAAGCGCGGCCCACTCATTCCAATGGGCAGGGGCGGTGTAGAAGCGTTGTATACACCGCCCCAAAGATGCTACTTGCAGGACTTTTTTTTGGCGCCACACAAGCGCACCGCCCCCCACTCTGAAAGCACTCGGGCTTTCACACTGGGGGAAGCATTTTTCAGGCGCTATTTTTAGCGCCAAAACGCCTGAAAAGTGCCTCAGTGTGAAAGTAGCTGGTGGTAGAACTTTTGCTCTCATTCCGGCATTCGCAGCGATATGTTCATGGCAATCAACATTTTCAGGCGTAGGAGCCCCTTCACCTGCGTTTACTTTTGTACATGTGTATATGTGGTGGGGGGGGGGGTCAATTTTTATTTTTTTATAGGGGTTAATTTTATATTCTTGGGTGTAAGTTACATTTTTTACAATTAAAATATAAAAATCTTTTTATAAAAAAAACATATATAGTTAACCCATATAGTGTATGTGAAATAAATGGCAATAAATAAAGAAAATAATAAATAATAACATCACTTTGGGGGGCGTAAGAAACATCGTTGCATTTGTAGTTTGGACTATTTAACCTCTTTTTTTTTCCGGAGTGCGGTTTATCTATATACCGATATTTGGACATTAGAGGCATTTATTATTTTATGGTTTATTTTATATTTTTCATTTAGTTTATTATTGTTTAATGTGAATTTGTTTGGAGTAGTTTTGCACGACCATTTATTTCACATACACTATATGGGTTAATTATATGTGTTTTTTTGCAGGAATTTGTAGCGCAGCTTTTCCTTTGTCATTTATATTATTGTGTGGATCTCACATTGAGATGCAGCTATTTTTTCATTCACGTTTTACTTTAATATTTCATTTATTGGAGGAATATATTAGACAGAGCTGCATTGCCACCTTTTATATATATATATATATATATATTTTAAAGGAGTTGTAAAGGTTTGTGTTTTTTGAATTAAGGTGAAAAAACATCTGGCAGTCACCACCCCCCCTCCCCCTGTTTTACTTACCTGTACCCCTTCTTTCAGTTGTGGGGACACGCTGTCTCTCTCTCCACAGGCTCCAGGCTCTTGATTGGATAGATTGATAGCAGCGCAGCCATTGGCTCCCACTGCTGTCAATCAAATCCAATGACGCAGGCAACGGCGGTGCCGAGTGCTGCATTCGGCCTCTATGGACACCCAATGCTGGACTCGGGAGCGCACCCGCAAGGTAATCCCCCGGGAGAGCGCTTCTCCTAGGGGGGGTTACCTGATATGGGGAGGAGAAGAGGAGGATTGGGGGCCACTCTGTGCAAAACGAGCTGCACAGTGGAGGTAATTATGATATGTTTGCTATTTAAAAAAAAAAAAAAAATGACAATCACTTTTTTCTCCCCTATATTGGGGGGGGGGGGGGGGGATAAGTCTCCCTATGTCAGGGATATGCAATTAGCGGACCTCCAGCTGTTGCAGAACTACAATTCCCATGAGGCATAGCAAGACTCTGACAGCCACAAGCATGACACCCAGAGGCAGAGGGATGATGGGACTTGTAGTTTAGCAACAGCTGGAGGTCGGCTAATTGCATATCCCTGCCTTTGTGATATTTTTTGGTGACAGCTTCTCTTTCATGAGACTTCCAGGGCCTATAAATAACACCCCTCCCCCCCCCAATGCCTCTCCTGTGTACCACTGAATGTACTATAATGCACATCGCACCGCATATTACGATATTTCCTGGCCTTGATGGCTGGGGAAATGGTCAATGGGGACCATCCCATCTACTCGGTGTCACCCGCTATGCCGGTACCGGGTCCGCAGATGGGCAAGTGGAGTCCAGGAAACATAGCAGGTGGGGGGGGGACACGGGGTATGTGGAGCATTCGGGAGGCAGCCCTGGCGCCAGGTCCAAATTTCTTGTCGCCATGACAACCTGGGGCTTGTCGAGCCCTGGGTTAAAGGGAATGCTGACCTACCAGTAACACCTCCCAATCGGTCGTGACGAACTTTGAGCTTCAATACTTTCTGGAGGAAATGAACCCAAAACAAGCATTGAGATCTTCCGTCTCTTTAGGAATACGAAGGGAAGACGTGTTCTGGGCAGAAGGGTGAAGCGGCGACAAATACAACGCTGTCCGCAACAGACAGATTAGAGTCCTACATTTGCGCCGTGGTAACGTACGCGGTTTATTTCATGTTGCGATGGCACCTCGATGCGGAGATCCACCAATGGGTCAGCGATGTGCCTAGAGCTGCACGGTTCTGGCCAAAATGAGAATCTCGGTTGTTTTGCTCAGGATAAAAAGATTGCGATTCTCTCAGGATTCTCGCAACGTAAAATCTTTCACATTTTGCAAAAATGAAATGGGCTAACTTTACTGTTTTTTCTTTTTTTTTTATTCATTAACCACTTGCTTACTGGGCACTTAAACCCCCCTCCTGCCCAGACCAATTTTCAGCTTTCAGCGCTGATGCACTTTGAATGACAATTGCGCGGTCATACAACACTGTACCCAAATGAAATTTTTATCATTTTTTCCCACAAATAGAACTTTCTTTTGGTGGTATTTAATTACAGCTCGGAGTTTTATTTTTTGCTAAACAAAAAAAGATGCAAAAAAAATAAATAAAAAATCATGTTTAATAGTTTGTTTTGCAAACAGGTCATTTTTCTCCTTTATTGAAGTGCACTGATAGGCATAGTTAAAGGGGTTGTAAAGGTAAATGTTTTTTCACCTTAATGCATTCTATTCTATGCGCCCCCAGTCCCCCCGTTTTACTTACCTGACCCCTCGAAAATCCCCCGCCGTCCTCTTCGCCGCTCAGCCTGGCCGCTGATTGGCTGGAGTGGATGGATTGAAAGCAGCGCAGCCATTGGCTCGCGCTGCTGTCAATCACATCCAATGACGCAGCGCGCCGGGGCCTTGTGCTACAGCGAGCGGCTATAGCCGCCGGCTGTATTACGGGAGCGCGCCCGCAGGTGCTTCTCACCAATGTGAGGGAGCTCGCATTAACGTGAGAAGCACCTGCGGGAGGAAGCAGAGACAGCCGCCGAGGGACCCCAGAAGAGCAGGTTCGGGGCCACTCTGTGCAAAACGAGCTGCACAGTGGAGGTAAGTATAACATGTTTGTTATTTTAAAAAAATAAAAATTTTTACTTTACAACCCCTTTAAGGCGGCACTAATAGGCACAGATAAGGCGGCACCGATGGGCACAGATAAGGCGGCACTGATGGGCAAAGATGGGCACAGATAAGATGGCACGGATGGGTGGCCCAGATGGGTGGCCCGGATGGGTGGCACGGATGGGTGGCACTAAGGGGCACTGATAGGTACCACTGATAGATGGGACTGATGGGCACTGATAGGTGGCTCTGATAGGCGGCACTGCTGGGCACTGGTAGATGACACTGATGGGCACAGATATGTGGCACTGGGGTGCAGCACCTTTGTTGAGGCAGATTGTAGGCACTGCTGGGTGGCACTGTGGGCACTGCTGGGTGACACTATGGGCACTGCTGGGTGGCACTGACGGGGGGGCACTTATTTTTTAATTGTTTAGTGATGAGGGGGCAGGTGGGCACTGGCAGGGGGCAGGTGGGCACTGGCAGGGCTGGCCATGATCGGGACTGATGTCCCGATCACGGCCGCCGGTGATCGGCTCTTTTCTTTTCTCCTCGCGCTGTCAGCGCGAGGAGGAATAATAGCCGATTACCGGCTCCGTTATATCACATGATCAGCTGTCATTGGCTGACAGCTGATCATGTGATAAGGGGTTGGGATCGACCCCTTGCTCGGATCGGTGATCAGGCGAGTCTCAAAGACTCGCCGATCACAGAGCGCGCAGGCCGTTTGTGCACGGGACGACGCCAATAGACGTAGTCCCGGCAAAGGAGATCCGCGCTGTAGCCGTCATTCGGCTATAGCGCGGGTCTCAAGTGGTTAAAGTAATTTTTTAAAAAAAATATTGCATTTGAAAGACCTCTGCGCAAATACAGTGCGACATAAAATATTGCAACAACCACCATTTTATTCTCTAGGGTGTCTACTAATATATATATATATATAATGTTTGGGGATTCTAAGTAATTTTCTAGCAAAAAAAAATAAAAAATTATTTTAACTTGAAACCGACAAATGTCAGAAAAAGGTTTAGTGTTTCAGGGGTTACATTTTTCACTTACACACAAAGTCTCTTCCACTGACAAATTGATACAATTGTTTATACTGATGTTCAAATGTTTCGATTCTCTGCCCGGTTTTTCTCTTCCGTTCTTTTGAAGGCTTCAGAAGAGCCGAGAGAATTCTTTGCGTAGAAAGAATTGTGAAACACTTTTGTCAAGATCGACGATAACGATTCTTGACGATTAATTGTGCAGCTCTAGTTGTGCCGCAGCACTTCTAACGTGAATCCTGCTATAAACGTGTTCTATACTTCCACCGCATGCCTGTATACAGAGGGGAAATAATGATTTGCAGATTCTGTAAGTTTTGCCCACTTACATAGAAATGAAGGGTCTATAATTGTTATCAGAGGTGTATTTTATATGATAGAGACAGAAGATCAACCAAAACTCCAGAAAAAAAACACACAATACAAATGTTATAAATGGAGTAAAATAAGTATTTGATCCCCTCCCACCCAACAATAATTCTGCCCCCCCACAGACTGGCTCCAGTAGGTGCTCATGTGGTACACAGATCAGTCCTGTCAATGTAAGAAGGTTCTCCTAACGACAACTCGTTATGTGTATAGAAGACTCCTGTCCACAGAATCCCTTCCCTCCAATCCTCACCATCATGGGGAAGAGCAAAGATCTGTCAGAGGATGTCGGGGAGAAGATTGGAGACCTGCACAAGGCTGGAATGGGCTACAAGACCATCAGCAAGAAGCTTGGTGAGAGGAGACAACTGCTGGAGAGATTATTCACAAATGGAAGAAATACAAAATAACCATCAATTGTCCTCAGTCTGGAGCTCCATGGAAGATTTCTCCTCATGGGGTGAGGATGGTCATGAGAAAAGTGAGGGATCCGCCCAGAACTACATGGGAGGAGCTTGTGAAGGATCTCAAGGCAGTTGGGACCACAGTCACCAAACAAACCATTGGTGACACAATACACCGCCATGGATTGAAATCCTGCAGCCCCCGCAAGGTCCCCCTCCTCAGGAAGACACATGTACAGGTCCCCCTCCTCAGGAAGACACATGGACAGGTCCCCCTCCTCAGGAAGACACATGTACAGGTCCCTCTCCTCAGGAAGACACATGTACAGGTCCCCCTCCTCAGGAAGACACATGGACAGGTCCCCCTCCTCAGGAAGACACATGTACAGGTCCCCCTCCTCAGGAAGACACATGGACAGGTCCCCCTCCTCAGGAAGACACATGGACAGGTCCCCCTCCTCAGGAAGACACATGGACAGGTCCCCCTCCTCAGGAAGACACATGGACGGGTCCCCCTCCTCAGGAAGACACATGTACAGGTCCCCCTCCTCAAGAAGACACATGTACAGGTCCCCCTCCTCAGGAAGACACATGTACAGGTCCCCCTCCTCAGGAAGACACATGTACAGGTCCCCCTCCTAAGGAAGACACATGTACAGGTCCCCCTCCTCAGGAAGACACATGTACAGGTCCCCCCTCCTCAGGAAGACTCATGTACAGGTCCCCCCTCCTCAGGAAGACTCATGTACAGGTCCCCCTCCTCAGGAAGACACATGGACAGGTCCCCCTCCTCAGGAAGACACATGGACAGGTCCCCCTCCTCAGGAAGACACATGGACGGGTCCCCCTCCTCAGGAAGACACATGTACAGGTCCCCCTCCTCAAGAAGACACATGTACAGGTCCCCCTCCTCAGGAAGACACATGTACAGGTCCTCCTCCTCAGGAAGACACATGTACAGGTCCCCCTCCTCTGGAAGACACATGTACAGGTCCCCCTCCTCAGGAAGACACATGTACAGGTCCTCCTCCTCAGGAAGACACATGTACAGGTCCCCCTCCTCAGGAAGACACATGGACAGGAACATCTGAGGTTTGCCAATGAACATCTAAATGATTCAGAGAAGGATTGGGGGAGAAAGTTCTGTGGTCAGATGAGACCTAAAATTGAGCTCTTTGGCAATAACTCGCCTCGCTGTGTTTGGAGGAAGAAAAATGCTGACTATGACCCTAAGAACTCCATCCCTACAGTCACACGGAGGTGGAAACATGAACTCCATCCCTACAGTCACACGGAGGTGGAAACATGATGCTTTGGGGCCGTTTCTCTGCTAAAGGTACAGGCCGACTTTGCCACATTGAGGGGCCAATGGACGGGGTCATGTATTGTAAGATCTTGGAGGAGAACCTTCTTCCCTCATCCAGAACACTGAAGATGGGTCATGGACGGGTCTTCCAGCATGACAATGACCCAAAACATTGCGCCGAGGCAACCAAGGAGTGGATCAAGAAGAAGCACATGAAGGTCATGGAGTGGCCTAACCAGTCTCCAGACCTTAATCCTATAGAAAATGTATGGAGGAGCTGAAACTTCGAGTTGCCAAGAAACATTCAGGATTTAGAGATCTGTAGAGAAGAGAGGAGCAAAATCCCTCCTGAGATGTGAAAACCTCATCACCACCTACAAGAAACGTCTGACCTCTGATCACCAACAAGGGTTTCTCCACCAACTACTAAGTCATGTTTTGCTTGGGGATCAAATACTTATTTTACTCACTGAACGGCAACTCCATTTATAACATTTGTATGATGTGTTTTCTGGATTTTTGGTTGATATTCTGTCTCCATCATATAAAATACACCTCTGATAACAATGATAGACCCTTCATTTCTATGTAAGTGGGCAAAACTTACACCATCTGCAGGGAAGCCCATCATTATTTCCCCCACTGTATATTATTGGGTGTATATATTAAAATAAACTGCAGAGCGGTTTGTCAAAATCAGTGTAAATGGAAGTGAAATGGAACGTTATGAGGCAGAAAAATGTGAAATGGGCATTATGGCCACTAGGTGGAGCTGATGATCACAGTAAATATGTATTTTCTATGATCACAAGCTCCATCTAGTGGCCATAGTGCAGTATTTTCCCGATAAACATCATTCTAAAGAATAAAGAGGGGAGGGGGAATTTGGGGGGCAGCAGGGGGCAAAAAATGTTCTATTATTATTACTACTGCTACCAAACCACAACATTCAATGCATGCTATGGCAGAAGAGGGCTTGAGAATTCGCACAAAGGCCCCAGCCACGTGTGCGTAGATTGGCCGGGATCTTCTGTCCCTTCTGAAACATCTACCACAAGGATAAACCCCTCCCGAACCTTGTGGAACTTTCTCTCTCCTTTGTCCATGGGGTCTTCCATCTCGGCACATGGGTAGAACCCGGGGAAGGGGGTGAAAGGGTTGACTTTTGGTCGGCAGGAGCCGGAGAACGTCCCCATTAGACTGTTAATGCTGCGTAGTGATGAGACGATTTGAGGCGAGAGGGAGGGGTCCACCAGCAGGTCAGAGACCATGTTCCTGGCCTCGTTCAGCACCGAGAGGTCCACGCCGTTCCCACCGCCAGCGTTCTACAACAAAATACCAAATGTTACAGATCATCAAACTACATACATTACGGTGTATACAAAGGGACAAATACGGGTCACACACACAAAGAACCAACTGAGGTCTACAAGAATGGCGACCACACATGGAACCCAACAGTCACATGAATAAGGCTCCATGCACACTGAAGCTCAAAAAAGCTATTTCTGGACGCCAGATTGCTGGCAGAAAACGCTGGTTGAAAAACCTGCTTTTAACAGCGTTTTATACTAGCGTTAATGAGCGTTAATGAGCGTTTTACAGCGTTAGCGTTAATGGGCGTTTTTTATAAAAATACACAGAGGACACTCCAAAAATCCCACAATGCATTGAAAAATAGAATGCCGAACACTAATGAACGAGCGTTAATGAGCGTTTGTCGTTTTTTGCCGCTGAAAAACGGCACTTTGAACGCGAATTTCTGGCGTTCAGAAATAAGCCCATAAACTCCACTGCTCATTAAAGCTGAAAAACGTCCATGTGTGCATGGACACATAGGCTAACATAGAGTGGAGTTTATGGGCTTTTACAAAAAACGCCCAAACTCCAATAAACTGCAGTTTATCAGCTTCAGTGTGCATGGAGCCTTAGGGAATAAGAGGAATGGCTCTGGATGGACAGTTGGATAAATGGCTCTATATTTAGGATGTATCCGGTCTATAAACCAGAGGCTCTGGAAGGACAGTTGGATAAATGGTTCTATATTTAGGATATATCCGGTCTATAAACCAGAGGCTCTGGATGGACAGTTGGATAAATGGTTCTATATTTAGGATGTATCCGGTCTATAAACCAGAGGCTCTGGATGGACAGTTGGATAAATGGCTCTATATTTAGGATGTATCCGGTCTATAAACCAGAGGCTCTGGATGGACAGTTGGATAAATGGTTCTATATTTAGGAGGTATCCGGTCTATAAACCAGAGGCTCTGGATGGACAGTTGGATAAATGGTTCTATATTTAGGATGTATCCAGTCTATAAACCAGAGGCTCTGGATGGACAGTTGGATAAATGGTTCTATATTTAGGATGTATCCGGTCTATAAACCAGAGGCTCTGGGTGGACAGTTGGATAAATAGTTCTATATTCAGGATGTATCCAGTCTATAAACCAGAGGCTCTGGATGGACAGTTGGATAAATGATTCTATATTTAGGATGTATCCCGTCTATAAACCAGAGGCTCTGGATGGACAGTTGGATAAATGGTTCTATATTCAGGATGTATCCGGTCTATAAACCAGAGGCTCTGGATGGACAGTTGGATAAATGGTTCTATATTTAGGAGGTATCCGGTCTATAAACCAGAGGCTCTGGATGGACAGTTGGATAAATGGTTCTATATTCAGGATGTATCCAGTCTATAAACCAGAGGCTCTGGATGGACAGTTGGATAAATGGCTCTATATTCAGGATGTATCCGGTCTATAAACCAGAGGCTCTGGATGGACAGTTGGATAAATGGCTCTATATTTAGGATGTATCCGGTCTATAAACCAGAGGCTCTGGATGGACAGTTGGATAAATAGTTCTATATTCAGGATGTATCCAGTCTATAAACCAGAGGCTCTGGATGGACAGTTGGATAAACGGTTCTATATTTAGGATGTATCCGGTCTATAAACCAGAGGCTCTGGATGGACAGTTGGATAAACGGTTCTATATTTAGGATGTATCCTGTCTATAAACCAGAGGCTCTGGATGGACAGTTGGATAAATGGCTCTATATTCAGGATGTATCCGGTCTATAAACCAGAGGCTCTGGATGGACAGTTGGATAAATGGCTCTATATTTAGGATGTATCCGGTCTATAAACCAGAGGCTCTGGATGGACAGTTGGATAAATAGTTCTATATTCAGGATGTATCCAGTCTATAAACCAGAGGCTCTGGATGGACAGTTGGATAAACGGTTCTATATTTAGGATGTATCCGGTCTATAAACCAGAGGCTCTGGATGGACAGTTGGATAAACGGTTCTATATTTAGGATGTATCCTGTCTATAAACCAGAGGCTCTGGATGGACAGTTGGATAAATGGTTCTATATTTAGGAGGTATCCGGTCTATAAACCAGAGGCTCTGGATGGACAGTTGGATAAACGGTTCTATATTTAGGATGTATCCTGTCTATAAACCAGAGGCTCTGGATGGACAGTTGGATAAATGGTTCTATATTTAGGATGTATCCAGTCTATAAACCAGAGGCTCTGGATGGACAGTTGGATAAATGCCTCTATATTCAGGATGTATCCGGTCTATAAACCAGAGGCTCTGGATGGACAGTTGGATAAATGGTTCTATATTTAGGATGTATCCAGTCTATAAACCAGAGGCTCTGGATGGACAGTTGGATAAATGGTTCTATATTTAGGAGGTATCCGGTCTATAAACCAGAGGCTCTGGATGGACAGTTGGATAAATAGTTCTATATTTAGGATGTATCCAGTCTATAAACCAGAGGCTCTGGATGGACAGTTGGATAAACGGTTCTATATTTAGGATGTATCCGGTCTATAAACCAGAGGCTCTGGATGGACAGTTGGATAAACGGTTCTATATTCAGGATGTATCCGGTCTATAAACCAGAGGCTCTGGATGGACAGTTGGATAAATGGTTCTATATTCAGGATGTATCCAGTCTATAAACCAGAGGCTCTGGAGGGACAGTTGGATAAACGGTTCTATATTTAGGATGTATCCGGTCTATAAACCAGAGGCTCTGGATGGACAGTTGGATAAATGGCTCTATTTTTAGGATGTATCCGGTCTATAAACCAGAGGCTCTGGATGGACAGTTGGATAAATGGCTCTATATTTAGGAGGTATCCGGTCTATAAACCAGAGGCTCTGGATGGACAGTTGGATAAATGATTCTATATTTAGGATGTATCCGGTCTATAAACCAAAGGCTCTGGATGGACAGTTGGATAAATGGTTCTATATTTAGGATGTATCCGGTCTATAAACCAGAGGCTCTGGATGGACAGTTGGATAAACGGTTCTATATTTAGGATGTATCCAGTCTATAAACCAGAGGCTCTGGATGGACAGTTGGATAAATGGTTCTATATTTAGGATGTATCCGGTCTATAAACCAGAGGCTCTGGATGGACAGTTGGATAAATGGCTCTATATTTAGGATATATCTGGTCTATAAACCAGAGGCTCTGGATGGACAGTTGGATAAATGGTTCTATATTCAGGATGTATCCAGTCTATAAACCAGAGGCTCTGGATGGACAGTTGGATAAACGGTTCTATATTTAGGATGTATCCGGTCTATAAACCAGAGGCTCTGGATGGACAGTTGGATAAACGGTTCTATATTCAGGATGTATCCAGTCTATAAACCAGAGGCTCTGGATGGACAGTTGGATAAACGGTTCTATATTTAGGATGTATCCGGTCTATAAACCAGAGGCTCTGGATGGACAGTTGGATAAACGGTTCTATATTCAGGATGTATCCGGTCTATAAACCAGAGGCTCTGGATGGACAGTTGGATAAATGGTTCTATATTCAGGATGTATCCAGTCTATAAACCAGAGGCTCTGGAGGGACAGTTGGATAAACGGTTCTATATTTAGGATGTATCCGGTCTATAAACCAGAGGCTCTGGATGGACAGTTGGATAAATGGCTCTATTTTTAGGATGTATCCGGTCTATAAACCAGAGGCTCTGGATGGACAGTTGGATAAATGGCTCTATATTTAGGAGGTATCCGGTCTATAAACCAGAGGCTCTGGATGGACAGTTGGATAAATGATTCTATATTTAGGATGTATCCGGTCTATAAACCAAAGGCTCTGGATGGACAGTTGGATAAATGGTTCTATATTTAGGATGTATCCGGTCTATAAACCAGAGGCTCTGGATGGACAGTTGGATAAATGGTTCTATATTTAGGATATATCTGGTCTATAAACCAGAGGCTCTGGATGGACAGTTGGATAAATGGTTCTATATTCAGGATGTATCCAGTCTATAAACCAGAGGCTCTGGATGGACAGTTGGATAAACGGTTCTATATTTAGGATGTATCCGGTCTATAAACCAGAGGCTCTGGATGGACAGTTGGATAAACGGTTCTATATTTAGGATGTATCCAGTCTATAAACCAGAGGCTCTGGATGGACAGTTGGATAAATGGCTCTATTTTTAGGATGTATCCGGTCTATAAACCAGAGGCTCTGGATGGACAGTTGGATAAATGGTTCTATATTTAGGATGTATCCGGTCTGTAAACCAGAGGCTCTGGATGGACAGTTGGATAAACGGTTCTATATTTAGGATGTATCCGGTCTATAAACCAGAGGCTCTGGATGGACAGTTGGATAAATGGTTCTATATTTAGGATGTATCTGGTCTATAAACCAGAGGCTCTGGATGGACAGTTGGATAAATGGTTCTATATTCAGGATGTATCCGGTCTATAAACCAGAGGCTCTGGATGGACAGTTGGATAAACGGTTCTATATTTAGGATGTATCCGGTCTATAAACCAGAGGCTCTGGATGGACAGTTGGATAAATGGTTCTATATTTAGGATGTATCCGGTCTATAAACCAGAGGCTCTGGATGGACAGTTGGATAAACGGTTCTATATTTAGGATGTATCCGGTCTATAAACCAGAGGCACTGGATGGACAGTTGGATAAATGGCTCTATATTTAGAATGTATCCGGTCTATAAACCAGAGGCTCTGGATGGACAGTTGGATAAATGGCTCTATATTTAGAATGTATCCGGTCTATAAACCAGAGGCTCTGGATGGACAGTTGGATAAATGGTTCTATATTCAGGATGTATCCGGTCTATAAACCAGAGGCTCTGGATGGACAGTTGGATAAACGGTTCTATATTTAGGATGTATCCGGTCTATAAACCAGAGGCTCTGGATGGACAGTTGGATAAACGGTTCTATATTTAGGATGTATCCGGTCTATAAACCAGAGGCTCTGGATGGACAGTTGGATAAACGGATCTATATTTAGGATGTATCCGGTCTATAAACCAGAGGCTCTGGATGGACAGTTGGATAAATGGTTCTATATTTAGGATGTATCCGGTCTATAAACCAGAGGCTGTGGATGGACAGTTGGATAAATGGTCCTATATTTAGGATGTATCCGGTCTATAAACCAGAGGCTCTGGATGGACAGTTGGATAAATGGATCTATATTTAGGATGTATCCGGTCTATAAACCAGAGGCACTGGATGGACAGTTGGATAAACGGTTCTATATTTAGGATGTATCCGGTCTATAAACCAGAGGCACTGGATGGACAGTTGGATAAATGGCTCTATATTCAGGATGTATCCAGTCTATAAACCAGAGGCTCTGGATGGACAGTTGGATAAACGGTTCTATATTTAGGATGTATCCGGTCTATAAACCAGAGGCTCCGGATGGACAGTTGGATAAACGGTTCTATATTTAGGATGTATCCGGTCTATAAACCAGAGGCTCTGGATGGACAGTTGGATAAATGGTTCTATATTTAGGATGTATCCGGTCTATAAACCAGAGGCTCTGGATGGACAGTTGGATAAATGGTTCTATATTTAGGATGTATCCGGTCTATAAACCAGAGGCTCTGGATGGACAGTTGGATAAATGGATCTATATTTAGGATGTATCCGGTCTATAAACCAGAGGCTCTGGATGGACAGTTGGATAAATGGTTCTATATTCAGGATGTATCCAGTCTATAAACCAGAGGCTGTGGATGGACAGTTGGATAAATGGTCCTATATTTAGGATGTATCCGGTCTATAAACCAGAGGCTGTGGATGGACAGTTGGATAAATGGTTCTATATTTAGGATGTATCCGGTCTATAAACCAGAGGCTCTGGATGGACAGTTGGATAAATGGTTCTATATTTAGGATGTATCCGGTCTATAAACCAGAGGCTCTGGATGGACAGTTGGATAAATGGATCTATATTTAGGATGTATCCGGTCTATAAACCAGAGGCTCTGGATGGACAGTTGGATAAATGGCTCTATATTCAGGATGTATCCGGTCTATAAACCAGAGGCTCTGGATGGGCAGTTGGATAAATGGATCTATATTTAGGATGTATCCGGTCTATAAACCAGAGGCTCTGGATGGACAGTTGGATAAATGGCTCTATATTTAGGATGTATCTGGTCTATAAACCAGAGGCTCTGGATGGACAGTTGGATAAACGGTTCTATATTTAGGATGTATCCGGTCTATAAACCACAGGCTCTGGATGGACAGTTGGATAAATGGTTCTATATTTAGGATGTATCCGGTCTATAAACCAGAGGCTGTGGATGGACAGTTGGATAAATGGTCCTATATTTAGGATGTATCCGGTCTATAAACCAGAGGCTCTGGATGGACAGTTGGATAAATGATTCTATATTCAGGATGTATCCAGTCTATAAACCAGAGGCTCTGGATGGGCAGTTGGATAAATGGATCTATATTTAGGATGTATCCGGTCTATAAACCAGAGGCTCTGGATGGGCAGTTGGATAAATGGCTCTATATTTAGGATGTATCCGGTCTATAAACCAGAGGCTCTGGATGGACAGTTGGATAAATGGTTCTATATTTAGGATGTATCCGGTCTATAAACCAGAGGCTCTGGATGGACAGTTGGATAAATGGTTCTATATTCAGGATGTATCCAGTCTATAAACCAGAGGCTCTGGATGGGCAGTTGGATAAATGGATCTATATTTAGGATGTATCCGGTCTATAAACCAGAGGCTCTGGATGGGCAGTTGGATAAATGGCTCTATATTTAGGATGTATCCGGTCTATAAACCAGAGGCTCTGGATGGACAGTTGGATAAATGGTTCTATATTTAGGATGTATCCAGTCTATAAACCAGAGGCTCTGGATGGGCAGTTGGATAAATGGCTCTATATTTAGGATGTATCCAGTCTATAAACCAGAGGCTCTGGATGGGCAGTTGGATAAATGGCTCTATATTTAGGATGTATCCGGTCTATAAACCAGAGGCTCTGGATGGACAGTTGGATAAATGGTTCTATATTTAGGATGTATCCGGTCTATAAACCAGAGGCTCTGGATGGACAGTTGGATAAACGGTTCTATATTTAGGATGTATCCGGTCTATAAACCAGAGGCTCTGGATGGACAGTTGGATAAATGGTTCTATATTTAGGATGTATCCGGTCTATAAACCAGAGGCTCTGGATGGGCAGTTGGATAAATGGCTCTATATTTAGGATGTATCCGGTCTATAAACCAGAGGCTCTGGATGGACAGTTGGATAAATGGTTCTATATTTAGGATGTATCCGGTCTATAAACCAGAGGCTCTGGATGGACAGTTGGATAAATGGTTCTATATTCAGGATGTATCCAGTCTATAAACCAGAGGCTCTGGATGGGCAGTTGGATAAATGGATCTATATTTAGGATGTATCCGGTCTATAAACCAGAGGCTCTGGATGGGCAGTTGGATAAATGGCTCTATATTTAGGATGTATCCGGTCTATAAACCAGAGGCTCTGGATGGACAGTTGGATAAATGGTTCTATATTTAGGATGTATCCAGTCTATAAACCAGAGGCTCTGGATGGGCAGTTGGATAAATGGCTCTATATTTAGGATGTATCCAGTCTATAAACCAGAGGCTCTGGATGGGCAGTTGGATAAATGGCTCTATATTTAGGATGTATCCGGTCTATAAACCAGAGGCTCTGGATGGACAGTTGGATAAATGGTTCTATATTTAGGATGTATCCGGTCTATAAACCAGAGGCTCTGGATGGACAGTTGGATAAACGGTTCTATATTTAGGATGTATCCGGTCTATAAACCAGAGGCTCTGGATGGACAGTTGGATAAATGGTTCTATATTTAGGATGTATCCGGTCTATAAACCAGAGGCTCTGGATGGACAGTTGGATAAACGGTTCTATATTTAGGATGTATCCGGTCTATAAACCAGAGGCTCTGGATGGACAGTTGGATAAATGGTTCTATATTTAGGAGGTATCCGGTCTATAAACCAGAGGCTCTGGATGGACAGTTGGATAAACGGTTCTATATTTAGGATGTATCCGGTCTATAAACCAGAGGCTCTGGATGGACAGTTGGATAAACGGTTCTATATTTAGGATGTATCCGGTCTATAAACCAGAGGCTCTGGATGGACAGTTGGATAAATGGTTCTATATTTAGGATGTATCCGGTCTATAAACCAGAGGCTCTGGATGGACAGTTGGATAAATGGCTCTATATTTAGGAGGTATCCGGTCTATAAACCAGAGGCTCTGGATGGACAGTTGGATAAATGTCTCTATATTCAGGATGTATCCGGTCTATAAACCAGAGGCTCTGGATGGACAGTTGGATAAATGGCTCTATATTTAGGATGTATCCGGTCTATAAACCAGAGGCTCTGGAGGAACAGTTGGATAAATGGTTCTATATTTAGGATGTATCCGGTCTATAAACCAGAGGCTCTGGATGGACAGTTGGATAAATGGCTCTATATTTAGGATGTATCCGGTCTATAAACCAGAGGCTCTGGATGGACAGTTGGATAAATGGCTCTATATTTAGGATGTATCCGGTCTATAAACCAGAGGCTCTGGAGGAACAGTTGGATAAATGGCTCTATATTTAGGATGTATCCGGTCTATAAACCAGAGGCTCTGGATGGACAGTTGGATAAATGTTTCTATATTTAGGATGTATTCGGTCTATAAACCAGAGGCTCTGGAGGAACAGTTGGATAAATGGTTCTATATTTAGGATGTATCCGGTCTATAAATCAGAGGCTCTGGATGGACAGTTGGATAAATGGCTCTATATTTAGGATGTATCCGGTCTATAAACCAGAGGCTCTGGATGGGCAGTTGGATAAATGGCTCTATATTTAGGAGGTATCTGGTCTATAAACCAGAGGCTCTGGATGGACAGTTGGATAAATGGCTCTATATTTAGGATGTATCCGGTCTATAAACCAGAGGCTCTGGATGGACAGTTGGATAAATGGCTCTATATTTAGGAGGTATCTGGTCTATAAACCAGAGGCTCTGGATGGACAGTTGGATAAATGGCTCTATATTTAGGATGTATCCGGTCTATAAACCAGAGGCTCTGGATGGACAGTTGGATAAATGGTTCTATATTTAGGATGTATCCGGTCTATAAACCAGAGGCTCTGGATGGACAGTTGGATAAATGGCTCTATATTTAGGATGTATCCGGTCTATAAACCAGAGGCTCTGGATGGACAGTTGGATAAATGGTTCTATATTTAGGATGTATCCGGTCTATAAACCAGAGGCTCTGGATGGACAGTTGGATAAATGGCTCTATATTTAGGATGTATCCGGTCTACAAACCAGAGGCTCTGGATGGGAAGTTGGATAAATGGTTCTATATTTAGAATGTATCCGGTCTATAGACCAGAGGCTCTGGATGGACAGTTGGATAAATGGTTCTATATTTAGGATGTATCCAGTCTATAAACCAGAGGCTCTGGATGGACAGTTGGATAAATGGCTCTATATTTAGGATGTATCCGGTCTATAAACCAGAGGCTCTGGATGGACAGTTGGATAAATGGCTCTATATTTAGGACGTATCCGGTCTATAAACCAGAGGCTCTGGATGGACAGTTGGATAAATGGTTCTATATTTAGGATGTATCCGGTCTATAAACCAGAGGCTCTGGATGGACAGTTGGATAAATGGTTCTATATTTAGGATGTATCCGGTCTATAAACCAAAGGCTCTGGATGGACAGTTGGATAAATGGCTCTATATTTAGGATGTATCCGGTCTATAAACCAGAGGCTCCGGATGGACAGTTGGATAAATGGCTCTATATTTAGGATGTATCCGGTCTATACTTTGTCTCCGCCGATGGAAGTGATGAGATGTATTTTGAGTTTTATGACGTTTTGTGAAGGGATTTCTCTGATTGGACGGACCTGATACTGAGGTTTGTACCATTGCTTCAAATCCCAATCCCAGAGGATCATCTGAAACAAAAAAAATAAAAAAATAAAAATTAGAAACAAAATAAAACAGATACAAAGTCACAGAATAAACTTTTGATTCTTTTGTTTACATAGAAGAAACTGAGAGACACAAATAATGAAAAGAAAAAAAAAAAACCTCATGACACGAGTATGAACCCCTCCCCCTCATTTTTCTCAATACCTTTTATATCTTCAGTTCTCATGTAACACATCCTCAGCCAAATCCCACCCCCCCTCCCTCATGTTAAATCCTCCCCCCCCCCCCCCAGTGTACCCGCTTCTTTCCTGAACTGAAATGTCTTCCTCGGATATCACTGCACACTGTGAGCCTCAACCCAATTCCTACCTGACAGAATACCTCACCCCATCTCCATAACATAAGGGGGGAGGTGTTCTGTAGCACAGCAGGTAGGACTGACAACTCTGCCTTGGATTTCAGTGCAGCAGAGGCAGTGTGTTGTCAGCACAGCACAGGACATTAGAAACTCACTGATCAATAATTGATAATAAAAGACGATTTGCTGGGAGTCTCAGCACCGAGCACACCATCACAGGTCTAGGTTTCTTATTGGAGAAACACATTCAGAGGAACTACAAGTCACAGCACAGCCTGTCAGGCAGGGTTAGATGACCCTGCACACAATTATACTTCTCAGATAAGATTTACTGCAATTTACAGAAAGAAAGGCACAATGGGAGGGAGGGAGGGGGGGGGGGGTATGTGGGACACATGAAGTGTCTGGATTACCCTTGTTAGCTCAGATCCACATAACCCCTTCCCCCGCACTTGTTGCTTTTCCTGTTCGGTACTGCTAAGCCTTGGTGAAATTATTGCTGCCAGAGCCCTTCCCGAGTTCTCATCTCCTCGAACTGAGAGAATCTGAAAGCCCGGCCTCAGCATCATCATTAGTGCACCACCAAAAGGGCCCCAACCACGCCAGCAGAGATCGATTTTTCCCCCTCATCTGGAGATTCTCCTCCCCCTCCCATTTCACAGTATTTACATAGACAATTTTCACCTTCCTGAAAACAAAGTCCTGCAAGTGGACTTGGACCTAGAAGAGTCACTTCAGGGCCTAAGGCAGCGCAGCCTCCAGGAGTTTACACTGTTCTTTTCTGGCTGCCCTTATGATACCCTAAGTCAGGGGTCTCCAAACTTTCTAAACAAAGGGCCAGTTTACTGTCCTTTACACTTTAGGAGGGCCGGACTGTGGAATTTGGGGATATAAAAACGCCCCATTGTCAGTGGGAGTATACAATCCTCCCTCATTGGTGTCAGTGGGAGGAATTCTGCCCCATCACTGGCGTCATTGGTAGGAAATGTGCCCCATCATTGGGTCATTGGTAGGAAATGTGCCCCATCATTGGGTCATTGGTAGGAAATGTGCCTCATCATTGGCGTCATTGGTAGGAAATGTGCCTCATCATTGGCGTCATTGGTAGGAAATGTGCCCCATCATTGGCATCATTGGTAGGAAATGTGCCTCATTATTGGCGTCATTGGTAGGAAATGTGCCGCATCATTGGCAGGAAATGTGCCCCATCATTGGCAGGAAATGTGCCCCATCATTGGTAGGAAATGTGCCCCATCATTGATGTCATTGGTAGGAAATGTGCCGCATCATTGGCGTCATTGGTAGGAAATGTGCCCCATCATTGGTAGGAAATGTGCCCCATCACTGGTAGGAAATGTGCCCCATCACTGGTAGGAAATGTGCCCCATCACTGGTAGGAAATGTGCCCCATCACTGGTAGGAAATGTGCCCCATCACTGGTAGGAAATGTGCCCCATCACTGGTAGGAAATGTGCCCCATCACTGGTAGGAAATGTGCCCCATCACTGGTAGGAAGTGTGCCCCATCATTGGTAGGAAATGTGCCCCATCATTGGTAGGAAATGTGCCCCATCACTGGTAGGAAATGTGCCCCATCACTGGTAGGAAATGTGCCCCATCACTGGTAGGAAATGTGCCCCATCACTGGTAGGAAATGTGCCCCATCACTGGTAGGAAATGTGCCCCATCACTGGTAGGAAATGTGCCCCATCACTGGTAGGAAATGTGCCCCATCACTGGTAGGAAATGTGCCCCATCAATGATGTCATTGGTATCATTGATAGGAAATGTGCCCCATCATTGGTGTGATTGGCAGGAAATGTGCCCCATCATTGGTGTGATTGGTGCCAGTGAAAAAAATAGCATCCCAAGGGCCGGATAAAAGCGAGCAAAGTGCCACATCCGGCCCCTGCCCTGCAGTTTGGAGACCACTGCTCTAGGCGATTCTGTTGCAGTTTACAAAGTCCAGAACTGAAGCCACATTTCTGAGCCCAGAAGGCAGGGATCTGATGTGACATTGCACAGCATAGAGCAGGGAGCTGAGTGTAATGTGAGATCTGAGTGGAGGGAATGGACACACGCACACACAGCCCTCTACACCGTCTCATAGGGAAACATGCACAGCTGAGGCTGTCAATCACCTGCTGTGTGCTGGGGGGGAGGAGCCATCTCTCAGTATTGTCTCGTGTTGGCATACAGAAATCTCCAAACTACGGCCCTCCAGCTGTTGCAGAACTACACATCCCATGAGGCATTGCAAAACTCTGACATTCACAGACATGACTAGGTATGATGGGAATTGAAGTTTCTGAACAACTGGAGGGGCCGTAGTTTGGAGACCCCCCTGTAGTCAGAAATGTTTCATACAGAGAGCAGAGGAAGGAGGCAGCAGACAGAAATCACACTCAGTGCTCTGGACTGAGACCCTTACACACTATAGAGCAGGGATCTGCAATTAGCGAGACCTCCAGCTGTTGCAAAACTACAAGTCCCAGCATGCCTCTGCCTCTGGGTGTCATGCTTGTGGCTGTCAGAGTCTTGCAATGCCTCATGGGACTTGTAGTTCTGCAACAGCTGGAGGTCCGCTAATTGCAGATCCCTGGTATAGAGGGACGTGCTTTGTTCGGATTTCCATATAGTGGTTTACGAGTTTGGATGGAGGTCCTGCAGATGTAAGGGGAGGAGCCCCTCTATGTTCTGCACAAGACACAAAGCATATCAGAAAGCCCAGAAACTGCTTCATACAATCACTGCGCCAATTGCCTCCGACGTGACGGAATGGAGACCTGGGATAAAAACCTCGCCCCCCCCACATAGAAGGGACACCAGAATCCCCGGCAGATAGAAATCCCAGCAAGTTTATGTATACCGTTCATCCCGGCAGCGGCAGGTTGCATGCTGGGAAACGCAGCGATTTGGGATCACACAGCAGATCTGTGACACGCATGAAAACCGCAGAGGTGTCAGGAAACTTCCGTGGTGAAACTCGCAGATCTTATCTGTCCCGATGACGTCAATGAAACCACAATATTGCTGTACGGGGAAGAGAATCAGACGGCGGCGAGGTGTCAGTCCGTCCCCCGCCGCCAGATGACTGAAATCAACCAATGTTCAAGGAGATCGACTCAACTGAAGGGCCAGAGCAACCAAATTATATATACATACACATACACAGAATCTCACAAAAGTAAGTACACCCCTCAGTCACATTCCTTCTCTCTTTTCATGTGACAACACTGAAGAAATGACACTTGTCTACAATGTAAAGTAGTGAGTGTACAGCTTGTATAACAGTGTAAATTTCCTGTCCCCTCAAAATAACTCAACACACAGCCATTAATGTCTAAACCACTGGCAACAAAAGTCAGTACACCCCTAAGTGAAAATCTCCAAATTGGGCCTAAAGTGTCAATATTTTGTGTGGCCGCCATTATTTTCCAGCACTGCCTTCACCCTCTTGGGCATGGAGGTCAGCAGAGCTTCACAGGTTGTCACTGGAGTGCTCTTCCCCTCCCCCATGATGACATCACAGAGCTGGTGGATGTTGGAGACTTTCCCCTCCTCCACCTTCCATTTGAGGATGTCCCACAGATGATCAATAGGGTTTAGGTCTGGAGACATGCTTGGCCAGTCCATCACCTTTACCCTCAGCTTCTTTAGCAAGGCAGTGGTGGTGTTGGAGGTGTGTTTGGGGGGGTTATCATGTTGGAATACTGCCCTGCGGTCCAGTCTCTGAAGGGAGGGGGTCATGCTCTGCTTCAGTATGTCACAGTACATGTTGGCATTCATGGTCCCCTCAATGATCTGTAGCCCCCCCAGTGCCGGCAGCACTCATGCAGCCCCAGACCATGACACCCCCACCACCATGCCTAACTGTAGACAAGACACACTTGTCTTTGTCCTCCTCACCTGGTTGCCCCCACACACGCTTGTCACCATCTGACACCAAATAAGTTTATCTTGGTCTCATCAGACCACAGGACATGGTTCCAGTAATCCATCTCCTTAGTCTGCTTGTCTTCAGCAAACTGTTTGTGGTCTTTTCTTGTGCATCATCTTTAGAAGAGGCTTCCTTCTGGGATGACAGCCATGCAGATCAATTTGATGCAGTGTGCGGCGTATGGTCTGAGCACTGGCAGGCTGACCCCCCCCCCCCCCCCCCACCCCTACAACCTCTGCAGCAATGCTGGCAGCACTCATACGTCTATTTCCCAAAGACAACCTCTGGATATGACACTGAGCACGTGACCTCAACTTCTTTGGTGGACCATGGCGAGGCCTGTTCTGAGGGGAACCTGTCCTGTTATACCGCTGTATGGTCTTGGCCACCGTGCTGCAGCTCAGTTTCAGGGTCTTGGCAATCTTCTTATAGCCTAGGCCATCTTTATGTAGAGCAACAATTCTTATCTTCAGATCCTCAGATTTGCCATGAGGTGCCATGTTGTACTTCCAGTGACCAGGATGAGAGAGTGAGAGCGATAACACCAAATATAACACACCTGCTCCCCATTCACACCTGAGACCTTGTAACACTAACGAGTCACATGACACCGGGGGAGGGAAAATGTCTAATTGGGCCCAATTTGGAGATTTTCACTTAGGGGTGTACTGACTTTTGTTGCCAGCGGTTTAGACATTAATGGATGTGTGTTGAGTTATTTTGAGGGGACAGGAAATTTACACTGTTATACAAGCTGTACACTCACTACTTTACATTGTAGACAAGTGTCATTTCTTCAGTGTTGTCACATGAAAAGAGAGAAGAAAAGGCACAGTGGTGTAGTGGGGGGGCGGCACAGTGGTGTAGTGGGGGGGGGGGGGGCACAGTGGTGTAGTGGGGGGGGGCACAGTGGTGTAGTGGGGGGGGGCGGCACAGTGGTGTAGTGGGGGGGGGGCGGCACAGTGGTGTAGTGGGGGGGGCGGCACAGTGGTGTAGTGGTTAGCACTCTCACCTAGCAGTAAGAAGGGTCACTGGTTCGAATCCCAACCACAACACTACCTGCCTGCAGTTTGCATGTTCTCCCTGTGTCTGTGTGGGTTTCCTCCGGGTACTCCGGTTTCTTCCCACCAGACATGCAGGTAGGTTAATTGGCTTCTGTCCAAATTGGCCCTAGTATATGAATGGGGACCTTGGATTGTGGGCTCCTTGAGGGTAGGGACCGATGTGAGTGTGCAATGTAAAGGGATAGGGACAATTGTAGACACTCACTCAGGTTGAACTGGATGGACTGGTGTCTTTATTACTATCTATGAAAGAAAAGATTTACACAAATGTCACCGATTTGTGAGATACTGTATATACATATATACGCACAGACATGCATATAAATGCAAGCGGAAGTTTGCAGCACCCCTCAGGAGGATCGGCATATAATGTAACGAAGTGACGGTTCGGACACTTCATGGATTGTTACATTTTATGATGGAGACTTTATATCAAACATTTGTAGTGTGCAGGAAACTTTCATTTGGATGTCTCCCTATTTCAAAATTGATGGGACCCCCTCCTGTTGTTCTCCATATCTGAAGGGTGGGTGGGGGGGGGAATGGATGGAATGAAGGGAGGGGATGGATGGAATGAAGGGAGGATGGATGGATGGAATGAAGGGAGGGTGGATGGATGGAATGAAGGGAGGGGATGGATGGATGGAATGAAGGGAGGGTGGATGGAATGAATGAAGGGAGGGGATGGATGGAATGAAGGGAGGGTGGATGGATGGAATGAAGGGAGGGGATGGATGGATGGAATGAAGGGAGGGTGGATGGAATGAAGGGAGGGTGGATGGATGGAATGAAGGGAGGGTGGATGGAATGAAGGGAGGGTGGATGGATGGAATGAAGGGAGGGTGGATGGATGGAATGAAGGGAGGGAGATGGATGGAATGAAGGGAGGGTGGATGGATGGAATGAAGGGAGGGTGGGTGGATGGATGGAATGAAGGGAGGGTGGGTGGATGGATGGAATGAAGGGAGGGTGGATGGATGGAATGAAGGGAGGGAGGGTGGATGGATGGAATGAAGGGAGGGTGGATGGATGGAATGAAGGGAGGGTGGATGGATGGAATGAAGGGAGGGTGGATGGATGGAATGAAGGGAGGGTGGGTGGATGGAATGAAGGGAGGGTGGGTGGATGGATGGAATGAAGGGAGGGTGGGTGGATGGATGGAATGAAGGGAGGGTGGATGGATGGAATGAAGGGAGGGTGGATGGATGGAATGAAGGGAGGGTGGATGGATGGAATGAAGGGAGGGTGGATGGATGGAATGAAGGGAGGGTGGATGGATGGAATGAAGGGAGGGTGGATGGATGGAATGAAGGGAGGGTGGATGGATGAAATGAAGGGAGGGTGGGTGGATGGATGAAATGAAGGGAGGGTGGATGGATGGAATGAAGGGAGGGTGGATGGATGGAATGAAGGGAGGGTGGATGGATGGAATGAAGGGAGGGTGGATGGATGGAATGAAGGGAGGGTGGATGGATGGAATGAAGGGAGGGTGGGTGGATGGATGAAATGAAGGGAGGGTGGGTGGATGGATGAAATGAAGGGAGGGTGGATGGATGGAATGAAGGGAGGGTGGATGGATGGAATGAAGGGAGGGTGGATGGATGGAATGAAGGGAGGGCACATGGAGTGAAGGGAGGGCACGTGGATGGATGGATGGAATGAAGGGAGGGTGGGTGGATGGAATGAAGGGAGGGTGGATGGATGGAATGAAGGGAGGGTGGATGGATGGAAATGAAGGGAGGGCACATGGAGTGAAGGGAGGGCACGTGGATGGATGGATGAATGAAGGGAGGGGGCAGATGGAATGAAGGGAGGGGGCGGATGGAATGAAGGGAGGGGCATGTGAAATGAAGGGAGGGGCACATGGAATGAAGGGAGGGGGGCACATGGAATGAAGGGAGGGGGGCACATGGAATGAAGGGGTGGTGCATGGAATGAAGGGGGGGCACATGGAATGAAGGGAGGGGATGGATGGAATGAAGGTGGGGCACTCATTGCAGCCATAGACCCGGTGAATGGCGGGTGTTTTGGTGAAATGTTGCCATCACCGGGAAAAGAAAAAAGCGGGCATTTATTCTCCAGCACATAATGGGACATTTCGGGGCCCCGGGACCCCTTCTTCGGGGTTTAGAGGTTGACGCAAAATGCAAAAACGGGAGCAAATCTAAACATCTGACCATTACACAGAACTCCACACAACATCTCCATTCAGGCTCTGGAAGTATCCTGCGTATCCAATGGGGAAGAACGACCCGTCTTGTTGCTCGGTGGAGAAGAATCGTTATTCGGATGATGATCTGTCCCCCCCGCCCCCCTCCTTGGTGAGCTGGGTAATGTCAGCCGCTCCTGTGCGTGCCGCCGCGCCGACTACAAATGTAAACAGAACCAGAGAGAGAGAACAGACACCAAACCGTCCGCCGCGCTCGTCATCTGTCGTCCTGGGATAACCGTCCACCAATCCCACGTCACGCAATCGCCATATCAGATAAGCGCAGGACGGGGATTATTTACTTCTGTAGAGTTTGATGTAAATCGCGGGAGGTGCCACTTCCACCGCAGCGCTCCTCAATACATGAACTCAGGATCCGCGGCCGCGTGCGCTGCGCTGCGATTCATTCAGAACTCACAAAGGCAATGCGGCTCCAAAGCCCCACAACCATCAGCAGCGCGCTTCGCTGCATCGCCAAATATGACGCAAGTCCAATTTTTGGACATTTTAGCGCCCTCCCAGCCAATCTGTTACCGCCGTGCACCGGGACAGCGCGGTCCGAGCACGCCCCAAATCAGCGCAATACGCAGAGAACGTGTATGAAGGAGAACATCCCAAAACAAAACCTTTTTTTTTGTTAGCTGGAATGGGGGAGGGTCAGACCCCCCATCAGGTGACCCCCCAGGAGAGATTTCCTCTCACTTATTACTGTGACACCAAGACCGGAAATGAGGGCAGAAGAGTCACAGCAAGGAGGGTCCAGCCAGGGGTCGCCCCACCCCCCCACACCCAACGCTGAACTCTCCATACACAATCAAGTGGACCCGTCATCAGAAAGTGCAGCATGCTGGGTAGTCCATCCGTCTAACACTGACTAGTGTTACAATGTTACAATGTACAGTCTGATCACTGGGGGAGGGGAGACTGAGGAAATGACGACTCCTCTTTCTACAAAGTTACAGTTAAAGACTAGGGGGGGCCAGAGAGACGATATAAGACTGAGGGGAGGGGAGGAGGGAGGATATAATACTGGGGGGGGCAGAGGGAGGATATAAGACTGAGGGGGGGGGGTCGGAGGGTGGATATAAGACTGAGGGGGGGGGGTCGGAGGGAGGATAAAAGACTGAAGGGGGGGGGGGTCGGAGGGAGGATAAAAGACTGAGGGGGGGAGGCGGAGGCAGGATATAAGACTGAGAGGGAGGGCGGAGGGAGGATATAAGACTGAGGGGGGTAGGGAGGATATAAGACTGAGAGGGGGGGCGGGGGGAGGATATAAGACTGAGGGGGGTAGGGAGGATATAAGACTGAGAGGGGGGGCGGGGGGAGGATATAAGACTGAGGGGGATGATAATAAGACTGAGGGGGGGGTCGGAGGGAGGATATAAGACTGGGGGGAGGATGGATATAAGACTGAGGGGGGGGGGCTGGAGGGAAGATATAAGACAGGGGGGGATATAAGACTGAGGGGGAGGGAGGATATAAGACTGAGGGGGGGGGGGAGAGAGGATATAAGACAGAGGGGGATATAAGACTGGGGGGAGGGAGGATATAAGACTGAGGGGGGGAGAGGGAGGATATAAGACAGGGGGGGATATAAGACTGAGGGGGGGGGCGGAGGTAGGATACAATACTGAGGGGGGGGCGGAGGTAGGATACAATACTGAGGGGGGGGGGTGCAGACACCTTGGTAGGATACAATACTGAGGGGGGGGGGGCGGAGATAGGATACAATACTGGGGGGGGGGGGGTAGGATACAATACTGAGGGGGGGGTGCGGAGGTAGGATACAATACTGGGGGGGCGGAGGTAGGATACAATACTGAGGGGGGGTGCGGAGGTAGGATACAATACTGAGGGGGGGCTCGGAGGTAGGATACAATACTGAGGGGGGGGTGCGGAGGTAGGATACAATACTGAGGGGGGGGGTGCGGAGGTAGGATACAATACTGAGGGGGGGGGGGCGCGGAGGTAGGATACAATACTGAGGGGGGGGCGCGGAGGTAGGATACAATACTGAGGGGGGGCTCGGAGGTAGGATACAATACTGAGGGGGGGGGGCGGAGGACTCATTATCTGTTGGCTCATCGCACTCCTCTCAGCCCTCCTGGTACATTCAGTCCTCTGAAGAGGGAACTGGAATCTCTCACGGCTCAGCGAGATGAAAAGTGGAAGAGGCGATAGGTTGCCGGAGGTCAGCCAAGCTCTCAGCCACGACGGCTCCTAAATGGGACACAGAGATTGGCTAACCAATCAAAGTGAGCGAATGTACCATGGCCATCCATCATTATCAGGAGCTAAAAACATCTCCCATTATCAGCCAAAATACAGACCCCCCCACCCCCCCATCCCATCCCCCCACTCCCACTGTGAACACAGCCAAGGAACCTGCCAAGAGGACCTTCAGGCTCATCTTTGGCTCCTGAAAACTAACAGAACATTAATTTCCGGCAATATTTATTATGTGTGTCGCACCGATCACATCTGAGGAAGCCAATTAGCGTCTGGTAAACCCAAAGACCGACCTTAATCCTTCCATGTATTCCCATCACTGTGATAAATCCCGACACCATGAGAAGGTCCTGAGATCACAGGCTTGGCTCCTATTCTTAGGGATAAGTCCAACGTAAGAGAGAGAAGTGAAGGGTGGAGCGCCGGCGGGGGGATCTCATTACTCTACAGCTTGTCTCGGAATATGGCTTGTACGGACGTGTGTCGTCCTCTGGGGATCTTCTTCTCTGGTGGTGGTTGGTCAGAATTTGGTGATCTCCCTAAACCCAGGTTGTAGTTCCATATAAAAACAGTTTGGATTTTGTATGGTGGGATTGGGGGCCACTCTCTATCAGCTGGGGTATCCCGAAGGACCCCCCCCCCCCCCAGAGGAGATCACTAAAACATAGGAAGGATGAGAGCACCACACCAATCCACCACACAATGTATTCCACATATGAATCCAACGCAAAGGACCCCTGGAGGAGATCACTAGAGCGTAGGAAGGATGAGACCACCACAGTCCATTACAAAGTTTATTCCACATACAAAGAAAAAGTGACCGATTTTCTTCAATTCACCATCAAAGGCCGGCCGCCATTGTATCACACAATGGCACCAACTGCACTTTCTCCACTTTCCTTTTCCCCATCTTTATGTTGTTTGTTTTGTAGGTCACTTTATGTTTTGCTTTTTTCTTGGTTGTTGGGTTTGTACACTTCACGTTTGATTAGAAGGGTGTAGGTCCTCGGGCCTGCCCTGAACGTCTTGTGGAGGGGTGTGTACATGGTTCGCCCTCTCATGGGGGAGCCCCACCTAGTACTCGGGGTGGTCTGTTTCAGCGGACCTCCCAGAGAACGGGGTCCATTTGGTTTCGGCCAAATGGACCATGTGAAAGTACCCTAGTCCCCGTCTGGAGCCTAATGCCCCGGGGGATCAGGGCAAAGGTCCCTTCTCTTCGGAGGAGGACCATATGTACACCCTGTGCAATTTTTGTGTCTCACTTTTTGGTGTGCACTTTTTTTGAGGTTTAAGTGGATATGCCGGGATCACGGTTGAGGTTTAAGTGGGTATGCCGGGATCACGGTTGAGGTTTAAGTGGATATGCCGGGATCACGGTTGAGGTTTAAGTGGGTATGCCGGGATCACGGTTGAGGTTTAAGTGGATATGCCGGGATCACGGTTGAGGTTTAAGTGGGTATGCCGGGATCACGGTTGAGGTTTAAGTGGATATGCCGGGATCACGGTTGAGGTTTAAGTGGGTATGCCGGGATCACGGTTGAGGTTTAAGTGGGTATGCCGGGATCACGGTTGAGGTTTAAGTTGCTTTAAAACCTGCCATGAATTGTGATTTTATCTAAACCTCTTCAATTCCAAGGGCCTCGTTTTCTGGGGTGATCCCGCCATTTGGGGATCTGTGTCCCCCACACCACAATAATCCGGCCAAAAGTCTGTAATAATCAGTTTACAAGTCCCAATGAAGGGGAATTGTTTTAACACCCGAAAAAAGATCAATTCTTATGTGGAATAAACTTTGTGGTGGATTGGTGTGTTGGCTTGGTGGATTGGTGGATTGGTGCGGTGGCTTGGTGGAGCGGTGGCTTGGTGGAGCGGTGGCTTGGTGGAGCGGTGGCTTGGTGGAGCGGTGGCTTGGTGGAGCGGTGGCTTGGTGGAGCGGTGGCTTGGTGCGGTGGCTTGGTGCGGTGCTCTCATCCTTCCTACGCTCTAGTGATCTCCTGTGGGGCTCCTTTAGGATACCCCAGCTGATAGAGAGACGCCCTCAAGCCCATTGCAGACTCTGACTGACTTCCTACACCATACATGTGCAAATGTTGGAAGATCGAGGAAGATGACCAACAAATTCTGACCAACCACCACCAGAGAAGGAGATCACCACCACACCACACAAGCTGTAAAGCAATGAGCTTCTATGAGGCCCCACCACCGGCACTCAATATCTGATGTTACTGGGGACTTATCAGTAGCTCTGCAGACAGAGGGGGAAGGAAGTTGAAGAACTCAGCTGGTCTTTATCGTCTTCAGTATATCTTGGTACGGGGGCCACGAGGCTCCTTTGACTTTCAAAGCTGAACTTCAGCTAAACCCACCAAACATATGATGGCCCCAAGCAGCGCAGGTTGTGTACTCTGGTGAAGATGATGTGGTTACCGGCGTTACCCTAAATGAAGGGGATCGCAGGGAACGGGGGCCGCACAGTCGCGAATGGGGGGCCGCAGGGAACGGGGGCCACACAATAGGGAAAGGGGGCGCAGGGACACGCCTCTGTACACCACAACTGACAACATTTTGGTAATTTTTTCTTCTCCCTTTAGTACACAATTGTTATTTTTCATGACGCAAATGCCATCCAGAGTCAATAGTCCATGTGACCTCCGGAGAGGAAACTGCAAAAACGATTTCCTGAACCTTCCCCGGACGCCGGGCGCGGGGGATGCCGCGTTCTGTCAGCTGGAAGTGGGACACAATATTTGCTGATGGCGCTCTCCGGCAAGGACAGGCGGGTGGCCTGACTGTGTTCCCCCTCCCCCGAGGACATTACTGTCTGTCCTGTTTCCATGTCAAATGAAGCGTGATGGAAGCTGCGACAAAAGGGGGGACCGCCACCCCAACCCCCCCCCCCCCCCGTCACGCTCCACAGCAACCAGCCGACACGTTTCTCAGGAGAGTCAGGAAAACAACCGGAGTGACCCGTCCTGACCCGGCCAGTCCGCCCAACACCGGGAGGCTCATAAACCAGCTCAGTGCATAGAAGAGACTAAATGACGGGTGGCGGGATCACCACTCCGGCGTCTGTCTGCTCACACCTCCACCTCTCACACAACGCTCGGGGCGATCGCGTCATTTGTCAGCGTCGTCCTATCAGCTCACCCTAAAACTGACTTTTCACCCCCCCCTGACCTTCAAACTGCACATTAGACAGTAGAGCCTCCTCCTTATACGAGAGGGAAGAAGACGGAAAGTCCCTCCCAAACAGAGGTTTTGGTCATTCCGGAGTACGGAAGGGTTAGCATCTCTGTCAGGTTTTTATTGCTGAGAGAAAATGAGCCAAAGACACTTTATCGTTCGTCAAATAACTAAAAACAACAACAACCAACGCGTTTCGGGAGGTCCGGACATTCCCTTCATCAGGGCTGGAAAGTATGCAGAGCATCAAGGAAAGAAGCTCGCCGACCCTGGGAGGGGGAGAAAACTCCAAAGTGTAATGCTGAAACTGAAGCCGGCCCATACATTGATTGGAATTTGGCTGGTCCCCGAAGAACCGGCTGAACGTGGATTCATCTATGGGCAGGGGGTGTCCAACTCCATTTCATGCCACACAAGCATTATGGTTGCCCTCAAAGGGCAAGTTGTATCTGTAAGACTAGATGTCCAGAGCACCCCCTCCCCTCCCACCCACACCATCAGAAGTCAAGAGTTCCCCACTATCCCTTACACCACAGTGTACCCCCCCCCCCTTATTTTGTGCTGCTGCTGGGAAGAAGCTGGGGGTGGAGCTGGAAATCCTAACGTGTAGGGTCTGGAGGAGAAACAGAGGACGACTGGAGTCAGGTGTCTGAGTATGCTGAATGCAGTTCCTGGGTGGGGGGAGGGCAGAGATGAGGGGGTGCTGCACAGGGTGGAGGGCAGAGATGAGGGGGTGCTGCATAGAGAGGGGCAGAGATGAGGGGGGCTGCACAGAGAGGGGGGCAGAGATGAGGGGGTTCTGCAAAAATGGCTGGCAGAGATGAGGGGCTGCTGCACAGAGAGGGGCAGAGATGAGGGGGTGCTGCCAAATAGAGGGGCAGAGATAAGGGGGTGCTGCAAATAGAGGGACAGAGATGAGGGGGTGCTGCAAATAGAGGGGCAGAGATGAGGGGTGCTGCAAATAGAGGGCAGAGATGGAGGGGTGCTGCAAATAGAGGGGCAGAGATGAGGGGTGCTGCAAATAGAGGGGCAGAGATGAGGGGGTGCTGCAAATAGAGGGGCAGAGATGAGGGGGTGCTGCACAGAGAGGGCAGAGATGAGGGGGTGCTGCACAGAGAGGGGCAGAGATGAGGGGGTGCTGCACAGAGAGGGGCAGAGATGAGGGAGTGCTACACAGAGAGGGGCAGAGATGAGGGGGTGCTACACAGAGAGGGGCAGAGGATGAGGGGGTGCTACACAGAGAGGGGTAGAGATGAGGGGGTGCTGCACAGAGAGGGGTAGAGATGAGGGGGTGCTGCACAGAGAGGGGCAGAGATGAGGGGGTGCTGCACAGAGAGGGGCAGAGATGAGGGGGTGCTGCACAGAGAGGGGCAGAGATGAGGGGGTGCTGCACAGAGAGGGGCAGAGATGAGGGGGTGCTGCACAGAGAGGGGCAGAGATGAGGGAGTGCTACACAGGGAGGGGCAGAGATGAGGGGGGCAGAGATGAGGGGGGCAAGAGATGGAGGAGTGCTGCACAGAGAGGGGGGGCAGAGATGAGGGGTTGCTGCACAGAGAGGGGGGCAGAGATGAGGGGTTGCTGCACAGAGAGGGGGCAGAGATGAGGGGGTGCTGCACAGAGAGGGGGGGCAGAGATGAGGGGTTGCTGCACAGAGAGGGGGGCCAGAGATGAGGGGGTGCTGCACAGAGAGGGGGGGCAGAGATGAGGGGGTGCTGCACAGAGAGGGGGGCAGAGATGAGGGGGTGCTGCACAGAGAGGGGGGGGCAGAGATGAGGGGGTGCTGCACAGAGAGGGGGGGCAGAGATGAGGTGGGGCAGAGATGAGGGGGTGCTGCACAGAGGGGGGGCAGCAATGAGTCCTTTCACGGCTGCATTAGATAAGCACAGAATCTGGTGGAGCAGTTCTGTCTCCTCTCAACAAGGTGGGAATGAGGGGGGGGGGGGGTGCCGCCGCAGCTGCAGAAGAGGTGTGGGGGCTACACTGCAATGGCGCTACACTGCAATGGCCTGGTGTGGTTTGGTGGGGCCAGATTCGGCTTGCAGACTTGTGTTTGACACATGTGATCTGTGGGCAAAGCTGGCTGTACCCAAGGCGCTCTATTCATCGACTTATGTAAACCTGCTTGCTGGGTTTTCCTGAACGATCAGTGCTGCCGGTCATAGCCTGCAACACTGATCATTGTGTTCTGATGGTGGGGAAGTCTCCTGGCTGCCATAATGCAGTGGGGGGGATTCCCCCATCCACCTCGAGAATCAGATCTTTTATTTTCATTCAACCTGCTGGTTGAACGAAAAAATAAAATGTCTGCCTTACCCAACAGAAGTGCCTCAAGTTATGGTCTAAGAGTAGATTTAGAAACGCGACTCAGACCCCCCCCCCCCCCCCCAACCACACACGATGCAACTTTTATTGTTTGGACAAAAATTATTTTCTGTAGCAACATGGAGGTGAAATTGAAGGCGTGGTCGGCCGAATTTTGAAAATCAATGGTGGCGTCATCCAATCACAAAAAAAACAAAAAAAAAACTTTCTGATTTTGAAAAGAAAATGAGTGTGAAATGTGACCCGCGTGCGGCGGCTTAACTTGGTTTGAGAGCGTTTTGCAAGTCAAGCAAACATTTAAAAATGTTTTTGATTTGATATACGAGCAGCGTCACGTCACGTCACGTCACACCTGAGTATAAAGAGAAGAGGGCGCCTCTATGTGTAGCAATATGGAGACATTTAATGAAGGAACAACATTTAGCAACTCGCATGGTTGATGATTAAAACAGGGAAATCTAAGTATGCCGGGATCCGGGGTGAAGCTGCCACACAGACCGTCCTCCTCACCGCCATTGACGTCGTCCCTTCCACGCTGCGCTCCACATCGCTCTACTGCAGGGTAGTCTTCCTTCCCGGTCACGATTGCAGGTTGACAGCGGTCAGAGCCGGAGGTGCGGGGGGGGGGGGTGGTCTATGTGGACAGCTTTACCTCGGATCAGTAGAGGCTGGTGCTCAAAACTTTTGGGGGGCAAAAAAACTGAAAAATTCTGACCCCCCCATCAATTGCAGCCTCACTGTGCCCGTCAAATGCAGCCTCACTGTGCCCATCAAATAAAAACTCGCTGTGCCCATCAAATGCAGCCTCACTGTGCCCATCAAATAAAACCTCACTGTGCCCATCAAATGCAGCCTCACTGTGCCCATCAAATAAAAACTCACTGTGCCCATCAAATAAAACCCCACTTGTGTGCATCAAATGCAGCCACCTGTGCCCATCAAATGCAGCCACCTGTGCCCATCAAAAAAAACCTCACAGTCCCCATCAAATGCAGCCTCACTGTGCCATCAAATGCAGGCACTTGTGCCCATCAAATAAAGCCTCACTGTGCCATAAAATGCAGCCACCTGTGCCCATCAAATGCAGCCACCTGTGCCCATCAAATAAAGCCTCACTGTGCCCAATAAAGCATCATTGTGCCCAAATGCAGCCACCTGTGCCCATAAAATAAAACCTCACTTGTGCCCATCAAATGCAGCCACCTGTGCCCATCCAAATGCAGCCACCCGTGCCCATCAAATGCAGCCACCCGTGCCCATCAAATAAAACCTCACTTGTGCCCATCAAATAAAACCTCACTTGTGCCCATCAAATGCAGCCACCCGTGCCCATCAAATGCAGCCACCCGTGCCCATCAAATGCAGTTTTAGTAGATCGACCCCCATAATCTTTAGTTCGGCATGAACTGATATTGGAGCCAAACTCAGAAAATAAAAGTTTGCTTGTTACAAAGACACAGCAGTACCAAATAATGCCCACTAGATGGCGGTGTCTTCCACAAGGAGCCGCTGTAGTGTGACAACAGGTGGCTGTGTGCGGAGAGACATGTGCTGCTCTTCACAGGTCAGATCACTCCCAGTGCACATGATGGGGGGGCATCATCCTCCTCATCCTCCTCCTCCTCCTCATCCTCCTCCTCCTCCTCTTCCTCATCCTCCTCATCCTCATCCTCACCCTTCCCCATGGAGAGAGGAAGACGCCTGCTGATGCAATGTGAAAAAACAGAACAAACAACAGAAACTGCCCCAAATAATTGATGTCCATCCTGAGATTCTTCATGAAGGTCCTCAGCTTCTGACTGCAAACACTATTAGATTGTCAGCTCTTCAGAGCAGCAACTGTTTATTGTCTGATAAAAGAAATGATACGAGGTCTGTGTATAAAGCAGCGATTTCCACCAACCATTCACTGCCAATGAAAACACACAGAGCTGGAAGATTCACCTGCAAGGAATGTTGGCTGAATGTCAATAGAGATACACTATATTCCCAAAAGTATTGGGACGCCTGCCTTTACATGAACCTTAATGCCCCCCAGTCTTAGTCCGGAGGGTTCAATATTGAGTTGGCCCTTTGCAGCTATAACAGCTTCACCTCTTCTGGGAAGACCGTCCACAAGGTTTAGGAGGGTGTCTATGGGAATGTTTGACCATTCTTCCAGAAGAGCATTTGTGAGGTCAGGCACTGATGTTGGACGAGAAGGCCTGGCTCATAGTCTCCATCCTAATTCATCCCAAAGGTGTTGAGGTCAGGACTCTGCGCAGGCCAGTCAATTCTTCCACCCCAAATTCGCTCATCCATGTCTTTATGGACCTTGCTTTGTGCACTGGTCCAAATCATTTGGTGAAGGGGTGATTATGGTGTGGGGGGAGGGGGGATAATGGTGGGGGGTTGTTTTTCAGGGGTTGGGCTTGGCCCCTTAGTTGCAATGAAGGAAACTCTTAAGGTGTCAGCGTAAAAAGACATTTTCATGATCCCAACTTTGTGGGAACAATTTGGGGGACGGCCCTTCCTATTCCAACATGACTGCCCGCCAGTGTACAAAGCAAGGTCTATAAAGACACGGATGAGTGCGTTTGCGGTGGAGGAACTTGACTGACCTGCACAGAGTCCTGACCTCAACCCCACAGAACACCTTTGGGATGAATTAGAGTGGCGACGACAAGCCAGGCCTTCTCGTCCAACATCAGTGCCTGACCTCACAAATGCTCTTGTGGAAAAATGGTCAAACATTCCCATAGACACACTCCTAAACCTTGTGGACGGCCTTCCCAGAAGAGGTGAAGCTGTTATAGCTGCAAAGGGCCAACTCAATACTGAACCCTCCGGGACTAAGACTGGGATGTCATTAAAGGTCATGTAAAGGCAGGCGTCCCAATACTTTTGGGAATATAGTGTACACATTCCCCCGGAGTATATTTTCATGTCGTTTAGACGCACACATAAAATCGTCATCTAAGCAGAGCAGATCTCATCATCGAGATGGATTGATAAATATTTCCCGGGACTTCACAGCGGTGTCACCCACTTCCGCCCTTTTCTGGAACATTTTGTAACAATCGAATTTGGTGCTAGAAAATGACTCCGAGCCCCCCAAACATTCCATCTCTGTACACAGCCGGGGGGGGGGGGCAGAGGAGAAATCGGAAGGATTTGGAATTTTTGACGTCACGCCGTATTTTATTTGCACAGCAGTTTTTCAAACGCAATTTTTGGAAAAAACAAACAAATTTTTGAATATCAAAAAAAACAAAAAAAACAAACAAACAACAATCCATATAAACCAATTTGTTTGTATAAATATAAAGCTGAATGACGTCACGCCGAGCAAATCGACACCAAACACGTCACACTATGAAATTCAACATTTTCTATCCACAGGAAACCATTTAAAAGCCTTTGCAGGAAGAAGTTTTAATAATTATTATTTATTTTTTACTGTTGCTTTAAAATGTTTTCATCACTTTTATCGCCGTCACAAGGAATGTAAACATCGCTCTGCCGCCCGCGGCTTCTGGGCGGAGCAATCCTTCAGTATGAGTGGGAGGAACAGTGCCCCATCATTGGTGTCAGTGGGAGGAATAGTGCCCCATCATTGGTGTCAGTGGGAGGAATAGTGCCCCATCATTGGTGTCAGTGGGAGGAATAGCGCCCCATCATTGGTGTCAGTGGGAGGAATAGTGCCCCATCATTGGTATCAGTGGGGGAATAGTGCCCCATCATTGGTGTCAGTGGGGGAATAGTGCCCCATCATTGGTGTCAGTGGGAGGAATAGTACCCCATCATTGGTGTCAGTGGGAGGAATAGCGCCCATCATTGGTGTCAGTGGGAGGAATAGTGCCCCATCATTGGTGTCAGTGGGAGGAATAGTGCCCCATCATTGGTGTCAGTGGGAGGAATAATGTCCCATCATTGGCATCAGTGGGAGGAATAGTGCCCCATCATTGGTATCAGTGGGGGGAATAGTGCCCCATCATTGTGTCAGTGGGGGAATAGTGCTCCATCATTGGTATCAGTGGGGAGGAATAGTGCCCCATCATTGGTGTCAGTGGGAGGAATAATGTCCCATCATTGGTATCAGTGGGAGGAATAGTGCCCCATCATTGGTGTCAGTGGGAGGAATAGTGCCCCATCATTGGTGTCAGTGGGAGGAATAGTGCCCCATCATTGGTGTCAGTGGGAGGAATAATGTCCCATCAGTGGGAGGAATAGTGCCCATCAGTGGGAGATATAGTGCCCCATCAGTGGAGAATAGTGCCCCATCAGTGGGAGGAATAGTGCCCCATCATTGGTTTTTGTTAGAATGTCTCTACATCCTGCAGGCTGCCAGTTGATGATGGAGATCACCCAACATGTGAATTGTCCGGAGACACCAATGGATGGGGCTGCCCTGTCATTGGATTACAGTTCCCAGCATGCCCACTAGCTGTGTATGCTGAGACTTGTAGTTCTCCAGGAGAACAGACGGCGGACTGTTGGCGGCTCATAGCCGGTCGCAGCGCGGAGAAGCAGTGAGTGCGGCGCGGTCAGACGTTACTGGAGTGCACAGGAGTCGCCATGGAAACACAACAGATCCGATAAACAATGAGGAGAGCGCCATGGCACCCGGACACTATCCGGGAAACCTCCCGCTACAGAGACGCCGCCGACCACGAGGTCACCGAAACCCAAGTGTGGGGGCAGAATGTGCTCATCGTATATATGGGGGCCGAGGGGGCGCTCATTACACCCCCCATTAATTATTTTGCCCCATCATTGGTGTCCGTAGAAAGAACGGTGCCCCATCATTGGTGTCAGTGGGAGGAATAGTGCCCCATCATTGTGTCAGTGGGAAGGATTAGTGCCCCATCATTGGTGTCAGTGGGAAGGATTAGTGCCCCATCATTGGTGTCAGTGGGGGGAATAGTGCCCCATCATTGGTGTCAGTGGGAAGGATTAGTGCCCCATCATTGGTGTCAGTGGAAGGATTAGTGCCCCATCATTGGTGTCAGTGGGAGGAATAGTGCCCCATCATTGGTGTCAGTGGGAAGGATTAGTGCCCCATCATTGGTGTCAGTGGGAAGGATTAGTGCCCCATCATTGGTGTCAGTGGGAAGGATTAGTGGCCCATCATTGGTGTCAGTGGGAAGGATTAGTGCCCCATCATTGGTGTCAGTGGAGGAATAGTGCCCCGTCATTGGTGTCAGTGGAAGGAATAGTGCCCCATCATTTGGTGTCAGTGGAAGGAATAGTGCCCCATCATTGGTGTCAGTGGGAGGAATAGTGTCCCATCATTGGTGTCAGTGGGGGGAATAGTGCCCCATCATTGGTGTCAGTGGGAGAATAGTGCCCAATCATTGGTGTCAGTGGAAGGAATAGTGCCCCATCATTGGTGTCAGTGGGAGGAATAGTGCCCAATCATTGGTGTCAGTGGGAGGAATAGTGCCCCATCATTGGTGTCAGTGGGAGGAATAGTGCCCCATCATTGGTGTCAGTGGGATGAATAGTGCCAATCATTGGTGTCAGTGGGAGGAATAGTGCCCCGTCATTGGTGTCAGTGGGAGGAATAGTGTCCCATCATTGGTGTCAGTGGGAGGAATAGTGTCCCATCATTGGTGTCAGTGGGAGGAATAGTGCCCCATCATTGGTGTCAGTGGGAGGAATAGTGTCCCATCATTGGTGTCAGTGGGAGGAATAGTGCCCCGTCATTGGTGTCAGTGGGAGGAATAGTGTCCCGTCATTGGTGTCAGTGGGAGGAATAGTGCCCCATCATTGGTGTCAGTGTGAGGAATAGTGTCCCATCATTGGTGTCAGTGGGGGAATAGTGTCCATCATTGGTGTCGTGGGGGAATAGTGCCCTATCATTGGTGTCAGTGGGAGGAATAGTGCCCAATCATTGGTGTCAGTGGAAGGAATAGTGCCCCATCATTGGTGTCAGTGGGAGGAATAGTGCCCAATCATTGGTGTCAGTGGGAGGAATAGTGCCCCATATTTTGGTGTCAGTGGGAGGAATAGTGCCCCATCATTGGTGTCAGTGGGATGAATAGTGCCAATCATTGGTGTCAGTGGGAGGAATAGTGCCCCGTCATTGGTGTCAGTGGGAGGAATAGTGCCACATCATTGGTGTCAGTGGGAGGAATAGTGCCACATCATTGGTATCAGTGGGAGGAATAGTGCCCCATCATTGGTATCAGTGGAAGGAATAGTGTCCCATCATTTGGTGTCAGTGGGAGGAATAGTGTCCCATCATTGGTGTCAGTGGGAGGAATAGTGTCCCATCATTGGTATCAGTGGGAGGAATAGTGTCCCATCATTGGTGTCAGTGTGAGAATAGTGTCCCATCATTGGTGTCAGTGGGAGGAATAGTGCCCCATCATTGGTGTCAGTGGGAGGAATAGTGCCCCATCATTGGTGTCAGTGTGAGGAATAGTGTCCCATCATTGGTGTCAGTGGGAGGAATATCATTGTTATGGCAGCAGATATATTCCATAACCCCGGAATCCTCTTCTTCAGCGGGCGGTCCACTTTCAAATAAAAGCGGTCTCTGCGGCAGATTCGCCACGAGATCCTCCCCGCGCGCTCCGGTCATCTCCACTGCTTACTGGAGCCGTTGGTAGCAGCGGAGACTATTGCGTGCTTCCTCCCGACTGCCCATTGGATGACGGAAGAGACATCAAATGTCACTTCCGCCCAATGGTCTACAAGAGGAAATTATTTATTTCTGTTAAAAAAAAAAAAAACTTTTTTCTTTAATTGTATTTTAGTGTAAATATGAGATGTGAGGTCTTTTTTTACCCCCCAGATCTCACATTAAAGAGGACCCGTCTATTACAAGTGAGGTTTACATTCCTTGTAATAGGAATAAAAGTGACCCCAAAATTATAATTTTTTTTTAAAAGGACAGTGTAAAAAAAATAAAATAAACTAAAATGAAAAAATAAAATAAATTCAAGCGTGCCCGTCTTTTTTTTTATTTTATTATTATTCAAAATTTAATTTTTTCCCCCAAAAATTGCGCTTGTGAGACCGCTAAGCAAATACGGTGTGACAAAGTATTGCAACGACCGCCGTTTTATTCTCTAGGGTGTCTGAAAAAAAAATATTATATATATAATGTTGGAGGGTTCTGAGTAATTTTCTAGCGAAAAAAAAAAAAAAAAGATTTTAACTTGTAAACACCGAGTCTGAAAAATAGGTCCGGTCCTTAAAGCGGAGTTCTGCTTAAAAAAAAAAAAAATGTAATAAAAAATTTAAAGTCAGCTACAAATACTGCAGCTGCTGACTTTTATTAACCGGACACTCACCTGTCCCCGGGGTCAGCGATGTGGGGGATCAAAGACTCGTCCCCCCCATCCCCCCCATCCCCCCCCCCCCGCTCGACGGCACCAGCATTTTAACTGTAGGCGCACGGCTGCAGCTTCACAACCGGGCACACACCACGCATGCGCGATCCACGCAATCATCTGGGACCTGCAACGTGTCCCAGATGATCGCCTAGAGGGAGGAGGGGGGGGAGAGGTGATCTTCCTTGCAGCGCCAAGGGTGCGCCAGACGGAAGTGGGAGATGAAACCCTCTGAAAAGAGGTTATCCACCCCCCCCCCCCAAAAAAAATAAACAATTAACACGCCAGGGGGGTCACCTTCTCTCTTAAATCGGAAGTTCCATTTTTGGGTGGAGAACGCCGCTTTAAGTGGTTAAAGCAAAGGACCAAATTTTGATTTTTGATCTTTTCGCTTTTTTAAAGGTAGAGG